>NC_136133.1:10098877-10602043 GCF_965212315.1 Lampetra planeri | reverse complement strand
GGAGATAGACGGGGGCAGAGGCGAGGAGGGAGACGAGAGAGGGACGGAGAGAGGCTGATGGAAATGGGGAGAGGGAGGAGAGGGGAGGGAGACGGGGAGAATGCGGCTGGGGGACGGGGGGGGGAGATACGAGGAGAAGAGGCACGTGGGTGGTGTCGGGTGCGCGCTGCATTGACCGCCCGCGCGATCTCTGCTCAGATTTGCGAGAAAGCGGGCCGGAGGCAGAAGACGCCCGCGAGGTCGTCACCCCACGGCCGAGGTGGGGTGACGCGGATCGGCGCGCGCGCGGGAGCTCGGTGGATTGTAGCGTCGCAGGGTCGTGAGAGACGCTGACGGTGGATTAATCCAGAGACACAGAGATAGACAACAACAACAACCGCCATTCGCCACTAAGTGGCGGTGACGTCACCACGACGCTTGTGCCAGGCCATGTGCACCTTGAGGCCACGTGAAGTGTCGAACGCCCGCTGGCAGGAGGTCACGGGGCAGACCCAGGTGCCACGGGTCGACTGAGACGAGTGGCTGATGCGCCACCTGTGCCCCCTACTGTGCCAACTTGCTGTGCTTTATCCACCCGGCGCTCCGCTCGTTGTTGTGAGCGTCGCTCCTCCACCCTCCGTTGTTGTTGGAGGGTGACTGCCTCCAACTGCCCAGTCGCGTCCTTCACGAGCCTCCTCCACAGAGGCCGATCTTGACACCGCTGGTGCCAATCTTCAGCAAGTCCACTCAGCTCCACGTCCTCCTGTACCACATCACTCCATCTCTTCTCTAGCCCGTGCCGCGCCCGTTTAGCCCTTTCGATACGGCCGGACAAAAGCTGTTTAGGCATGCGGTGATTAGGCATGCGGGCTACATGTCCCAGCCAACGCAGCCTTGCCTGCCGGAGGAGCTCACCGAAGAGAGACACATACATAGACACACAGACACACGTAGATACAAAGACACGCATAGACAAACACACAGACATAAATATACAGATACATTCACAGATACACATAGACACAGGCAGAGACTCACAGAAATATAAAGACATACACAAAGACAGACACCTAGACACAGAAACACACAAATACATAGACAGGGCTACACACACATGGACACAGCGACACACTTGGACAGAGACACAGATAGACACGTAAAGACATGCATAAAGACAGAGGCACGCACATATACATAAAAACAGATAACTATGCAGGGACACAGATAAAGACACATAGAAACACAGAGGGACACACAGAGTCACAGACAAATTGACTCTAAATGGTTTTTCCAATCAATCAGAATGTCCTTCCCTTGGCAGTGCTCGGTTCAACAGTCTTTAGGACTCAACTGAGCTTTACAAACTCCCCCCAATATATGAAAAAATAAGAATAGGTGTTACATGCAATACCCCGGTGTCTACAAACTAAGTTGTGCCTGCGGCAGTAGTTACATTGGGAAAACTAAGCGACATGTCTCAGACCGTGTTCGTGAACACAAGGCGAATCTGAAACACGGTAGGACCAATACCTCTGCCGTGGCTCATCATTGTTTTAACGCTGTGAGCACACATGAAATTGATTTCTCCAAGACGTCAGGTACTCTGCAAACCCACTGGCTATCAACAAAGATTCGTTCATGAAGCCATCCAGATATATAAACACAGACAACTTCAACCGAGAGGATGGGTACAAACTGAGCAATCATTGGAAGGACGCTATTAACCAGGTAAAGTCACAACTGGCTGTGATCCTTCCATCCTACCTGCCGATGTTAGCAGTTATTTCCGACTCTCTGAGTTACATTACCTTGTTAAATGTATTTACATTAACAGGCGAAATGTCTCACTAACATAGCCGCTGCTCCCTTTTCCTCGATGTGGCTCTCGTTGTTTAATCGGCTGAATGTCTCACTGGCACGGCCACCGTTGCGGTGGTTCTCTTGCGTTGACATGCTGCTGGTCTCTCACAGCGCAGCGGCCAACGCCGCAGCTGTTGTTGCCCACGAGGTGGCGTTGTGCCCGCTTCTCTGACACTGACATGCCAATCTTCTCATGAACACAGCCGCTGCTGCCGGAGCCGTCTCACATTGACATTCTAATCTCTAATCTCTAGCAATACAATGGCTGCCTCTTCAGCACCGTAGTCGTGATGTATATGAGGCTCTCTGTTCTTACATTTACATGCAAATTCCATCTCTAGCCCAGCCCACTTGCCCTTGGGTTGCACCCATCTCAAACCTTTTTAACCTCTTGCTGCAGCAGCATCTCCCGCTGTATTTCTCCTGCCTCAGCAATTCGCCTGCTGTATTTTTTTCACCTGAAGACGATTGCTTGTGTTGCGATCGAAACGTCGTGATTTTGTATTTTTATTTTCTATCTACGTGACTTTACCGAAAGACCAAAAGAGTAATTAAACAGGTGTTAAGATGTTCAAATACCAAATATAAACCTTTTGCAAGGAATCAAGTTCGCAAAAATATGAGACAAAGGCAAAGATCCCCCATATAGCCTTAACCGACTAATGGGGGCAAGTGCTCTGAGCGACCACCAATGAAGGCCGGCACGGCACATGGAGGGGGTGGGTGGCCAGCACCACGCCCGGCCGCCTAAGTTTCCCTAGTGGCGATGCTTACACACCGCACCAGGTCCTCATTTGAGGCTGAGTTGACCTAGGGGAGGCCCAGGACCTGGTTCAGATAATCGTCACTGGTGTCGGTGGCCGTGGGAGGGAATCACACTCGGGTCGCCTGGTTCGTAGCTCTAACCACTGCGCCACCGCTCAACTCAGCCGAACTTTACAAATTCGATCGTTTGGCAATAAACTCGAACCGCTTAGGCCCAGCACATGTTGGATAAGTTTCATTTTAGCTGCAATTCTCCACGGTACAATCAAACGAGCGACTTCGTTCAATGGAAAGGAAAGGTGGTACAAAGTGAGCGTAGCTGGAGGTACCACTGGGTTGTCTGGTCACCTCGCAGGCCTTGGAGCGTACCTCGACCACCAGGGGAATGCTCTGAGCTCTGCAGGAGCGGGCTTCTCTGAGAGGGGTTCCCGATACCACCGCTGGTGGGTCCGCCACGCCCCGCACGTGGCCCGCGGTGGCTGTGATGCAAACGCAGCTTGATGCGGACAATAATGACAACGGTTTATGTCATGCCTTTGATATTGGACATTAATATTTAAAACTGCGATATTTATTTTAACACGCAGTAGGCGACCAATGTTATCCATAATATAGGTTTTTTTTTTGGGTTAGATGCCGTAAATATAAAACTTTAAAAAAATAAGTTAGGTAAACTTATGTTATGTTAACGAAATGTATATAGCGCCCTAACCAAGACACATTACAAAGAATGAACGATGCGACAACAACGCGCGTGTGAATGTAACGGTGGAGATGAGGTGAGTGAAGTAGATGAGAGGAAGAAATGGGTGGAAAATCTGCGATATGTAAATTCGGTGAAAGCGAAAATAATGACAATAAATGATGATCAATGGATTTAATTAATGGGGTCAATGAGTGATATCCATAAAATGAGAATATGGAGAGGGAACGGTGGTGGTTATGAGGGGGGATTAAGGGGTCGGAAAGCTAGGGAACAATGAGTGAGTGAGCAAAGGTGACTGTTTAATCTAGAGGAGAAGTTTCTTCCATTTGTAATAAAGGACTTCGCCACGCTTCACTTGGTCTCCGTCCACTCTTTATTAGGTCAACACCCGCAGCCCGCTGGTCCCAACACCGGACTAGCTGTTCCTCGCGATGCGCCCCGCACGCGCTCTTCCGTCAGTCTTTCAGCGCCCCTCGCTCCGCACACCGCTGGCCGACAGTGTGCTGAGCCCATGCAGCCACGTGGCTGATGGCGCGGAATCCCTCCGGCCAACCAACGTGATCCCGCTTCTTCACTCCAAAAACTGACCCAGAGCCCTTCCAGGCTCCCACCTATATCTCCTTTACCACGTGACCCTGTTTCCTCCCTCACACCACGTGCCTTCGAACCTTCCAGATCTCGCCCCTCCATCGCGCCCTGCTGGCTCCGCCCCTAGGTTCCGCCCCCACTCACCTCGCTTCCGATTGGACCCGAGGTGAGCGGGGACCTTCACATACGCCCCCATACTGGCTCCGCCCACCCCGGCCCATGTGATTGGCCCAAAGGCCAGCAGCGAACCCCGCTTGCGCTTGCATTACACATTGAAAGGGGGTAAGAAGAGAAAAAGATCGAAACCCTAATTAAACCACCCCGATTAACCTGTACACCTCGCCTGGTATACAGGTGGTTGTGGGTTCGATCCCGACCACCTACGCCTGCTGTATATTTGGAGTTTGCGTGTCTCTCTCCTCGTGGTCGCGTGGATTTTTCTCCGAGTCCTCCGGGTTTCCCCTTCACATTTAGAAACAGGGGTTGAGAGTATTTGGCACTAAATTTCCACGTCATAAGCCACTTGATTGAACTATCATTTTTGATCACCAATCCGTTTAAAATAAGAACTATACAGTTCAGCGGGCTTTACCTGATAACATAAAACATAGTTTGTGAATAGTTTGTCATAATTAGTCAATTACAGCGCTTTGCCGATGGATGACGGCTCGCTTACCGATGCCCTCTCGTCCATGGGCAGGGGCCGCACGCGGCTCTTTAAAGACTGCTTTGTGGCGTCATACATTAGGGACCACCGTCTCGTATTCGCATGCATTGCAGCTCTTAAAATATGAATGGGGGGTTTTTTTTTACCGAATTCGAAAAGAATGTCTTTCTTGTTATTTTGGTTGCCGACCCCTGGTCATGAGGGTTGTTTGACCATACGTCACCACACTGCTGATCAGTGCTGGTTGGTGGAGGCAGTAAGGGAAGGCCCAAGACCCTGATTCATAGCTCACTCACCAACTCATGTCAGCCGTGGCCGGGAATCTAACACAAGTCACAAGGTTCGTGGCGCAGTGCTCTAATTGTGATTATACTCACTTTTCTGGAGCTAATGCCCAGCACCTATGAACATTGCCTTCATCCTCTATGGACGCGACTACTCTAATGTTTTTCTTGCTGGTGAATATAAGAATTCGATGAAAACGTTCTCTTGTTATTTAGTGAAAAAGAGCATTATAGCCAATCGGATTCCTCCAGTATGAATGTACACCGGTGCAGCATAAGAACACACCGATCCTCATCAAACAGTCTGAAGATGTCGCTGTTACCCTTTCAGTGAGCTGCAGACTCTCCATCAGACGTTGCCTTAGATTCAGCAGCAGTTTTCCCATTCGAACGTATGGTGGCGTTGGTGACACCACGAGTCAGAAACTGTTTATTCCACCGTCCGCCAAGATATAATTCCGGAAATGAATCGAGGAACCATCTGACCAAGTCTAAGGCGCGACGAATGAAATCTGCCTTTGGAACTCGAGAGCCAGCCAATTGTTATCAGACTGGGTGCTGCTGTACGACAACAGACTGCGAAGCTTCGTGTTCAGCTGCTCACATAAACATTCGTCTTCCGACTGCGTCGACATCACGAAAACTGGTTTTGACCGCAAGATTTTCTGACCAAAGTTGCGAATTGCGAGAAAATAAAGGATTATTGCGAAAAATCTGATTTGTTTTTACATATCCCGAGCACCACCGGAGTACCGCATATACGTTCAAATGCGTAGTCTCATTCTGAATACATTTGAGCACGAACACTCGGAAGGCCTTTCCCAGGCAATATGGCTCTAAAATGCCCGCAAAAAACACACGCGAATGAATGCAGAGAGAGACCAAGGCTAAGTAAACACACGTCGGTTGGCTGATATATATTGTTTTTAACTGGCCAGCCCTGCGTGGCTGTAATAACATTGACAAATAAACATGTTTTTTGTTAAACACAATCTTGACCACAAATCTTGATAATCGAATTGAGCTCCGTGTTCTCACCCTAAGCAATTTGTGGATTTTCTTAATTCTATATAGTAAAAATGTTCTGCATGACAAAGAGTGCCATAACGAAACAGCGTTGTGCAGCAGTCGCGTTAAGCGAGGACTGCCTCAACTCTTATTACGGCTTTTCTTCTCATTTCGATGGTATTGTATTTATACGAGGGCTGTTTAGGGATGTCATCTGTTTTATAGAGGATCAAAACGGTTTCTGAGGCAGTCGTCTAAACTAAACTATAAACTATTACTGGTAGGAACCTCCTGGTTACACCAGCCCACAGGGGATTATTGTGTCCGTCCGTCGTGCAGGGAGGGGCTGGGTGGAGAGGGAGGGGCAGGGTGGGGAGGGGAGGGTGGGGAGGGGCTGGGTGGAGAGGGTGGGGCTTGGTGGGGAGGGTATGGTGGGGAGGGGCTGGGTGGGGATTGTGGGGAGGGGCTGGGTGGGGCTGGGTGGGGGGTGTGAGGGGTGGGGCTGGGTTGGGAGGGGCTGGTCACCCCGTGGTGCCCTTATAAAACTAAACGTTTAACCTACTCACGCCGGCTTGTGTCCGCCCTCACAGTCGGGCATATTTGCGGAATATACCACGTCGCCGTTGACCCTGGCCATTGACCAAGCAACCCAACGTTCCTACCAGCTCCCTCAGCAGGAATGTGTTTTACCAAGGAAAGCCCCACTGAGCTATGTAGCACTTTTTCAGAAGCGACCTGACTATCACAAATGACAGCTCAACGAAGTGACTGGACACTTACTCTATGAGACCTCCTTTACCAGTGGCAAAATATAGTAGTAGGTTTTTACCCTTTAAACTGGAACAAAAACTGAAACCTTTATACAAGGCATCATGTTTGTAATAACCACAACACCAGCAGTCAAAATGCAAACAAAAAGAAACAACTCTGATCATGATAATGATATGCACTGTCCTTGAAGTTGAATGCTTACCCCGAGCTCTCAATACTCTGACAGTGCGCTGTTTTTGAGTTGTACGCCTTTTGGCGTCATCTGGTCCAACACCAATGGAGAGTAGGCTCTAAAAAAAGCTGTCTCGGTGTGGAGTGAGTTCCAAGTGGATGAACCACTGAGTAAGTGAGTGGGTGGGTGAGTAGGCGAGCAAGTGGGTAGGTGAGTTCCAAGTGGATGGACCACTGAGTAGGTGAGTGGGTGGGTGAGTAGGTGAACGAGTAGGTTAGATGAGTTCCAGGAAGATGAACCCCTGACCGCAAAGCTGCGAGATCCAAATCTCGCTGTCCTAGTGCGCGGAGCAATCAGATGGTCACCATGAGCTGCGGAACGAAGATGGTGACAATAGACAATAGAGTCTACCACCGACACACAGCACATGTCCATCAGATAGCTTGGAGAGGATTGGTGTAGACACTTGTGTAGTGGGCTCAAACGGAAACTCAGACGTACCAGTTGGAGGCAACACATGTATTTATATCAACACTTAACACAAAGGGGTAACTGCTCCTTTACCAGACATTAACCTATGGTGGTGGTCCACCAGGCTAACTACACTTACTACACTTGGAGAAGCTACAATGGACTGGACCCAAGCTTGGGTCCAGGTCTCGTGTCGGTCTTGTCTTCAGGCGGTGGAGTCGCACGTAGATTCTTGAGGATCACGACAGCAACCGGTCCCACTGGGAGACTGGCTTTAATCCTCTGTGGCAGGGCTCACTTTGCCCCTAGCCACGACCCCCTTCTCGAACTATCGAGGAGAATCTCCGCTTGACACGTGGTCCCCCCAGCCCCCCTTTTGGGGGTCCCCGGGTAGATGCCTCCAGTCACGTGTCAATCAGAGTGCCATGGCCCCGTGAAACCCCGTTCCTGATGCCGGCACCCCCCGCACCCTATCCTGTCGGGCTGGCACTACACCCAGCGCAGGGTGCCACTGGTTGCTGGCAGTCCATGCTCCTCAAGCTTTGCTAGGGCCGGTACTGCATCGGCCTTCAGTGGTGTCCGTGATGTCAATACATTGTATGGCATGCCTTTCCCAGGCTGGCCACACACAGCGACATCCAGCGATGTCGCTACATCACCCCCCTCCCCTCTTCGTAGCATTCAGCCGTCCCGGCTGACAACTCCCGTTTAGCAAGTAACCAACAATAACTAACAAATTAACAAGAACAATGTGCGCCTCAATAACAACAAAACAAGAACAATACCCCAGCCAACCTATACAATATACACACTATCTACAAATATACATCAACGGGCGAGGAAAGGAGGTGGAGGTACAAAACAACAAGCAAGAAGAGATAGGGAGAGAGAAAAAAATGCAGTAACCCGCGAATGCTCGGAACCCCCCCCAGTACCAACATCTCCCACCCACACCATGTACCAACACCCACAAGCACAACAAGGGCTAGGGTCAGCCAATAGCCGATGCGGCCCGCCGAAGTGTGACAACCAAGTGACAGTGTGGGAGTGTGTGTGGATGGGGATTACGAAAACCGCAGAGTTTTTGATCGAGTCCTCGTGGCCGGGCCCCCAGGGGAGATGGGCTCACTCTCTCTGGAGGTCCCGGGGGGGATATGCAAGTGTCCCGACGAACCCGGCTCCTCACGGGGAGAAGCCAGCCGGGCAGACGGGTTCTCGTCGTCCGGAGCCAGTGGAGCCGGAGCAGATGTCGACTTGGGGGGCGTCAGTCGGGCGGCACCTGAAGACGGGATTATATGACTCCGCTGAGGACCAACCTCAGCGGGCACACACCTCAGCTCGTCTGACACATGTGACACTCGGTCCCTGCGTTGTGAAAATAGGATGAATTTGCGCAGAGCGATGAAGGGCTTGAGGCGCGACGGGTGAACAAACCAGCTCCGCCGGCCCAACCAAATCTGAACTCACTGCGGTTGGACGACCCGAATTACATCAACAGGACCTCTCCAGGGTTTAAACAATTTAGGTGACATACCCACCGGTACCTGTGGGCAGTGTAGCCAGGCTCTGTCACCTGCAACCCCTTAGTTGCTCATTAGCCAATTAGCGCGAATTAGAATTTGCCCCTCTCTCGAGAAACGGTGCCTTAACGCGGCGAGAGAGTTTGTGTACGTCTGAGAAGCTGATCGCTATACCGTCGAGAGCCTAGTGCTCTCAGAAGGGTCACCCAAGGCGGGAAGACTTCAGTGGAGACGTCAGACAAAACCCGTTTCAAAAGGTCCCCATATGACCTTTTCAAATAAATTGTGATCCAAGAAAGCAATGGGAAACTACTTGGATTTTTTCTCCCTTGAAAACTTCAATGATGACAAGCAAAATCAACAAAGGCCCTGAGTATCGGCGTCCTTTAAATAGGGCAGGGGTGCTAAGAATCTCCGAGCTTGTGTCAAAGAATCCTTTCAAAGTAGCAACTTGGAACGTTAGAAGTTTACTTCAAGCAGGAAAACTAGCCAATGTCATACAAGAAATGGATCGACTTAAAATCAACATAATCGGTCTAAGCGAAACTAAATGGCCTGGAACAAAAAAGTTTATATCGAGCGAACACCACATCTTCTGCTCCGGAGGAGAAGAAAACACCAAACAAACATACGGTGTCGCCTTTATAGTACACAAGAAATTAGCGAATAAAGTCAACAACTTTACCCCAGTATCAGAACGAATAGCACTACTACAATTAGCAGGCAACAAAGTCAACGCGAACATTTTACAGGTTTATGCTCCAACAGCAGATAAACAAGATCATGAAATCGAATCGTTCTATGAGCAAATAACCAACACGCTGAAGCCGCTGAAGAAACAAGACATCACTATAATCCTTGGCGACTTCAACGGAAAGGTTGGCCACGGTCGAATGCAGAACATTGTCGGAGAACACGGACTAGGAACAAGGAATAGACGAGGCGACAGACTGGTTCAATTCTGCCAAGAAGAACGTTTCAGTATTGTTAACACGTGGTTCCAATTACCACCTCGACGACTGTACACATGGACCTCGCCGCAAGACTCCGACAACAACATTGTCAGGAACCAAATCGATTATATCCTAATTAACATCAGGTTTAAGTCCAGTGTGATAACAGCAAAAACCTACCCTGGAGCCGATATATCGTCAGATCATAACCCAGTAACAGCTACAATAAGACTCAAATTGCGATCAATACAATGTACAAAGACGAGACGAGCAGACCTGGAGAAACTGAAGAACAGCGCCGATAAAAGACAAGTACAGCAACATCTCAACGATAGCATCCGCTCAATAACAACAGAAACAGCAGATGTTCAGGAGTACTGGCGCTCGTTCAAACAATGCATCACAGAAACAACAGAAGTCATGCTGGGACATCAGCCACCGAAAAAGAAACAACGATGGATGACACATTGTATTCTCGATCTAATGAGCAAACGAAGAATGTACAAAAATAACAACTTGGAGAAGTACAAACAAATGCAACAGAAGATCAGAGAAGCAATCCGACAGGAAAAAGAAAAGTGGATGGAAGAACAATGCGCCGAGATTGAAGAACTAATTAAAAAACATGACAATTTTACTCTGCACAAGAAGCTCAAAGAAGCTGGTAACATCTACAGACCAGCCCCAACAGCTACCTTGTATGCGGACAACAACCAACCAATCCTAAATAAACAAGAAAAAATGAACACCTGGACAAACTATATACACAAGCTCTATGGCGCCGCGAGAACACCTGCAGAAAAAGACCAACAGATGTCGAAAGACGCTCTACACATTTTAACATCAGAAGTAGAACATGCAATCAAAACAGCTAAGTCAGGCAAAGTGTGCGGGCCCGACACAATCCATGTAGAATTGCTCAAACTATTAGACAGTAACAACATACGACAACTGACTAATTGGTACAATCAAATATACAATGGCAATAAAATTCCATCCGACTGGCTACAATCCATCTTTGTGGCCATACCAAAGAAAGCAACAAGCCGGAAATGCGAGGACTACAGACTGATACGCTTGATGAGCCACGTGCTGAAAGTCTTCCTGAAGGTGATCCAACAGCGCATACGCTCCACATGCGAAAATGCATTGAAGAACACACAGTTTGGCTTCTGCAAAGGACTAGGCACAAGAGAAGCAATCTTCTGTCTACAGATACTACTACAGCGATGCTACGAACATCAGAAAGAAGTGTACATCTGCTTCATAGATTACGAGAAAGCCTTTGACTCAGTAGACCACGACCGACTAGCAGCTCTATTAAAACAACTGGGACTAGATAAAAAAAGACATCAATTTCATCATTGCTCTTTATTGGAAGCAAACAGCCCAACTCCGATATGACAACGAATTGACAGACCCAACACCAATACAAAAAGGTGTACGACAAGGCTGCCCACTTTCACCCAGTCTTTTCAACATCTACTCGGAGCAGATTTTTGATCGAACACTAGCAGATAAAAACATTGGTATTAAAGTAAATGGACAATACATCAACAACATCAGGTATGCCGACGACACTGCACTGCTGGCCGATTCGGAACAAAACCTACAACAAATCTTGGAAGAGGTTGCCACAGAGAGTCAAATATGGGGCTTACGAATTAATAAAAAGAAAACAAAGGTTATGAAGGTCAGCCGAACTACAAGCGAAATAACAATCAAGCTTGGTAGCGAAAAATTGGAACAAGTACACCGATTTAAATACCTTGGTGTAATCATTGACGATCAGTTGAACCATGAAGTCGAAATCAAGAGCAGAATTGAACAAGCAAGGCAAGCATTTATTAAATGGAAAACACTCCTTGCAGACCGCAATTTGAGTACATCACTGAAACTGCGCACACTGAAATGCTACATCTGGTCAATTTTGTTGTACGGAGTAGAGACGTGGACACTGACAACAACAGCAACAAAAAGGCTCGATGCTTTCGAGATGTGGCTGTATCGAAGAATGCTGAAAATCCCATGGACAGCCAAAACCACCAATACACAAGTTCTGCAAGATATGGGCACTGACAGGCAACTGCTGAAGACCATCATTAGCAGGAAGTGTTACTACCTAGGCCACATTGCCCGAAACGACCACAAATACCAGCTATTAAAGCAAATCCTGGAAGGAAAAATGGAAGGGAAAAAACGACCAGGACGGCCAAAAACGACATGGCTCAGTAACATCAAAACATGGCTACAATTAACAACAGCACAAACTCTACACGCCGTGCTAGACCGGGACCAATATCATCGTGAAGTCGCACACGCCGTTAGGCAGCACTAAAGAAGAAGAAGAATTTGCCCTAGAAGCCTCACACGCTTCCAAAGCCTCTGAAGGTTAAAGCGCATGGAATCCAAAAGTTGGCCTTGTTTGGCGCGACATGTAGTTGGACATCAATTTGGGGGTCATGGTCTCCATCGTACATTCAAAAGAACGGCGAATTGCCGATGGATGCATGAGGAGCTATTCAGTAGGCAGCCAGAACTCCGGGAACCTGCAAGTCCCCATCAAGCTGGGACTCGCCGACCTGATGTCTCAGCATCGAAGTCAGAGTTCTGTGCAGGCGTTCCACCATTCCATCCGTCCGGGCGTGGTATGGTGATGTACATATTTTCTTGCCCTGATCGGTCAAAAGACGCTCAAGAGCACCGTTGTCCATGACATAGCCATCAAGGAAAGCCTCAGTAATGGCAACCACCGACTGGTTGGGGAGCGGCCAGGCCATTGGCCAGTGCGATAAATATTTGACGCCAACCAACAAATATTTATTTCCACGAAGGGTGGCGGGAAACGGACCAAGTATGTCTATAGCGACCAACTCGTTAATGCGGGAGACCCGAATTGATTGCAACGACGGACAACAGGGCCTGGCTGGGTGTTTCCGCCACGCACACTGCACACACCCCTTCAACAAATCAGCTACATCCTCTGCCATGCCCGGCCAGAAGAAGTCAACCTGGAGCGTGGCAAGACTTTTGCACACCCAAGTGCAACAGTCATTCGTGCACTGCCCACATAACCTTACCCCGCAGGGCAGTGGGCACAACAATATTGTAATGGCGCAAGCCGCCATCCCAACACATTAGCAGGCCATCCCTTAGGACGCAAGGCTATGCCCCTACGGTCCCTACCCCCATCCGTTTCCTTGACGCGGCTGCGCAATTTAACCAGGGAGGCGTCCTCCACCTGGAGGCGCCCCCATCTGCGAGATCAAGGCCAAAGATGGCATCATACGCCAAGGGACCGTCGGCTACCTTGGAGGAGGCCACCTCAGCCGACGCCGCAAGGGGTGGGGGTGAGTCGTCGGTCGGGGCTTTACAACGCCCCAAGCCCAAAAAACAAGCGCACCTGTCGTTTGGTGGCAATCGCGACAAGGCATCCGCGTTCATATGCTGGGTGCCTTTCTGATAGGATACAGTGAAGGAGGACCTCCAGCCAATGCGAAAGTTTGCCTGATGGCTGTTCAATCCACAATGCATACTGTAGCGCTGCGTGGTCAGAGTGCACCGCAATGTGTCTGCCATACAAATAGGGGCGATACTGTTGTACAAAAAAAAACGATCGCCAGGAGTTTCCGGCGTGTGACACAGTATCGTTGTTCGGCCAGTGACAATACTTTGCTGCCGTATGCGACAACGCACTCCAATCTGGGACAGAACCGTGCCGATGCCGGTGTTGCTCGCGTCTGTATCAAGGACGAACGGTGTGGCAAAGTCGGGGTAGCGGAGGGGAGGGGTGTTCACCAAGGCATCGTGGAGCGCAACAAATGCAGCCTCCTCCCCCCAATGAAACTTCTTACCCTTAGCCGTCAAGGCATGGAGGGGTTTTGCGTTGGTAGCGAACCCGGTGATAAAACGGCGATAATAAGACACGAATCCTATAAAACTCTGTACCTCCCCCACCGACATGGGGGTTGGCCAAGTCCAAACACACGCTGTTTTGTTGGGGTCCGTCGCAATGTCCAATTTTACTGACAATATGACCGAGATACCGCACGGATTTTTGAAGGAGGTGAAACTTTTGCGGCTAACATTTGAGATTTGCTGCAAGCATTTTGAGAAAGACGGCACGTAACCGATCAAAATGTTCGTCAAGGTATATTAAGCATGAGTCCCACTGAAGTCCAGCCAGGACCAGCTCCATCAATCGTTGGAACATAGTCGGCGCATAGTGGAGCCCCATCGGAAGCCGATTGAATTCGAATAGGCCCTGAGGTATACGAAAGGCTGTTTTGGGCCTAGAGACTTCGTCTAGTGGCAACTGCCAAAATCCGGACAAGAGATCAAGGGTAGAGAAGTAGTGGGCACCCGCTAGGGCGTCCAGGGAATCGTCCATCCGAGGGAGAGGGTAAGCATCAGCCACAGATATCTTGTTGATCTTGCGGAAATCGACACAGAAGCGCAAGCCTCCATCATGCTTTTAACAAAAACAATAGGGGTTCCCCACGGGCTGCTGGATGGCGAAATGATGTCTGCAGCTAGCATCTCATCAACTGCTAGCCAAACATGCTCCTTCTCTGCAGGGCTCAGCCGGTAAGGGTTCTGCCGGATGGGAGCCGCGTCGCACGTATCGATATGGTGGCTCAAGAGCGTAGTACGGCCGATGTCAAATTTCCCCGTACTAAAAACGTCAGCAAACTCTTGTAAGAGCGCCCTCAACTTATCCCTCTAGGACTCGGACAAGTCCGCACTCTCCGAACAAAGCGATTTCAACCACTCGTCATCTGGACCCTTACTCGTGAAGTGTGGGTGACGCATGGGCTAACAGGGTGCCCTCCTGAACAATGGAAGTGTCTAACCCAGCGTTGAGAACCTGGATGAAAGATTCCTGGTCGTTGGACGCCAGCGTCTGGGCTCCAACTGACGTCAATCCCTTTGCGGCCGTATTGGAGGGTCCCAAGAGGACCCCTCCCGCGGCCGCCGTCTGGTCTAATGGCTTGCGCAACCGTAAGGGGATGAACATTTGCGCACCAGGCGGAATCCGAACCGTTTTAGACGCCAGTGCTTGCACAGTGGCATTGGCCGTACACATCCGAGCGAGAGACGGTAAAAAGGCCATACAACGGCCCGATGGCAATTCAATGCACCCTTGGTCAATTAGAATATTTACAGGCATTTTACCCAAGAAATCAGTCCCGAGCAAGCATGGAATGGCAAGAGATGAGGAGACGAGAATCGGACCTGTCAATTTAACATCGCCAATACATACCTGCGCTGTTATTTTTCCAATGATGCCCAATGAGCCACCATTTTCGGCAAAGCACGGCACTTCAACAGGGCATTGGATATGGCATTTAGCGGGCAAAATATTATAAATTAGCTTTGAAATGATGGTCACCGACGCACCAGTATCGATGAGCATCCTAAAATCGACCCCCTCGATGGAACCAATAAAGTCGACGCGCGATACCCTCCGTGCGGCGAGCAGGGGCTGAACCTTCAGAGTTTAAGTGCGTGATCTGCTGCGCGTATCAGTCTCCTGAGCCACCGTGAAGACGCACGCACGGAGTCGACAACAACTTTCACTCAATAGCCACCGTCGGTCCGACGCGACAGCCAGCAACAACAGGTACATTTTTTAAGTGTTGTTATTTTATTTTACAGTATTTTTTACATACAGCGCTTTTGAGATATTTCTAGATGAAATGCACTTTAAAAATAAGCATGATTATTATTATTCTTACAGGGCACATCTAGAGACAGCGAGACAGATAAAGACACAGAAACAGAGAAATGCATAGACAAAGAGACGACACGGAGAAACAGAGACCCACAATGAAAGATACAGACACACAGCGAATACACACAATAAACAGACACGCACACCAAGACACCGAGACGAAGATACACTGATGCACATACATAAACCTAGACAAAATAAAGATTAAGATCCCCCGTATAGCCTGTAACAGACTTGGGGCAAGTGCTGTTAGCGAGCACCGATGAAGGCCGGCACGCACCCCAGTGGCGATGTTTACACAACACACCAGGAACTCATTTGAGGCTGAGTCGACCTAGGGGAGGCCCACGACCGGTTCAGATCGTCACTGGTCTTGGCCATGAGCGGGAATCGACCTGGGGTCGCCGGGTTCGTAGCGCAGCGCGCTAACCGCTAAACTACCACTCCCCTAGACGCCACCCACACACAGACACACACATTGTCTTCTGCATGTCCGAAGATGATGCCACTGACGGTTCTGGTGTCCCGCGTGTGCGACTGTGGCTGTGGAGAACGATGGGTGAATGGGAGCTCTCTCGCCCTCTCTCTCCTTCCCACATCGACTGCACCTGTTGCTTGCGAAGTTGTCGTCTTGTCTTAATCACCTGAGCCTCGCTACGTCTAACAGCTGAGCACCAACATGGTCCCACGTCGCACGGCTTTCAAGTTGCACTTTGGCCTGGCTTTGAAGCTCTTTTTGTGGCCACTTTTTTAGCGGCTCCTTGAAGCTCTCAGAATTGCGGCCATTTCACTTGAACCCACATCGCAAGTTAATCGGAAACAAGCAAGGGGCTTCGATTTCCAAGGAGCGGCTGCGTTGAAGAGCTTCACCATTGCAGACATCACTTTTGCCATTCCTTTTCAGATGCGGGTGGGTTGTTTTCTGAGCACAGGTGGAATTTGTCGAGGATTTGGAAGCGGTTCCGATAAGGGTGGGTTCCGAGAGCTCCACGCCGCATTGCTTCCATACTCTGCCAGACCTTAGAACAAACGACGCCCCCGACTCTCTTCATCCGGGCTCTGAGCTTGGTCCAAAAGGCCGGCGACGGCTTTCAGTTGTGCGTTACGATGCTTTGCTGTTTCTAGGTTGAAACCGTCGCACGGTTTATTTTAGGTCGATAGTCCATGCCTTTCTGCAGGGTGTACAAAGGCGATCTTGTGATGATACGTTGCCGTGGCCGGCGCACGCTCTTCAGAGAGACGAGGCTGGCGGGATGATTGACTTTGAGTTGCATTCGGTTCTCGTCCCTTTTCGTACCACGCAGCTTCGGCAAGATGGCTGAACAACTTGACGAAGCAGGGACACGAGAAGGCCACGTGACGGCGACGCTTTTCCAGGGAGCCTATGGGGCCTCCACGGTGGTGAGACGTTAACTACCTCCCTTGGCCTACAGGAGGTCGTGGGTTCGATCCCGATCATGACGACTGTATATTTGGAGTTTGCATGTTCTCCCCGTGGTCGTGTGTATTTTTCTCCGAGTCCTCTGGTTTTTCCCTCCACATTTAGAATCAACGTGCGTTTAGAGTATTTGGCTGCTATTAATTTCCACATGATAAGCCACTTCGTTGAGCTATCATTTGTGATAGCCATGTCGCTTCTGAAAAAGAGCTATATTGCTCAGTGGGCGTTACCTGATGAAATAAAAAGTGTCAGTGTTATATTGCTCTCGAACTACTGCCTCAAACAGAGATACACATATAGACATACACAAGACAAAGATCGCCCGTATAGCCTTAACATACTTTTACAGTGCTGTTCGCAAACGTTTATGAAGGCTGGCATGGCACACAAAGGGGGTGGATTGCCAGCACCACTCCCGGCCAATTTTGTCTCCCAAGCGGTGATGTTTATACTTCACACCAGGTACTCATTTGAGGTTTAGTCGACCGATGGGAGGCCCAGGACTGGTGCAGATAATTGTTACTGGTGTTGACCGTGAGCGGGAATTGAACTCAGGTCGCTAAGTTCATAGCACAACATGTTAACCGCTCCCACATACAAACACACGGACATACACACACGTTTTACCTTAGACACACATACACACGTAGATATAAACACATAGACATACAGACATACCACACACGCATTAACCTCACACTGTGATATGACGTCACCTTTGACCTCACGCGCTGACCATGGCAACCATCCTCCGCTGGTCCAGCGTTAGACTTGGCCGAGTCCACTCGCAGGAGACACGGCGATCGATTCTCCTCTTTTGGCCGCAATGGGGAGGTCAGCTGGAGACTCGGGGAGACTCTGTGAGTCTCAAGGAGACTCGGGGAGACTCAGGGAGTCTCAAGGAGACTCGGGGAGACTTTGCGAGGCTCAGCATGACTCGGGGTGATGATTGGGGGAGTCTCGATGTGGCTCGGAGAGACAACGGGGAACACTGTCGCAGTGTTCCGACTCGCGCTGCTTCCACCATCCGGCATCACAGACGAAGTCAGCATCCAACCGCTGGAGATTTACTTTCGAGTCCGTCTTTAACTGAGAAAAAAAAACGGCTTCATCGACCTCGGCCACACAGAATCTCACACAAGGACACAATTCTGCCATGTCCCGTGCGATAATCGAGTCAACCAAAAGAGCATTTCATGGTCCCTCCCAGTCGGGTGCGCACGCACGCTCTCGTCGTCAGTACATGAGCTCGTCCCCGAGTTGCGTCACCGGCTTCTCCCCTGAGCCCCCGCGGGCCCCGCGCTGCCCGGAACAGCAACAGTAGCAGCACGGGGTCGAGGGAGAGCGAGCAGCATGCGCGGAGAGGGAGCCGAGTGCCACCCCGCAGGGCGCCGCCAGCGCCAGCCACGCGCCGTCGCTGAGCCACACGTGCTCGGTGAGCACGCGCAGCACGCCCGGCTCGCCCGCGTTGGCCGCCTGCTCCACGAGGTCCGAGGCGAAGGCCAGGCCACAGAACATGGCCACGGCCACCCAAGCCAGCAGTGCTGCCAGAAGCAGAGAGTCGCGGGTTAGATCCGGCACTGAAATCAACTTCCCCTGTACATGAACCTCCTTAACCTCCTTCCGTTCCTCTCCTAGAGCCTCACCACCTATTCTCTTCCCTCTCCTCGCCCCTCCACTCCATCTCTCCCCGACCCTTCCGTGATCCCGAAGCACTCTTTCCTCAACCCTTGCACACCCCCTGTCAACTGCATCATCCCATGCTGTGATCGTTTTGTAAGCTATGTCAAGCGCTTTGAGTGAAGGTGCCTATAAATATACATTACATTATATCCGTATGCTTTTTATAAATGTCTCGTTTGGGCGTACCTGCATGTGTGCGTATAAATGTGTGTGTACCCATGTGTGTGTATCCGCGTGTGTACCCGTGTGTGTGTGTGTACCGGTGTGTGTTCTTGTGTACCCGTGTGTGTGTGTACCCGAATGTGTTTGTGTACTCGCGTGTGTACCCGTGTGTGTGTATACCCACGTATCCAGCAAAAACAAACCTTTACCTCCTCGCTGGTGCCGGACGGCAACACTTCGGTGGATGTGAGCAATGCCATGGAGAGAAGGCCAATTCCAAAATCGGCTATACCCCTTCATAGCGCTTGTAGTCACCACAGCAGCCAAACGGGGGCTCTAGACGGGTGCGAGGGGCTGGTAACCCCTCCACCTTCAATTAATTACCACTAAACCACGTGAAAAATATATAACGAAACTTGTGCCGGGGGAACAGGCGTCTATGATGTCTCCTGGCCGAACCCCATTTGGTGGGTGGCCACGTGGAATGTTCAAAAGCTCACTGCGGACGAGAGGCAGCCATTTCTCTGCCGGGAGCTGGACCGGTACTGCCTGGATCTCCGCAGTATTTAGGAGGTCCGGTGGACTGACTCTGGCTCATGCCACCATGAGGGGGAGACAGACCTCTACTCGGAGCAGGAGACTGCCAAACAACAGGGAGTGACTCTTCTTCTCAACAAAAGAATGAAAGGGGTGTGGGAGCGTGGCGATGAGGTGTGGGAAGCTGTAAGCCCCAGGCTACTTTGGGCTCGCCTTCCTATCAACCAGAGGCGAGGAGTAGTCGTCGTGGTTACTTATGTCCCCACTGAAAATGAACATCAGGAGAGAGATGCTGGCAAGGCCGATGAGTCACATGCCTTCTATGACTCCTGTCACAGGTGCTGGCTAAAGTGGCCACTCGGGAGAGAGTCATCCTGTTGGGTGACTTTAATGCCCAAGTAGGTCATGATGCTGGCACCTGGTCTGGAGTGATTGGAAAGCATGGGCCAGATCAGCTCAATAACAACGGTCGGAGGCTGCTAGGCTTTTGTGCAGCCCATGGGCTTGTAATTATCAACATGCTGTTCCGGCATTAGCGCATCCACACAACATCATGGATGCATTCTAGGTCCAAGCAAGAACATCTGCTGGACTATATAGTGACGGAATAGCAGATGCGGGCCCATGTCCTTGACACCAGGACCTACCGTGGAGCTGATCTGCCCACTGACCATCGGCTTGCCCTCTGTAAGATGCAACTGCCATTCTTCCACTCCGGTGGGGGATGGACATCCAGAACCCCATTCAAACCCACAGTGGCCTGGTCTCAGCTAGTTGATGAAATTTGCAAGTGAGAATTTCATCATCGGGTTGGAATCGTCCCCCACTCCTGATGTCGAGGGGAAATGGGCGAGGTTTAGAACTGTGGCTCATGCAGCTGCAATGACTGCTTTGGGTACACAGTCCAAACCTCCCCAGAGACGCTGGCTGACAGAGGAGGTGTTCTGGCTGGCTGAGAAAAAGTGACAGGCCCACTCTCACCATCCACATCAAAGAATGAGGATGCTTACTGCAGCCTTCACTCAGAGGTTCGGAGAGCTGTGCGGCGCTGCAAGGATGGGTGGTGGCCGCGAGTTGCTGAGGAAATGGAGTCTGCCTCAGTAGCAAACGATCACAAATCACTCTTTAACTCCATCAAAAAAGTAACTTTCAGCACCACACCTATTACCATCATTATGGGAAAGAAAAGTGATCAAATATCCGACCCCCAGGAACAGGATTGCAGTTTTTCTGAGCATTTCTGTGTGGTCTTGAGGGAGGGAAAATTCCTCAGCCTGGAAAACGTCATGGGGCAAAGTGGGGATGACCCTGCTAAGGCTGCCGAACCTGACATATTGAAATAAGTAGTCACCCCCTGTCAATGGCTGGCTGAAGTGCCATCTGATGAAGAAGTACAGAAGGCGATCCAAAGTCTGAGCCCAGGAAAAGTGCCGGGCAGAGATGATCTACCAAGCAAAATGCTGAGGGAGGGTGGCGTTTGTGCATAGACTGCCCTATATGAAATAATTATAACAGTCTGGAACCATTGAATGGGTTCTGCAGGATTGAAAGGATGCCCTCGTGGTCCCCATCGTCAAAAAGGAGGACCACACAGACTGTAAAAACTACAGAGGCATCTCCCTCCTCAATTTGACACGAAAGGTCCTGCCAAGGATTATTCAACATAGCCTGACCAATCTTGATTTGAAGTTTTCGTGACTGCTGGAATCCATACTCTTTGGTATCGACTTTACCTAAAGAACTAAAGAGTATAGCCTGGCCAGGCATGCTGAGGAGAAGCTTAGGGAGCCCCAATGTAGTTTCAGCCCCACCAAAACTAAGCACCTGCCTGGGTATTTTGTGCCATCAAACACTCCACCCCCACAACTCCCAATTGGCGATAGAGCAGTTGTAGAGAGAATGGAGAGTTTTCCATACCTGGGCAATGTGCTCAGGACTTATTTGGAGGTCTCACTCCAAAGCAGTTAGCAGCATTATCTTTTCATCGGCTGCGTATCGCTGTGTGGAAGCTACCTGGTTTGCTACTACACACAAAGCTTCAGGTCTCCTTGGCCACGGTCATGCCCTCCCTTTTCTATGCTTGCAAAACATGGACCCCCCTGATAGAACATCTTCGCCGGCTAGAAAGGCATAGGCTGGCCTACCTACGATCCATCCTGGGTTTAACCAAGCTGGATTGTGCGAGGAGCTCACTAATCCTTGAAAGATCTGGACAAAGTGCCAACAGTGATCTCCTCTGACAGGCAAGGCTGCATTGGCTGGGACATGTAGCCCGCATGGCCCACCACCGCATGCCTAAACAGCTTTTGTTCGGCCGGACAGAGGGCTAAATGGGTGCAGCACGGGCTAGAAAAGAGATGGAGTGATGTGGTACAAGAGGAAGTAGAGCTGAGTGAACTTGCCGATAACTGGTACCAGTGGTGTCTGTGGAGGAGGCTCATGAAGGACGCTACTGGACAGTTGGAAGCAGTTGTCCTCCAGCAACAACAGAGGGCAGAGAAGCAACGCTCACAACAATGAGCAAAGTGCCAGGTGGTTAAAACACAGCAAGTTGGCAGAGTAGGGAGCACAGATGGTGCATCAGCCAGTCGTCTCAGTCAGTCGACCCATGGCACCTGGGTCTGTTCCGTGACATCCTGTCAGCGGGCGTTCGACACTTCACGTGGCCTTAACATGCACTTAGCTTGGTACAAGCGCCGTGGTGACGTCACCACCACTTAGTGGCTAATGACGAGTATTGGTATTGGCACCCGTGTGTGTGTGTGTACCTGTGGCGGCGGCGGTCAAGTGGATGCCCAGGGTGCCCAAGAGGATGCGGTAGGGCCTCGTCATAGCGTTGTAGAGTGCAAGCGCCGCGCAGCCCAGCGCGCACACGCACGCGGTGCCCAGGCATGCGCACACGCACGCCAGCAGTGCGCCCTCGCGGTGCCGCATCAGCTCGGGGAATACTGCGCCACAAAAGACAAAAATCCCCCATATAGCTTTAACAGACTGCTGGGGCATGTGCTGTTAGCGAGTACCTATTATGGCGCACTCGGAGGTGGGTGGCCAGCACCACGCCCGGCCGCCTTTGTCTCCCCAGCTGCAATGTTTACACTCAGACTAGGTACTCATTTGAGGCTGAGTCGACTGAGGGGGAGGCCCAGGACCAGTTCAGATAATCGTCACTGTTGTTGGCCGTGAGCAAGAATCGAACCCAGGTCACCCTCTATACCACCACTCCCCATACTGCAGACACACACGCACACATGGGGCTGCCTGGAGTAATCCAACCCTGTGGAGGCAGCAGCAAGGGTTGGTGGATCACACATCTAATCTTATTTGATCCTTATGTAGAGCGCCTTAGCTCAAGGCGCTGAGGAATGAGTGGGGGAATGAGTAACCGTAACAGAGGACACGTGGGGGTTCACGAAAGGGGTTTGGGGAAGGGAATGGACAGAGTGGAGGGGCGAGGAGAGGGAAGAAGAAGGGTAATGGGCAATGGAGAAGAGGTGGTGAGGCTTTGAGAGAGAAACGGAAGGAGGTTACGGAGGGGGACTTGTCATGTACAGGAAGAGTTTATTCCAGTGGAAGGGTGCAAGGAGGGAAACTCCCTCCTTGGAGAACTCCCTTCGTGTGGGCGTCGAGGAAAAGCATTTCCCTGTCTCGCCAGGAAAAGAGGGTGCAGCCAAGCGCGGTCTGATCTCCATCTCTTTGGGACCATCAAAATTATGAAAAAGAATAGGCTTTATCCATTTCGGCAAAAGATAGGTTTTAAGATGTTCGAACACCAAATCTATTGCAAGGCATCACGACTACATTAACCACCAATGCTTGTGGTAGAATATCCAAACAAATGTGCTCTGATAATGTTCTGCATTGTCTTTGAAACTGATCGATCTACACCAGAGACAGCCTCTTCTATGGCCTTGTCTCACCAGCGTTATACTAGAGAATGCCAAGATACAAACAGCACAAAGGCAATGCAAATACGAAAGCATTGATAGCTCGGGTTGACCAGTTATATCTAATGGACTATTTTTTGGGTGGTATCAAAATGCCTTGCAAGAGGTGTCTATTTGGTGTTTGGACATCTTAACACCTGTATTATTGCCAGATGGGGTAAATCCCGTTCTAATCTCCATCTGTTCCATCTGTGTGGGATACAGTGTTGCCTCCCTCGCACGTGTGCTCCGGTTCCCTCTCCACGCAAACCTCCCAGTCTCGGGCCACAGAGCTCAGACAATCGTTGGTAGCGATAGGTCTGGCTGCTTCCTCCAAGCACTCACCTGTGGTTTGCCCACTTTAACATAAAGATTCCCCCAGGAGTCTGAACAAAGGCCAAAGCGATTTGGTGCATTGAGGCATTGGCACTTATCTTCCGTTTACGGCTCTTGGTCAGTGGTGGAAATTCTACTTTTCGACGGCAGAGGCGAGTCTGTCCATAGGACAACCAATGTTCACTTCCACCCACGTAAAGTGGTACCCGCTTTATCGACCACGGAGGGAGAGATGATGGGGCCGAGTCAACCCCGAACCAGGATTTGAACTCGCAACCTACCCAGTGCAGGTTGTAATGCTGAGCCACACCGGCCCATTACAGAAATCGAGTGAGATGAGAGGTGGGGAGCGAGGAGAGCGTGGAGGGGAGGTGAGTGAGATGATTTGGGAGAGGTAGGAGAGTGCATGGAGGGGATCCCCCTGGCAGAATATCATTAACACTGTACACACACACCGAGACAAAGATCCACCGTGTAGCCTTAGTATACATTTTGTTAGTGAGTAGCATCTATAAAGGCTGGCACATCACACGAGGGGGTGGGTGGCCAGCATCACGCCCAGTCGCCTTTGTCTTCCCAATGACGATGTTTACATATCGCACCAGGTGCTCATTTCAGGCTGAGTCGACCTAGGGGTGACCCAGGACCGATTCAGATAATCGTCACTGGTGTTGATCGTGAGCAAGAATCTAACTCGGGACGCCGGGTTCGAAGCGCTCCCCAACACACACACAATAACACAAGAAGAGAGTGGCGGATATGTACGTGACGACGCCAAACTACAGCCACTTCTCACAACTCCAACGGTGCATACTACCGGCACTTTCCTGAATGGGTACTATTCATATTCCATGAGTGTGTGAGCGCGTGAGTGTGCGTGGGTGATGGTGTGCGTGTCTGGGTGGGTGGGGAGCGGAAATGAATCGAGGAACCGTCTGACCAAGTCGAGAGCACGAAGAGTCAAATCTGCCTTTGGAACACGGAGCCAGCCGATCGTCATCAGGCTGGGTGCTGTTGTACGGCAACAGACTACGAAGCTTCGTGTTTCAGCTCCTAACATATACGGTCGTCTTCCGACCGCTTCGGCATCACGAGAACTGATTGTGACGCACCACCACGCAAGATTTTGTGACCGAGGTTGCTAATCGCGGGGAAATAAAGAATGATATCGATTTATTGAGTTTATACGCCGCGCACCACCGGTGTACCACCACTACGTTCAAATACGTCTCAGCACTTCGACACGCGGCATGTATGTTTGTTGAACTTCTTTCGCAGCACCGTGCATAGCCAACGGTGGATTAGCACGGTCAGGAAATATAACAAATGTATCATCACAAAGAGCACGGTGCAGACGGCACTGGCGGTCTCGTGTCATGTTCTGGTCGATCCGCGGCGTCGCTGTGCCGGACGGTGCAGTGCGGTCAATCAGAGGGCCTCGCCGGTCGTCACTCATCGCGAGCAGTGCAACGCCCCAGGAACTATTTGCAGCGCCGTGAATTGATTGCTGCGCATTTTACGCGGACAGTTCTGTGGCCTGGATTTATGTGAGGTCTGTAATTGAATATGGGGGGGGGGGGGGGGTGCAGATGCAGGTCGGGAGGAGTCGTAGTCGCAGAGATGGGGGAGGAAGCGTGGTGCTGAGGAGGGGGTAGCGGAGGGATGCACGGGGGAACCCGTGGCAATTCACCAGGATGTCACAGATAACTCGTGGCGAAGTCGATTTGTGTTGAACCAGGTGAGCACTCAGGAGAACATGATAGCTAAGAGATGTTAACTACCTCGCCTGGTGTACAGAAGTCCCGACCCTGACGCCTCCTGTATATTTGGAGTTTGCGCGTCTCTCTCTCTCTCTTCGTGGTCATGTGGATTTTTCTCCGGGTCCTCTAGTTTTTCCCTCCACATTTAGAAACATGCGTTTAGTGTTTGGCTGTTAGAAGTGTCCACGTGATAAGCCACTTCATTGAGCTATCGTTTATGGTCAGGTCGCTTCTGAAAAAAAAGATATATAGCTTAGTGGGCTCTACCTGGTAAAATACAAAAAATAGTTAAATTTATAAACCGGGATGAAGATCGCTTGTAAGCGTGACTTGACCCGAGTCAGCGACGTGACAAAAATCAATCACGAGATTTAACCTGTGCGCGGCACGACAATGGAGACGATAGGAATGGCAGTAAAAGACGAGAAAATATAAACCAGCGAAAAAGCAACCGCGTCACATTGGCGTGACCCTCCGGCAAGGACCCTCACCACACACGCCACGCGTGCCCCCCCACCTCCCCCAAAGTCACTACACGTTGTTGTTTAGTGATATTCCCAAACACATTCAATGTCTGCTTATTTATTACTCGTGTCGCGAGGGGGGCGGGTGGCTATTTAAACAGCTTGTCACTTCGCCTCATTCATCCCCGACCCCCCCAAATTCCACTCTGCCGTGGTCCACCCCTCCACCTCCTCCTCTCCACACCCCCGCCGGTTGGCCCCCCCCCCCAGACCTCCCCCACCACCCAGACACCCCGCACCAGGGCACCCCCCCAGACCCCCCCCCCAGACCTCCGCCCCCCACCAGCCCCCCCCCAGCCCCTCCCCAGCCCCTCCCCAGACCTCCCAGACCTCCCCCCCCCACCACCACCCAGACACCCCGCACCAGGGCACCCCCCCAGACCCCCCCCCACCAGCCCCCCCCAGCCCCCCCCCACCAGCCCCCCCCAGCCCCCCCCCACCAGCCCCCCCCAGCCCCCCCCCCAGCCAGCCCCCCCCACAGCCCCCCCCCAGACCCCCCCCCACCAGCCCCCCCCAGCCCCCCCCCAGACCTCCCCCCCCCACCAGCCCCCCCCCCAGACCTCCCCCCCCCACCAGCCCCCCCCCAGACCTCCCCCCCCCACCAGCCCCCCCCCAGACCTCCCCCACCACCCACCAGCCCCCCCCACCACCCACCAGCCCCCCCCACCACCCACCAGCCCCCCCCACCACCCACCAGCCCCCCCTCACCGGTGATAGCGGCGGGCCGCGGGCCAAGGCCGCACTGCCGCACGTTGGTCCCGGTGAAGAGCCCCATGCCGAGGGCGCCGCGGAACTTGTCGAGGTCGGGCCCCCCCGAGGCGTTGACGATCCGGGCCCCGGCCTCGCACAGGGTGCGCGCGCCCAGCCAGCGCGGGGCGCCCAGCGCGGCCCCCAGCGCCAGCGCCGCGCTCAGCGCCAGCGCCGCGCTCAGCGCCATGAGCGCGCAGCGGCGGTAGCGGCGGCGGCGAGACGAGAGGGGGGCCCGGGGGGGCAGCGTGGAGAGAGGGGGGGGCACGGCCGACATGACACGGGGGGGGGAGGGGGGTGAGGGGGGTGAGTTTTTAGTGAGATTGGAGTGAGTGGGGTGAGTGTCTGTGCGTACGTGTGTGTCTGCGTGTCTGTGCGTACGTGTGTGTCTATGCGTGCGTGTGTGCTGTCACTGCGTGTGCATTGATCTGTGCACAGTGTGGACACGCAACGTGGTTAGGGACACAGGTGCTGAACCAGGCCGGATTAAACAAACCCCTCCCTCACCCTGACACACCCGCTCGCTCTCACACACACACCCCCTACACTGTGACATAACCAATTCTCATCTCACTCTACTCCCCTCCACGCACTCTCCTACCTCTCCCCCCCTCTCCTTCTACTCCCCTCCACACACTCTCCTACCTCTCCCCTACCATATCACTCTACTCCCCTCCACACACTCTCCTACCTCTCCCCTCTCATCTCACTTCACTCCCCTCCACACACTCTCCTACCTCTCCCCTCTCATCTAAATCTACTCCCCTCCACACACTCTCCTACCTCTCCCCTCTCATCTAAATCTACTCCCCTCCACACACTCTCCTACCTCTCCCCCCCCTCACTCTCTCCCCTCTCTCAAATTCTCATACACAGGGTAACACTCAGAAGCGACGCACACGCACTCAACAAGTGTACACACTCTCTCTCCCACCTCTCTCTCCCACCTCTCTCTCCCACACTCTCCACCGGCCCCATGCTCCCTACACTGGAGTCAAAGGAGAGGCGAAGCCGAAGCGAAGCCAACGCTGTTTTGGTGCAGAGCGGAGGGCGAATGAAGGGCAGGAGAGTGAATGAACAGTGGGCGAGGGGGCTGGCCATGGAGTTAACTTGCACATGCACCTAATTGTCTGGTGCCTCCTTGCCCTTCTCACGCGATGTTTTCACTGTGGTTGTTTTTGTCGATTCGCGTGCGTTTCGTTTACGACCGCTAACTAATTCCTTTGTTGTGCAATATTTCTTAAGGAACCTTGCCACACGCAAAGATAAAGATCCTTCGCATAGCCTTCACAGATTGTTGGGGCAAGTGCTGTTAGCACTTATGAAGGCCGGAACGTTACACCAGGGGTGGGTGGCCAACACCACGCCCGGCCGCCTTTGTCTCCCCAGTGGCAATGTTTTTACCCACCGCACCAAGTACTCATTTGAGTCGAACTAGGGGAGGCCCAGGACCGGTTCAGATAATTGTCACTGGCGTTGGCTGTGAGGCGGGAATCGAACTTGGGTCGCCGGGTTCGTAGCGTGGCGCCCTAACCACTACACTACCGCTCCCCACACTCACCTCTGTCACTACACTCACCCATCTCACCACACTCACCCCTATCACCGCTCTCACCACACACACCCCTCTCACCACACCCGCACCCCTCTCACCACACCCCTCTCTGCAATATTGTTGTTTTTGTCTTTGTTTTTTGTTGCCACTGCTGTGCTTATGCATCATGGGTCTCCCCGTGTAATATAGCCAGGCGACCGGCGACTAAACGGGACCATCTGTGTAACAGATCAAATCAAACTCAACGCTTAAACTCCCCAGACCAAGCCAAAAACAGCAGAGGTGTTATCTGTGGTGGCCTGGCGTGGACACCGTGGAACACAGAAATTCTTGCAGAAGAGCCCGGATAAGATGTTTGCCTGTGGCCCAGGGTCAGGATCAATGTTCTACCGAACAAAACTTAAACATGGCGTTTCAAGACGGAGAGGGAGCATTGTTGGCGTAGATCTCATTGCAATGTTGACCAGAAATCTCTGGTGGCATGTCAACAGGGTTATTTTAAGGCGGTCTTTCTGGGAAAACAATATTTTTATTGCCAGTAAATTTTATTCGGGAAGGAACCACCCGCTGTGCTCTTCAGGATGATCGACAGTTTGTTACATCCTGACTGTACAACCATCAGGATGATTCCATCTGTTGAGCGATGCAGAGATTTCCATACTTTTTTTTACTGATAAGATTAATCTCATCCACAATACAATCTGCCTCATAGCAAAAACTCCTCCAGTTCTGGGTAGGTTTGCCCCAATTTCTTCCTCAGCCCTCTTGCAACTTGCTTCGGAGTTGAATTGGACCACCTGTCGTGGCTCCTAAAGGAGTCATTGAAGACATTAGCCCCACTGCTCAGATCAATTCCTCCCTTTCGAAGGGCAAGGTCCCTGTGTCCTGGTGCGACCACTTCTGAGCAAGCCAGGATTGGATGTTGATGTATTAGCAAGCTATCGCTAAAACTCGAACCTCCCATTTATTGGGATGCTGTTGAAGGTGGTCGCAACCCAGTTGGAACATTTCTTGAGTGTGGTAGTTTATTTTTTATATTACCTAGTCCTGCTTTCGAGCTAGTCATTTGTGTGACTGATAACATTCAGTCCATGGATAGGAGACATATATCCGCCCTTTTCTTGGTTGATCTCTCTGCGACTTTCGACACGGTTGACCATACAATTCTGCTACAGTGCATGAGAACCATGGCAGGAATTGGTGAAACCGCCTTAAAGTGGATTGCCACTTTCTTGTCAGGTAGATTCCCAGAGTGTCCATGGGCCCTCATGTGTCACCTGAAGGGCCCGTCCTGTTTGGGGTCCTGCAGGGGTCTGTTCTGTCACCACTGCTTTTCAGCCTCTACATTCAGCCGCTGGGGGATATTATCCAGAGGCATGGCTTATGTTACCACCAGTATGCCGATGACACGCTTACTGACAAACCTGGGTCGCGTGTCTGCATTTTCTGAATGTCTGTCCGAGGTAGCAACATGGCTGGAACAGAAGTGGTTAAAGTTAAATCCTACAAGACCGAGGTAATGATCATTGCCTCTGATGCTCGATTCAGGCTGGGCCAGTGCGAGATCAAACTTCCGCTTATTAACGGGGTTCAACGTTGTGATTTGCCAAAAGTACGCAACCTCGGGGTTCTATTTGACCGCAGCCTACACATGCGTGCGCAGGTGGTGGCTGCGGTCAAGTCTGGTTTCTTTCATCTCTGCCAACTCCGTGGTTTGCGCCCTTTCCTGTCAGCTCATGATCTTGAGTCATGAACTCATGCATTCGTACAGACCCGTCTTGATTACCGTAACGCCCTGCATGCAGGGCTTCCACGTGTTTTGTTGAGGCGGATTTTATAAAGCCACGTAGGTAAAAAAATAAACAAAAAAATGAAATTAAAATTAATACAAATAAAACAATTAAAATCACGACGTTTCGGAGGCAACGCAAGTCTCCGTCATCAGGTGGGACCGTCACAGCCAGATTTGCTGCATCAAGTGAAAGAACTAAGAGTATTAATCCTTGCAGTCACGAAAACTTCAAATCTAGTGTGGAGTTTGTCTGGTGGCAGGATGTACAGTGGAGTTTGTCTGGTGCCAGGATGTTGAGTGGAGTTTGTGTGGTTTATAGCAATACAGTATATAATTTAATGTTGGGTTTGTCTATGGCAGTATATAGTACGGTGTAGACTCGTGTGATGTAAGAGAATAAAGTTTAGATGGAAGCATATTATATTTTTTACGACGTAGAATTGTAATGTATTACTTACTGTTAGTAACTCAGCTTATTGTAGAGTATATTTAGTATACTGATGATACTATGTAGTTTATACTTTAGTTGTTTACGTGGTGGTTTTAGTTACTGCAGCTACATACTATTAACACTCCTTCCCTTTATTAATGCTACCCCTATCCCCTCCTTTTGATGCTAATAATCCTGCATAATGCACGGGCATAAGTAGTACTAATCACATACCTGCATTTCCCATATCCCCTCCCTTTGATGCTGCTAATCCTGCATAATGCACGGGCATAAGTAGTACTAATCACATACCTGCATTTCCCATAAATATGCTAAATTACTCTTGATATGCAAATTATTTTGTCAAGGCGCCCTTTCCCCCCCTTCCAACCCAGATTAAATATACGCTCCAAGCATGGTGCTGTTTTATTCAGACGCCGTCTCCCCGACAGACCTGGTCTTCAGCTGAGGACGGCTGCTTGCGTTGTGGCCGAAACGTCGTGAGAATTGTTTTATTATGTTTTATTTTTATTATTTTATTACTTCCCTTCTACGTGACTTTACCGAAAGAACCAAGAAGATTGTTGAAGCGGCTTCAGCTCGTGCATTATGCGGAATTCTGAGACGTGTAGCCCGCTTCGAGCAAATTACTCCCACTCTCTGCACTGGCTTCCAATAAGCTATCGCATCCAGTATAAGTGAGCCATTCTGGTCTATAAAGCTCTGCATGGTCTTGGACCAATGTACCTGTGGGCCCGACTGATCTGTCATACACCTGGGGTTTACCCGCAACGCTCTTCAAAGCAGGACCGACTCTCGCAGCCTCGGCTCTTGGCTCGACGATGGGGGGTCGGGCCTCCTCGAGTGTCGCTGCAAGGATCTGGAATGCCTTGGCAGCGGTGACGCGGCACGCTACGAGCCTCATTGTGTTTAGGTGGCAGTGCAAGACTCACTATTTTCTCATGGCTTTTACTTAACACATTCGTTCATTGTCTTTGAATTTAATTTTAGTTTACAATCTGTTGATAACCCCTTGAGTGGAGGTGATATTACATTTGAAATAAATGCGGTTTACGATTTTGGCGAGATCCTGCAGCGTCAAACAGGTGAAGTGCCAAGGGGCAGCTCTTTGCAGGGAGAGTAAGTGGCTGAGAAATAAAGCCGCCACTCCTCAAACAGAATCAGAATCTTGAAGGTGTTTTTCACAGACGTCCAGCATGGACACTGGGTCAGAGAGATGAGCAAAGAACTCAGATGATGAGTGGTCTGGGTCAGATGCTGAAGATGATGTACGCGGATTTCTAAACGGTATGTACAATTGATCATCGATTATCGGCCACTCCATTATCCAGCTTACAACATTATCCAGCTTACAACATTATCCAGCTTACAACATTATCCGGTGGTCCTGGGTCGATCCGGCGAAACCGCTCTAAAGGCTGTGACCCAGTCCGGCGATTAGCACCGTGTCGCGTGCCAAAAAAGTAGCTATGTTTGATTTTAGTGTTAAACATATATACAGTACATTATACACTACATACAACTTAAACAATGAAAATACTGCACGTGTATACATCACCCCATGCAGAGTCTGGAGTGGTAAGTACGGTATAGTAAATGCAGATAACACTTCATATATAGTAAACTCATTTTAAATACTAAAAAGACGGCGAAAAATACCAAAAAAATGTTATTCAAGAATGTGCAAAATTTAGCAATTTTAATGATTCGTGGTTATTCGGATTTTTCAAAATTCGGCGCCCAATCCCCCCCGGATAAGAAAAAATAATCCATGATCGACTGTATTTTCTTTTTGTGTTTAGTTTATTGTCCTTCCCCCGCACCTCCGATTATCACGGTTGGCTACGTACGGTCCCAAAGAAGTTCAACATGCACACATGCGGAGGCAGCGCGAAATAAATATTGAGAATTTGTTTTTCTCTCCAGATTTGTTGGGCTTCATTTGAGATCTTACAGACGAGGATCAATCGCGACCCAGGACATTTTTGTACTTAAGTCGAAAGCCTTACGTCTTGACTGAGGTCACATATCGGGGAGATTAACCAAGGGGCCGTGCTTTCAGATCAGAAACGACAGCACGCACAATCTGATTTAGCCCCATAAGGTGGCACAGTGTAAACGCTCTCTCTCCCGTCTCTCTCTACCTCCTCTCTCGAACGCTCTCTGTCCACACAAACCGGGACACTCAAAACATACACACACCCATTTAAGAAGTGTGCACACTCTACCCTCTCTCACGCCCTCCCCCTCTCCTCTCTGGCCCACTCTGTATCCGGCTCTTGACTTCTCCAGTGCCACACACAACAGATCCCCTCGACGTCCCTTACCCGACTGTTGGGCCACGTGCTGTTAGTGAGCCCCTATGAGGGAGCGGTGTGGTCAGCACCACGCCTAGCCGCCTTTGTCTCCCGAGTGCTGATGTTTGCACACCGCACCAGATGCTCGTGTCACACGGTCGTCATCGACGTTGGCCGTGAGCAGAAGAGGAACTCGGGTCACCGGGGTTCGTAACGCAATGCGCCAACCGCTGCGCCACCACTCCCCACAGGCACGCCCATCACTTACTGCACCCTCCACCCTGCACCCTCCACCCTGCACCCTCCACCCTGGACCCTCCACCCAGCACTCTCCAACCTGCACCCTCCACCCTGCACTCTCCACCCTGCACCCCCACCCTACACCCTCCACCCTGCACTCTCCATCCTGTACCCCCCACCTTGCACTCTGCACCCTGCACTCTGCACCCTCCACCCTGCACTCTCCACCCTCCGCCCTGCACCTTCCAACCTGCACCCTCCACTCTCCACCCTGCACTTTCCACCCTACACCCAGCAATCTCCACCCTGGACTCTCTACCCTGCACTCTCCACCCTGCACCCTGTAATCTCCATGGAGCCCATGGCTGGGGGGCTCGCGCGGGGGGGGGGGCGGTCATGGTAACGAGCCCACGCATCATTAATGCAGAGACCATGAATTAGTGACGAGGCGCGGACGTCTTCACTTACATGGCACGCTCACTGCCTCCTCCTCACCTCGTTCACTCACCCGCTAACTCGCCTCTCATCAGCAACATCCTTACATTTGAACACCTCCTCACTCCCCTCCTCTTGCCACTCATCAGCGTTCTGCAGCTACAACACTCGCCCACACACCACGCGGCACTCACCTGGACAGCGAGCGCACGCTCCCTACAGAACGCGCTCTCTCCCCGCGCTCCGTCTCCCTCGACTCCCCGCCCTTCCTCTCTCTCCCCGCCCCGTATCCCCCCACCCACCACGCGCTCCTCCCGACGTGTTGATCCTCTGCCCTCGGTCACGTGACGCGCCTGATGATTTAAGGCGGCCAGTTTCTGTGGCAGGCTATGACGCCAAACGGTGTCAAAGCAGCAGCAGAAGGATAACACTGGTCAACACACTTTTTCTGGCATAAGGTATTCCAATGATTTTAAGGTAATTTTGGGGTGCTGATTACAAATCTGGCATCAGTTTTTGTCTATTACATCAGGTTTTTGAGATATCAAATATAGCATTTTCAATCAAAATTGCAGAAGAAAAATATTAAATAAATGTGGATATCTACATAAAATTATATTATAAACACACTATCCTGCAGTTACTGACTAACTTGCAATCATAAGTGACAGAGATAATTTCGGGTAAAATCAATGAAAATGTGGTATGCCGATAGCATAAAAATGAGATGTGATGGAGCAAATCTGAGATCAGATTTGGAATCAGCACCCTGAAATAAGCTGGAAAAGTCCAGGCTAGAATTTTTTTTGTTGACCAGTGTAATTTATACCTCCTGGTTACACCAGCACACAGGGGATTATTGTGTCCGTCGTGCAGGGAGGGGCTGGGTGGGGAGGGAGGGGCTGGGTGGGGAGGGGTGGGGAGGGAGGGGCTGGGTGGGGTGTGGAGGGGCTGGGCGGGGAGTGTGGGGAGGGGCTGGGTGGGGAGGGTGGGGCTGGGTGGGGGGTGGGGCTGGGTGGGGAGGGGCTGGTCACCCCGTGGTGCCCTTATAAAACTCAACGTTGAACCTACTCACGCCGGCTTGTGCCCGCCCTCACAGTCGGGCATATTTGCGGAATACACCACGCCACCGTTGACCCTGGCCATTGACCGAGCAACCCAACGTTCCTACCAGCTCCCTCCACAGGAGTGTGTTTGCTATGATCGTTCAGTGCACATTAGCCCATCTTCTTCACTCTAACCAGCTTCTGTTCCTCTCTTAAAACAACCCCCATCTCTACTCCCTAGCCCACCTTTCCCCCGCCCCCAGCTACGACCAGGACGAGTCCAACCCCTCACTAACCCAACCCCTCTCACTACCCCAACCCCTATCACTACCCAACCCCGATCACTACCCCAACCCCTATCACTACCCCAACCCCTATCACCACCCCAATCCCTATCACTACCCCTGTAATGCGAGCGTAAACGGGGTTCGCTGCTGGGCTCTGGCCCAATCACACGGCCCAGGGTATTGGGGGGCGGAGCCCAGTATGGGGGGCGTGTGGGAGGGGGGGGCGTGTGGGAGGGGGGGCCGCCGTTCACCTCGGGTCCAATTGGAAGCGAGGTGAATGGAGGTGGAGCCAGCAGGGCAGTATGGGAAGGCCGGATCTGACGATCCGGAAGGGGAGGAGTCAGGGTCACGTGGTAAAGATATAGGTGGGAGCCCGGAAGGGATCGAGGTCAGTTGTTGGAGTGAAGAAGCGGGACCGCGTTGGGTGGCCGTTGCGCCATCAGCCACGTGGCTGATGGGGTTTCGGCACATTGTCGGCCAGCGGTGTGCGGAGTGCCACACTGGGTGTCACCGGTTGTGCTAACCGGATGTGGACTTGAAGGGGAAGTGGAGCACTCCTGCTCTACCAGTTCTCTGAAGTTGGACTTGAGCCAGGCGGATGGACCAGCAACACGGACACGCTCTAAGACACCGCATTCCTGATTTATGCGCGTCTGCCGTTCTTGCGTGTCGGTTACTGTTGTTGTGCATTGCCTTCCATTCCGTAATTCTTTCTTGCTTGTTGCACGGAGGGCGGGCCGGTGTTCCGTACCGGATCCTAATCCCTTCCCTTTCGTTGTGTTCGTCGTTTTTGTGCTCTCCGTTGTGTCGGTTGTGATTCCTGAATGTGTTGCCGTCGCTCTCATTATAATATCCTGTTTCAGCCGGGACGGCTGGTCTTTTACATCGGGGGGGGGGGGGGGGGGGGTCATGTAATGCGAGCGTAAACGGGGTTCGCTGTTGGGCTCTGGCACAATCACACAGCCCGGGGTATTGGGGGCGGAGCCCAGTATGGGGGGCGTGTGGGGGCCGTTCACCTCGGGTCCAATTGGAAGCGAGGTGAATGGAGGTAGAGCCATCAGGGCAGTATGGGAAGGCCGGATCTGACGATCCGGAAGGGGAGGAGTCAGGGTCACGTGGTAAAGAGGATATAGGTGGGAGCCCGGAAGGGATCGGGGTCAGTTGTTGGAGTGAAGCGGGACCACGTTGGGTGGCCACCGCGCCATCAGCCACGTGGCTGATGGGGCTTCGGCACACCGTCGGCCAGTGGTGTGCGGAGTGGGGGAGCGGAGGAGCTGACGGAGGAGCGCGCACAGGGCGCGCGCGAGGAGATGCTGGTTCGCTGTCAGGACCAGCGGGGTGCGAGAAGGAAACTAAATAAAAGAGCAACGGAGACCAGCAGTGCCTGACAAAGTCTTTTATTACACCCCTATCACTACCCCAACCCCTATCACGACCCCAACCCGTCCCTACCCCAATCTCTATCACTACCCCAATCTCTATCACTACCCCAACCCCTATCACTACCCCAACCCCTATCACTACCCCAACCCCTATCACTACCCCAACCCCTGTCACTACCCAACCCCTACCACTACCCCAACCCCTATCACTACCCCTATCACTACCACAACCCCGATCACTACCCCAACCCCTATCACTACCCCAATCCCTATCACTACCCTACCCCTATCACTACCCCAACCCCGATCACTACCCCAACCCCTATCACTACCCCAATCCCTATCACTACCCTACCCCTATCACTACCCCAACCCCTATCACTACCCCAACCCCTACCACTACCCCAACCCCTATTACTACCCCAACCCCTATCACTTCCCCAACCCCTATTACTACCCAAACCCCTATCACTACCCTACCCCTATCACTACCCCAACCACTCTCACTACCCCAACCCCTATCATTAACCCAACCCCTATCACCACTCCAACCTCTATCACTACACCCATCACTACCCTAACCCCTCCTTAACCACTCCCGTCTGTTCTCCCGTCACCATAACTTCACAACTTTTAATAACCCCGCTATTTATCTCAACCACTAACATCTTACGTACAATTTTATCATTGTTGCAAAGCGCCTTCGCATAAGGCGCTATATAAATCTATATAAGATACTAGTGGGAAGTACCCGGCGTTGCCCGGGCGAAAAAGACACACACACACATATGGACTCAAACACACACATCGACTCAAACACACACATCGACTTACACACGCACACACATAGTGATTGACACACACATCGACGTACACACACATGGATTTACATGCAAACATTTGAACTTTTCTATTTACCAACTCAGTTTGTTAAGATTAGTTTTATATGTACATAATGTTAGGGAAAAAAACAATGAAGAGAAAAAATGCAAACAATTGTTAATGCACCTTTGAGGATCAGCACACTGTAATCAAAGGTGAAGGTCATACTTAACTTGTATGATATGCCTTTGTCTTGTATTGAATGCTACAAGTCATAAGTAAATGGTCAATGGTATAAAAAGATGTAAGTAATTGTACTGTAGTCTGTATTACTGTTGTTTTTAATTGTACTGTAGTAAGGCGGTTGAGGAAGTACAGTCTATAATTTGCGAGCCAAATCCTTCGCAAGTTTGGGCCGCACACACACACAATGACATTTACAGGTGAAGAAAAAGAAGACGCTGGACACCGGCAGCTTCGATGAGGGTGGTGAAGGCACCGATTTGTTTGCATCAGCAGCAGCTACTACGGCCGGTTCGGAATCCGGCTCGTGCGGGAGGCAGTTGGGGGTCCATAATGGGGAGGGGGGGGGGGCGAGTGTGGCAGGCACGGCACGGTCCGTCAGCTGGGAGGTGAGGGACACGAGGAGTCGTGGCCCTGTAGCTGGAATCTTGCGGCTTTCTGTCCTTCAGAATGACGATGACTTTGGCCTGTATGCTTTCGGGATTTTCCACGTGCTGTGTATGGATGGTGTACAGGTTTTAAAGCCATCGATGCCCATGAACAGCATTCCTCGGTTCACGAATAGGATGCGTTCGAACATTCATTTACAAAAAAAAATCCCGTTTTTTTAAAGGTGAAATGAAGGATGCGTTCTCATAGCGCAAGATAATACGTAAATTATATTCTCCTTTTACAATCATGAAAACGTCATCGTTATTAACAGTCCATGACTGTAATAATTACTATTATTTGGGTCTTTGGGTGAAGCCACGTAGATAGAAAAAATAATAACAATATCACGACGTTTCGATCGCAACACAAGCAATCATCTTCAGGTGAAAAAAAGGGAAATCTGCAGAGGCAGGCTGTTTAAAGGTGTTGAGTAAAATGGGGACGTGACGTCATGTGTGCCGTTTAGTGCGATGACGTCACGTCTCCTAGAGTACTTAAGGGAGACCCCGTGACGAAAGCGGGGTCACCGTGGGAACGGGTAGAGTACGAAGGGTGATGAGGGAACCAGGGGTAGAGGGATGAAGTAGTGAGTCTGGGGAGAAGCCAGTGGTAGCCGTAGAGGTGCTTCTCTCTCCGGTCGGTGGAGTCGGCAGAGTTCCCGATCCGACACGAGAGACTGGAGCTAGCCGGCAGGGACCAGGACTCCGTGTAGGACTCCTAGCCCCAGGGAGTTGTCTACCCTTGTGTGTTATTGTTAACTTTGAATAAACCCTTGGCAAAAGCCCATAACTTACCTCCGTCTCCAAGTGCGTCCGTGGGAACTCGTCAACAAACGTTTAGAGATGGGAGGGGCAGCTAATGCCAATGTGGGAGAGGTAGTATGGAGCTGTGGGGGTGGCCATTGTACTGAGAGAGATTAGAATGTCGTCAATGTCAGAAACTTGAAGCTCGGCGAGAGCTCGGACAGCGCAGCGGACACATGGAGGTGGAAAAGAATGGCAAGCCGCCATTTCATTTAACTAACCTCATGATTATTACCGGCAGCTCAGCGTGTTGAGATGAGTGGGGGGATGACGAGTGTCAGGTTACTGGCGACCTCCTGGTGCTGGCTAGGATTCTTGGCGGGGCGATGGGAGTTTGTGGCGTAGACGATGGGTGATGGTTGGGGTTTTGGTGGCGGGGTTTTCGGGAGTTACCGGCGTACGAGGCCTGAAACAAGAACGAAGAGTTGTGATGGGGGCGAAGTTTCATCACTTGATGCAGCTCAGCCGAGAGGACAGCGTGCATCAAGATATTCCTCTCTCCTGCCTCTTCGCGATGTCCCAGCTACGTGACCCACGCTCAGAGCTTGCCTACGATTTCCTTTGGTGGAGCTAATAGCCGGCGATGTTGATTTATACCTACTGCTCACATTGAAGGGCACTTGAAGTGAATCAATAGATCCCGACCCCTTACGGTGTGCACGCGAACAACCGTGATACAGACCGGGCAGAAGATACGAGGCCACGCGGGCTGAGTAAGGCGCAGATACACGGACGCAAAAAGTCTATGTTTATGGCGCGCAATTAAAATTTCGTAAAAAGCGAAAATTGCGAGTTCGTAAATCGAGGAAATGTTCGTGAGAATTTCAGGGCACAGGCCATCGTATCCCGCAGCAGAAACAGCGTAGTCTCATTAGATCTTGCACTACTACACTACAACCCGTGCAGCATTATAACAGTACAACCCGTACTACATTATAATAGTAGAGCCCGTGCTACACCACACTACAACCCGTGCTGCACTACAACCATGGTGGCTAGATGTTGACTACCTCGCCTGGTATACAAGATGTCATGGCTTCAATCGCGACCGGGACGCGTTTAGAGTATTTGGCTATTGCTATAGATGTCCACGTGATAAGCCACTTCGTGGAGCCGTCATTCATGCTGGCCATGTCGCTTCTGAAAAAGAGCTACGCAGCTCAGCGAGTCTGACCTGGTAAAATAAAAATAGTCAAAAGAACCCGTGCTGTACTAGGACCCGTGCTGCACTAGGACCCGTGCTGCACTAGGACCCGTGCTGCACTAGCACCCGTGCTGCACTAGGACCCGTGCTGCACTAGGACCCGTGCTGCACTAGGACCCGTGCTGCACTACGACCCGTGCTACACTAGGACCCGTGCTACACTACAACCCGTGCTACACTACAACCCGTGCTACACTAGAACCCGTGCTGCACTACAACCCATGCTGCACTACAGCAGTACAACCCGTGGTACACTACAATAGACAACAGTAACTCACGTCCTTGTGAACCAAGTGGACCAGTGGGGATACGATATCTCTCCTTCACAATTCCGCCTTTCCACGTCAACAAATGGAAAGTCTTCAAATGACAGCTCAACGAAGTGGCTTATCACGTGGACATTTATGGCAATAGCCAAATACTCGAAACGCATGTTTCTAAATGTGGAGGGAAACCCAGAGGATCCGGAGAAAAATTCACAACCACGGGGAGAGACACGCAAACTCCCAAATATACAGCAGGCGTCAGGGTCGGGATCAAAGCAATGACCTCCTGTACATCAGGCGAGGTAGTCAACATCTTGCCACCACGGCGCCCTGAATCTTAATCCCTGGATCTTGTCCTCAGGATGCTTTGACGCACGCTCAAGTGAGAAGTCGCGTGATCCGATCGCTGCTCGATTCGACTGTAAGAGAGTCTCTCTCCAACCCACCATGCGAGTTGAGCAGAAACGTAATACACGTTAAAATGCACGCCACGCCAGTTTGTTTGGCTGTTGTTCGGGTGCCCAGCGGTGAAGGGCCTCACGACACAAGTTTGGCCAAAATCACTGTGGCCTAAGCCTCTCCCCTACTCCTCCCCCCCCCCAAAAAAAAGGATTATGATGAACTACTCTTGCTGACGACACCCAAAGTCATTCTTCTTCATTGCAAGGCCTCGAGGGGGCCACTGGCGGCACCCTTAAATGCGGTCCCCCCGACAATCCACAAAAAGTGAAAACATCCCCCACCCATCATCGAAAGTGGACCCGCTCTGAACATGAGTGAAGAACACTGCCCTGGGAGGCAGAACTTCCCTTCGCAATGTGAACACGGTGGGGGGGGGGGGGTCTGCTCATGCTTCATATACAGTACAGTCATCAATAGTTTAATTCACAGCCTGGTCAATCTCCCTGCTGGATGAAGGCCATTCCCACGACCGCACTTTACCGCAGTTGGCTTCCGGGGCGAGCCCAGTCCCACTCTGCATGCCCGCCTTATGCCAACAATGCAAAAATTTTATTTGGAATTTACATCAAGAACGATGACAAGGAACAAGTGGATCCTTCCAGACCTCAGGGTCTCCCTCGACACCCACACAGCGAGGCCCCTCCAGTCTTCAGTCTACTTTAACAACAGCAAGTACAAGTCTCCCAAGTGCAAGATATAAAAACACACCACACACACACGCAGACTTCCCCGAAGCATCCATACCTCGCACCCCTGCACAGGGAAGGCCGTGGCAGGGGCTGTTTGCGAGCACCTAGTAAGGCCGGCAGCGCTGGTGCATGTGGAAGGGTGGTGGTGTGACCGGTACCATGCGCCCGGCCGTCTTTGTCTCACTCGCAGGGCTGTTGAGCACCCTACACCCTAACACCACCTCCACAAAACGCGTCGATAATAATTTTTGGCCGAGTCGACCTAGGGGAGGCCCAGGGGGTGGTGGAAAGGGGTGGGGGGATGCTATGGGAGTTATGGCCTGGAATTGAACTTGGAATTGTAGCCGAGTAGTTGACGAATGTGCGTGTGTTCTTGGTGTGCGTGGTGTGTGGTTATTGTGGTGTGTTACGGGGTGAACGGTGTGCTGTTGTGTGATGTGAATTGCATAGTAATTATGTTGGAGTGGTAAGTGTGGTGTATGGTGAGCGGTGTGAATTGTAGAGGTATGCGAGTGGTGTGGTACAGGTAGTGTGAGTGGTGTGGGTGATCTGGTACAGCGTGGTGTGTATTGCGTGGTACGGATAGTTTGGTTAGTGTGGTATCGTGGTGTTGATAGCGTGGGTGTGGTTTTTGTGTTTAGTTTGTTGTCCTTCCCCGCACCTCCAATAAGCACGGTTGGCTACGTACGGTGCGAAATAATTTCACCGTACACACATACATGGTTAGTATGGATGTGTGGTTGGTGTATATCGCGTAGTATGAATGTGTTGTTGGTGGTTAGTGCGATTCGTGTGGTTGTTGGTCAGTGTGGTTGCGTGGGGAGTGTGGTGTGTGTAGATATGGCATCAGTCCTCCCACATTCACTTTACTCAAATACACAGCAACAGGAGCTGCAGCAGACACACCCATTAGTAAAGGCAGCTTTGTATGGCAATGATAATGGCCATGATGATGATGGTGGTGATGATGATGATGGTGATGATGATGATGATGGTGACGATAATGGCCATGACGAAGGTGACGGTGATGATGGCGATGGTGGTAGCGATGACACGAACAGTGATGGAGATGATAACAACGATCGAGATGATGATGACGATAGTGGCAAAGATGATCTCCGGCATGCTAGCAGGAACCACCGACAAGTGGGAAGGCAGTAGCAGTGGAAGCAACCAGGTAGCTGAGCCGGCGCAAGCAATGACCCAGGCTCTGCAGTCCTCCATATATATTAACATGCCATCGGGCAATTAATAGACACGTACGAGGCAACCAGACCACCCAGAGAAACCCACGCTTGTGAGGGGGAAACGCTCTATCCCCGTACAGATGGCACAGGTGGAGTCCAGATTTGCTGTACTGCCTTCTCCCGGCAGAGCCAGGGGTATGGCACCTCCTCGACGCCCACGGGAAGGGAGTTTTACAGCGTCTGCCGTGTGATCCACCAGCCCTCTCTGCTGCCTCCACAGCGCTGGGTTACAGGCCACGTGGATAGCCACCACTGATGGAAGATCAATGGTGATGACGATGGCGACACTTCCATAATCATGGGTTAACGAGGAACAATAGATGTACTAAATAATGAAGCCGATTACAGAACTGGTTCTCATTAATCATTCCTCAAAAACAATCACAGAGAAAATGATGATGCTGCCAATTACTTGGTAATGATGGCGGTGATCATGACGATGATGTGGCGGTGATGACTATTTGTTCCCATCCATGGTCGTTATGCAGTAACAAGGACAATGAAAGTGATGTTACAGGTCGTTATGATCGGTCGGCGATCGACACAGATTTGATCAACGTTGTTCACAATTGACGATCACCGCCGATTGATCAACGTTGTTCACAATTGACGATCACCGCCGATTGATCAGCGTTGTTCTCTGTAGTCTGGCGGAGGCCTTGGGATGAGGCCGTGCTCACCCATATCCCTCATGGCCAGCTGCTGTTGACGCTGCTGCTGCAGCAACATCCGCTGCTGCTGCCGTTGCAGCAACAGCTGCAGCCGCTCCTGATGTTGCTGCTGCTGGTGCTGCAGGTACTGCATGCGCTCCGCAAGCTGATCGGCAACTCGCTCAGCCATCCCGGGCTGCGCCATCCAGGGCAGCTGGTGTGGCAGGGGGAGGTGGTGCTGCCGCTGCGGCTGCTGCGGCTGTGGATGGTCCTGATAATGTTCAAAGTGGTGATAGTGTTGGTGGTGCTGCTGATGATGACCGAAGTGGTGGTGGTGATGTCGGTGCTGCTGCTGCGGCTGTGGATGGTGCTGATGATGACCGAAGTGGTGGTGGTGTCGGTGGCGTGGCTGCTGCTGCTGTTGAGCACACACGGGTTGTGGAAAGATGCGTATGGAGAGGACAGGGAGAGAGAGGTATGGGGTTAGGGCTGTGGTTAGGATGTGAATGGGGCTCCCCTGTTTAGATTACAACAGGGGGCTGATGATTGTCGCTGCGGCTGTTTTGTGTGATCCCAAAGGAGTAATTTGCCGCATTCATTAAAACATTGTTTAGATTAATGTGGACCAGCGACGCCGGTGGCTACACAATAGCCGACTTTTTTCGAGCAACATCAGGGGATCTCGAACGTCTCTGATGGCGCACGGTGACTGTACGGTTAACGCACACACACCGCAACAGTGTGTGTGTGTAAATTGCACAGTGAATGTACGGTGATTGTTGCTGTTGCGGAATGTGGTTGTTGCCCTCACATTGTCGACTCGCCGCTGTTTTGGCTCGTCAGGATCAAGGGGCGGCCCAATCCGCTTTGCAGCCTCGCCGGACACCACGTGCGCCTCCGTCTGGATGCGCTCAATCAGCTGATCGTCCTCCTTCTGTGGTGGCACACAGGGGAAGAAGGGGTTAGTGGCACGTGGTTACACACACAAGAGATTCATACTCTTAGGTTTTTTCGGTAAAGTCACGTAGGTAAAAAAAATAAAATTAAAAAATGAGAAATGACTAAACATAATAATAGAAATAAAATAAAATAATAAATCACTTTTAGTAATTTTTTTTTTACCTACATGACTTACTGAAAAAACCTAAGAGTATGAATCCTTGCAGTCACGAAAGCTTCAAATCTAGAATTAAACACACACAACCACTGTGACACACTCACACAGTGGTTGACACGCACACAAGACTCTCATACACGTGAAAGGCGTGGAACAGCAGTGACACCATCACACACAGTGACAAAGATCTCCTGTGCAGCCTTTAACAGGCTGTTGGAGTGGTGTTAGCGAGTAGCGACCACGGCACATGAGGGGGTGATGTTTACACAGCACACCAGGTACTCATTTGAGATTGAGTCAAGCTAGGGGAGGTCCAGAACCGGTTCAGATAATTGTCACTGGTGTTGGCCGTGATTGAGAATCAAACTCGGATCGTCGGGTTCGTAGCACAGCACTAACCACTACGCTACCGTTCCCCAATGACACACCTACACAGTGACATACAACAACCGCCATTGGTCACCAAGTGGAAGTGACGTCATCACGGCGCTTGTGCCAGGCCAGGTGCACTTTAAAAGCTACGTGAATTGTTGAACGTCTGCTGACAGGTCATGGGCAGACCCAAGCGCCATGGGTGACAAAGATAAAGATCTCCCATATAGCCTAAACAGACTGTTGGGGCTAGTGCTGTGAGTGAACACCTATGAAGGCCGGAACAGCCAGCACCAGTTCCGGTCGCCTTTGTCTCTCTAGTGGCAATGTTTCTACACACCGCAACTAGGTACAGGGGATCCACAATAAACGTTGTTTCACACTCACGTCGCTGACTTGAGAGGAACTCAACGTGAAATGTCCCGACACATACGTCGTTTTACTACTCAACTGAACCGAGTATGAAACATTGTGTGGGTGCGTAGCGGTTAGCGCACTGCGCTACGAGCCCGGCGATCCAACTTCGATTCCCGCTCACGACCAACACCAGTTGTTTTTGTTTGATTATTGTTTTGGACACGGCTCAGCTGAACGCGGCTCTGAGGGGGGGGGGAGGGGTGTAGAAGTACTGTACAACTCACGCATGTGCTGCCATCTTCTGTCCCATCGTGTTCTCTCGCATGCATTCTGAGTGCTCATTGTTATCAGTGCGGAGGAGTTCACCAATGGGACATTGTCCAGAACTTTCAAGGATTTGTGAGCTCCTCACACAATCCAGCCGGTTAAACCCAGGATGGATTGTAGGCTGGCCAGCCTATATGTTTCTAACCTGCGAAAATGTTCTATTGGGGGGGTCCACGTTTCGCAAGCGTAGAGAAGGGGGGCATGATTGTGGCCAAGAAGACCTGAAGCTTCGTGTGCAGCGACAGGCCAGGTAGCTTCCAAACAGTTTACGCAGCTGATGAAAAGATAATGGTGCTCGACTGATTCGGAGTGAGACCTCTGCTTTCATACCAGAACTTATCATGAACACACTGCCCAGGTATGGAAAACTCTCCACTCTCTCCACAACTGCCCCATCACAAATGGGGAGTTGAGGGGGTGGAGTGTTTGATGGCACAAAATACCCAGGCAGGTGTTTAGTTTTGGTGGGGCTGATGGTAAGGCCCCACCCTCTTAGAGGCACGCTCCAGATTCTGCAGCCACGCCTCCAACTCCTCCTCTGAGTGAGCAGCAATCACCAGATCATCAGCATGGTTGACCAATAGGGAGCTTACGCTTGACTGCACCCGGGCATCGATCAGCCTCCCATTGTATCTGTACCAGATGGAGATTCCTCCGGTACAGCCATAGAAGGCTTCACAATCGATGTGGTAACTTTTTTTTTAAATGTGTGAGCCAGAGGACATCCCTGTCGCACCCCAAGGTGAACAGGGAATGGCTCCGACTCGCGGCAACATAGTTTTACCCGGGCCTGCCCACCACCATGAAGGTCCTTAATGATTGTGGGCAGAGAGCCTGGGACTCGGAAAGCATAAAGAACAACTCAGAGCCCAGGCCTACCGATGGTATCATAGGCCTTGACCTGGTCAATAAAGAAGAGATGTATATCCTGTTGGAATTTCCTACACCTCTGCTGTAGCAGATGGACAGAAAATATGGCATCTGTACAGGACTGCCCTGGCCTGAAACCACATTGGGGCTCCGCAAGCCTCTCATCAGCGTGCCTGGCAAGGCGATGTTGAATAATCCTTGCCAGGACCTTTCCCGGCACACTGAGGAGGGAGATGCCCCTGAAGTTGTTACAGTATTTGCGGTCCCCCTTCTTAAAGAGGGGGACCACCAGAGCATCATTCCAAACCTACGGAATCCGTCCAGTGGTCCAGACTGTTATTATGATTTCATATAGGGCAGTCTGCACACAAAAATCACCCTCCCTCAGCATTTCACTTGGGAGATCATCTCTGCCTAGCGCTTTTCCTGGTTTCAGACTTTGGATCGCCTTCCGTACTTCCTCAACAGATGGCACTTCAGCCAGCCACTCACAGGGGGTGACTATTTCTTCCAAAATTTGAGGCACCATCACCTCAGCAGGGTCATCCGGACTTTTCTTTATGTTTTCGAGGCTGAGGGTTTTCCCCTCCCCCAAGACCTCACAGTAATGCTCAATAAATCTGCAAACCTGTTCCTAGGGGTTGGAAATCGAATCACCTTTCTTTCCCCTAATGATAGTGATAGGTGTGGCGCTGCAAGCTACTTTCTTAATGGAGTTAAATAACTATTTGTGATTGTGGGCCACTGAGGGAGACTCCATCTCCTCAGCAACCCGTGACCACCACCCATCCTGGCAGCGCCGCATGGCTCTCCGGCCTCCGAGCAAAGGCTGCATTCAGCGTCCTCATCTTCGATGTGTGATGCATGAGACTGTGCGAGTGGGCCTGTCGCTTTTTCTCAGCCAGTCAGAACACTTCCTCCGTCAGCCAGGGTCTCCAGGAAGGTTTGGACCGTGTACCATACCGCAGCCATTGCAGCTGCATCAGCCACAGTCCTAAACCTCGCCCATTTCCCCTCAGCACAGTGACACACAGTGACACACACAGTGACACACAAACACACAAGTGACACACACCTCGGGGTCTACCCAGAGCAGGCAGGCGGTGCAATGTGGGCAGGGCTGCCCGGGGATGAGTGGATGCTGGCAGAAGTGGTCGTAGCCGATGTTGGGCGTGCGACACACGTTGCACATGGTGCCCCCGCAGCGGCAGCTCAGCTTGTTGCAGCCCTCAGACTTGAGCAGCGCCGTGCCGCAGCGCGGACACTTCCTGATGCGCGCCGCCGACATGCGCTCCTCCCTGCGGGGCAGGCGGGAGGGCAACCGCAGCGGTCGACCGCTTCACAGGCAACTGCACCACATTTCCAAGCACTACACTGGTAAGACTACAGCACACCACCCTCACCACGCACACTCACCACCCACACTTACATGCTAATGCGGAACTTGACTTGAGACTGAGACTCCACCTCCTCGCAAGTGAGCCCAGCATGATCCTTCCAGTCCTCACGGCACTTCCTGCAAGAAGACTGTGACACACACGCAGGGAATAGTGTCACACACACAACAACAACAACCGCCGTTCGCCACTAAGTGGCGGTGACGTCACCATGACGCTTGTGCCAGGCAATGTGCACCTTGAGGCCACGTGAAGTGTCGAACGCCCGCTGGCAGGAGGTCACGGGGAAGACCCAGGTGCCACGGGTCGACTGACTGAGATGACCGAGATGACTGGCTGATGCACCACCTGTGCCCCCTACTGTGCCAACTTGCTGTGCTTTAGCCACCCGGCGCTCTGCTCATTGTTGTGAGCGTCGCTCCTCCGCCTTCTGTTGTTGTTGGAGGGCGACTGCCTCCAACTACCCAGTAGCATCCTTCACGAGCCTCCTCCAGAGGCCGATCTTGACACCGCTGGTACAAGTCATTGGCATGTCCACTCAGGACCACATCCTCCTGTGCCACGTCACTCCATCTCTTCTCTAGCCCGTGCCGCGCCCGTTTCGCCCCTTCAATCCAGCAGAACAAAAGCTGTTTTGGCATGCGGTGATTGGGCAGGCGGGCTACATGGCACAGCCAACGCAGCCTTGCCTGCCGGAGGTGCTCACTGATGGAACTTTGTCCAGATCATTCGAGGATTTGTGAGCTCCTCACACAATCCAGCCTGGTTAAACGCAGGATTGATCGTACCAGGCCAGCCGAAATGTTTCTAACCGGCGAAGATGTTCCACCAGGGGGGTCCACGTTTCGCAAGCGTAGAGAAGCGAGGGAATGACTGTGACCGAGAAGACCCGAAGCTTCGTGCGGAGCGACGGACAAGGAAGCTTCTACACAGCGTTACGTAACCGATGAAAAGATAATGCCGCTCGACTAATTTGCAGTGAGACCTCTGCTGTCAAACCGGAGCCGGTCATGTGCACCCTGCCCAGGTATGGAAAACTCTCCACTCTTTCCACAACTGCCCCATCACCAATTGGGAGTTGTGGGGGTGGAGTGTCTGCTGGTATAAAATACCCACGCAGGTGCTTAGTTTTGGAGGGGCTGATGGTAAGGCCCCACCTCTTAGTGGCACGCTCCAGGTTCAACAGCAGTGCCTCCAACTTCTCCTCTGAGTGAGCAGCTATTACCAGATTATCGGCATACATAACATGGTTGACCAATAGGGAGCTATTTCTTGACCGCACCCGCGCATCGTTCAGCTTTCCATTGCATCTGTACGAGATGGAAATTTCACTGGTACAGCCATCGAAGGCTTCACAAACTATGTGGTCGAAATAGATGTTAAATAATGTGGGAGCCAGAGGACAGCCTTGTCACACCCCAAGGTGAACAGGCTATGGCTCCAACTCCCGGCCCGGTAGTTTTATCCGGGCCCGCTCACCATCATGAAGGTCCTTAATGATTGTGAGTAAAGAGTCAGTGAGATGCCCCTGTAGTTGTTACAGTGTGTGCGGTCCTCCTTTTTAAAAAGGGGGACCACCAGGGCATCCTTCCAATCCTGTGGAACCCGTCCAGTGGTCCAGATTGTTATTATGATGTCTTGTAGGGCAGTCTGTGCACAAACACCACCCTCCCTCAGCATTCACTTGGGAGATCATCTCTGCCCGGTGCCTTTCCTGGTCTCAGACTCTGGATCACCTTCAATACTTCTTTTACAGATGGCACCTCAGCCAGCCACTCGCAGAGGGTGACTTCTTCTTCCAATATTTGAGGGACTGCAGCCTCAGCAGGGTCATCCCCCCACTTTGTCCCACAATGTTTTCCAGGCTGAGGGATTTCCCCTCCCCCAGGACCTTACAGAAATGCTCAGCAAATCTGCCAACCTGTTCATGGGGGTCAGAGATTGGATCACCGTTCTTTCCCCTAATGATGGTAATAGGTGTGGCGCCGAGCGATTTGTAATCGCGGGCCACTGAGGCAGATCTCCTCAGCAACCCGCGACCACCACCCATCCAGCACCTCACGGCTATCTGAACCTCCGAGCAAAGACTCCGGTAAGCCTCCTCATTCTCTGACGTGGGATGCTGTAGACGATGAGAGTGGGCCTGTCGCTTTTTCTAAGGCAGCCTGAACACCTCCTGTCAGCCAGGGTCTCTGGGGAGGTCTGGACCGTGTACCCAACGCAACCATTGCAGCTGCATGAACCACAGTCCGAAACCTCACCCATTTCCCCTCGACATCAGGAGTGGGGGACGATGCCAACCCCAGCCGCAAGCGATGAATACATTCTCGCGTGCAACTTTCATCAGCGAGCTGAGACCAGGGTACATTGGGTTTGAATGGGGTCCTGGGTGTACACTCACCATCGGAGTGGAAGAATGACAGGCGCATCTTACAGATGACAAGTCGATGGTCAGTGTGCAGATCAGCTCCAAGGTAGGTCCTGGTGTCAAGGACATGGGCCCGCATCCGCTGTTCTGTCACGATGTAGTCCAGCAGATGTTCTTGCTTTGACCCGGCGTACATCCATGAGGTTGTGTGCATGTGCCGATGCCGGAACAGCGTATTGGTAATTACAAGCCCATGGGCTGCACAAAAATCTAGCAGCCTCCTACCGCTGTTATTGAGCTGATCTGGCCCATGCTTTCTAATCACTCCAGACCAGGTGCCAGCATCATGACCAACTCGGGCATTCAAGTCACCCAACAAGATGACTCTATCCCGAGCGGCCAATTTAGCTAGCATCTATGACAGGTCATAGAAGGCATCTGACTCATCGGCCGTGCCTGCATCCCTCCAGTGAGGTTCATCTTCGGTGGGGGCATAAGTTACCACAACCACCACTCCTCGCCTCTGGTTGATGGGAAGGCGAGTCCAAAGTAGCCTGGGGCTTACAGCTTCCCACACCACACGGCAACGGTCTCACACCCCCTTCATTCTATTGTTGAGAAGAAGAGCCACTCCCTGTTGTTCGGCAGTCTCCTGCCCCGAGTAGAGGACTGTCCACCCCTCATGGTGGCAGGAGCCAGAGCCGGTCCACCGGACCTCCTGAATACCACAGAGATCCAGGCGGTACCGGTCCAGCTCCCGACAGAGGAGTGGCAGCCTCACCTCCGCAGTGAGCTTTCGAACATTCCACATAGCCACCCGCAGTGGCTTTTTGCAGTTTTTGGAGGGGTTACCAGCCCCTCGCAGCCGTCCAGTCCCCTTTGGCTGCTGTGGTGGCTACAAACGCCTTGAGGGGAATGGCCAACCAAAATTTGCCCTCCCCCCATGGCACTACTCACCGCTACGCTCGCCACCGTCACCACCACCATTATCATGCTCACCACTATCACCACCACGGTTACCACCACCACCAGTCAATACCATCACAATATCTACCACCACCGCAACCCCATGTGCGTGTGTGCATGAGTGTGTGCGTGTGCATTTGTATGTGTGCGTGTATGTGTGTGCGTGTGTGTGTGTGTGTGTATGCATGTATGCCTGTGCGTGTGTGTGTATGCATGTATTCTTGTGCACGTGTGTGTAAGCGTGTATGTGTGCGTGCATCACCTTCTTGCAGCGAGGGTTGGGACACACGAACACGATGGAGTTCTGTTCCAACATCGCCGCAAAGTCACAGAACGGACACCTAGCACACACAGATAGCAGGCGAGAAAGTGGGTGGGTGGGGGAGTGAGGAAGTAAGTGAGCGGGCGGGTGGGTGAGCCAGGGGGCGAGAGTGGGCGAGTCAACAAGTGAGCACATGGGTGAGCCAGCGGGTGAGAGAGTGGGTAACCACTGAGAGAGGGTGAAATAAGCGAGCGAGCAGGAGAGCTGGTGAGCGAGCGAGCGAGTCGGTGATAGAGCAGGCGAGCCGGTGAGCGAGAGGGCGAACCGGTAAGGGAGCAGACGAGCCGGTGAGCGAGCGGGCGAGCCAGCGAGAGAGCGGGCGAGTGGGCAGGTGAGCAGGCAGGGGGGTGAGCGAACGTGCGGGTGAGGTCTCACCGGAGCAGTTCATCACGGAGTGCGGAGCTCACGTCCTGCTCGGCCTGGCGCTCGCTCAGCTTGAGCAGAATCTTCTGGGATAGCGTCTTCTGCAGCTCGCTTTGCGGGAAGCCCTCCTCACAGCCAGACACCATGCACTGCAGCTGGGCCTACACAAGTGTGGAGACACGAGGAGACATGGGGGGACACAAGGAGACATGGCCAGTTAGACACGGGGAGTGAGACACGGGGAGACACGGGGGAGCAAAATGAGTGAGACACCGGGAGACACAGGGAAGGGACGGCAAAATATAGGGAGACACGGTGAGCGAGACATAGGGAGATATAGGGACACATGGTGAGACATGGGGGGGGGCACAGGGAAACATGGTGAGTTAGACACAGGGAGATACATGGTGAGTAAGACACGGAGAGACACAGGGAAATGTGGGAACTCACAAGGACAGACAGGATCACACGGGGATCACGAGGACACGCAACGGACACAAACGGACACGCAGAGGCACCGCGTCTGCGCAGTCTCCACGCTCTCACCCCGGCCTGCCCGTAGACGGCCTCCTGTGCGTATCGGACGAGGCAGTCCTTGCAGAAGAGATGTCCGTCCAGGCACTGGGTCATCTCCTCAAAAGGCACCGCCGCGAAGCAGCAGCCGCACTCAATGGCCTGCTGCTCCTCCTTGTACTGCTGCTCGTTGACGAGCATCGCCAGCTGCAGATCTGCGTGCTGCCCACACACACACACAGAGAAGTAGCGCCCCCTTGGAGTCAGCGGAATACCGTACGAGCCGGCGCGGTATGGCCAGGACCACGTCTCCCCTGACCGAGCTTTAATCTCCCCGGCGGAGTCCGCTGTGTCGCACACTGCCGCGCTAGGCGCTCGTTGAAAGGCCGAATGGCGGCAATGGTGGCGATGGTGGTGGCAGCACCGCCATCACCATCAATCGCCACGAGCGGTGATTGATGGTGATCACAGGACTATCATCACTGACATCACCACCATAACCGGCACCAGCTTCACCATCACAAGCATCACGACACCATCACCAGCGCCACAATCACCACCATCATCATCGTCACTGCCACTATCAATCACCACAAGTGCTCGCGGCACAGGACTGTCATAACATCGCCAATATCACCACCTGCACTGTCATGACCATCAATCGCCACAAGTTCCAGCAGCACAGGCCAATTATACCATCGTCAACATCAATGCCATCACCATCAATCGCCACTAGTTCCAGCAGCACAAGACTATCATAACATCACCATCATCACTGCCACCAGATGCATAATGACGAGCATCGCTACCATCACTAGCGCCCCACCACCATCATCGTCACTGCCAACATCACGACTACCACTACCATCAATCATGATGTGTGGTAGCAGCACAGGACTACCATACAATCACTAATATCACCAGCATCACCGCCACCAGCTTCAACATCTCCAGCATCACGACCATCACTAGCGTGCCACCACAATCATCGTCACTGCAACCATCAGCAACATCACCACTACCACCACCATCACTGCCACCATCAATCACCACGAGTGCTAGCGGCACAGTACTATCATATTACCACCATCAACAACATCCCCATCACCACCATAACCGGCACCACCTTCACTATCACTACCAGCACCACAGCCAACATCAGCTTCATTACCACCATTAGAACCATCACCACCATCAGCACCATCACCTCGTTCTGCTGGCGCATCTTAGCCTCAAAAAACTGGAGCTCCTTGAGCAGCTCGGGGTGCAAGGGCTCCTGCACATGGCTCGCGGATCCCTCCGAGCGGCGACGGCGCTCCAGTATGCGCAGATTCACCGCCAGCTGCAGTGAGCCTGGGTCACACAGAGACAGACGCACACGTCAGCGCACACACATGCACGGAGACACACAGAGATACACACACACAGAGAGATACACACACACACGAAGATACACACACACACACAGAGATACACACACACACACAGATACACATACACGCATGGAGACACACAGAGATACACGAAGATACATACACACACAGAGAGATACACATACACACAGATACACATACATGCACGGAGACACACAGCGATACACAAAGATACATACACATACAGAGAGATACACACACACAGGCGCACACATACACACAGAGACACACAGATAGACAAAGATACAGATACACACAGAGAGATACACACACACACATGCACGGAGACACACAGAGATACACGAAGATACATACACACACAGAGAGATACACACATACACGCACAGACACACAGACATAAAACCTCCATTCACCACTAAGTGGTGGTAACGTTACCACGGCGCTTTTCCCAGGCGATGTGTACGTTAAGGACACGTGAAGCATAAAACGCCCGCTGGCAGGAGGTCACGGGACAGACCCAGGTGCCATAGGTTTATTGAGATGACTGGCCAATGCACCACCTGTGCCCCCAATTGTGCTTATTTGCTGTGTTTTAGCCAACCGGCGCCCTGCTCGTTGTTGTGAGCATCGCTCCTCTGCCCTTCGTTGCTGCTGAAGGGCGACTGCCTCCAACTGCCCAGTCACGAGCGTCCTCCAGAGGCCAAACTTGACACCGTTGGTTACCAGTCATTGGGAAGTCCACTCAGCTCCACATCCTCTTGTACCACATCACTCCATCTCTTCTCTAGCACGTGCCACGCCGTTTAGCCTCCTCTATCCGGCCGAACAATAGCTGTTTAGGCATGTGGTGGTTGGCCATGCGGGCTACATAACCCAGCGAACACAGCCTTGCCTGCCGGAGGAGTTCACCGATGAGACTTTGTCCAGATCTTTCAAGGATTGGTGAGCTCCTCACACAATCCAGCCTGGTTAAACCCAGGATGGATCGTAGGCAGACCAGCTAATATGTTTCTAACTGGCGAAGATATCCCATTCGGGGGGTTCACGTTTCTTAAGCATAGAGAAGGGGGGCATGACCGTGGCTGAGAAGACCCAAAGCTTTGTGTGGAGCACCTCTGACACACGTGTGACACCCACCAAACTCTGCGTTACATGGAGCCGTTGAAAAGATAATGCCACTCGACTGATTCGGAGCGAGACCTCTGCTGTCAAACCAGAGCTTGTCATGAACAAACTGCCCTGGTATTGAAAACTCTCCACTCTCTCCACAACTGCCCCATCACCAATAGGGAGTTGAGGGGGTGGAGTGTTTGATAGCACAAAATACCCAGGCAGGTGCTTAGTTTTGGTGGGGCTGATGGTAAGGCCCCACCTCTTAGTGGCACGCTCCAGGTTCTGCAGCCACGTCTCCAACTCCTCCTCTGAGTGAGCAGCAATCACCAGATCATCAGCATGGTTGACCAATAGGGAGCTTACGCTTGACTCCACCCGGGCATCGATCAGCCTCCCATTGTATCTGTACCAGATGGAGATTCCTCCGGTAGAGTCATAGAAGGCTTCACAAACTACGTGGTCGAAAAATATGTTAAATAATGTGGGAGCCAGAGGACATCCCTGTCGCACCCCAAGGTGAACAGGGGATGGCTCCGACTCATAGGCCTTGACTTAACCAGGTCACTAAAGCAGAGATATAGGTCCTGCTGGAATTCCCTACACCTCTGCTATAGCCGACAGACAGAAAATATGGCATTTGTGCGGGACTGCCCAAAACCACATTGGGGCTTCGTAAGCTTCTCCTCAGCATGCCTGGCAAGATAATGTGCCTGGCAAGACACGATACACAAGGGGGTGGGGGGGTTGCCAACACCACGCCCGGCCGCCTTTGTCTCCCTAGTGGTCATATTTACACACCACACCGAGGAGAGGCCCAGGACCAATGTTGATGATCGTCACGGCTGTTGGCTGTGAGCGGGAATCCAACTCGGATCGCCGGGTTTGTGGAACAGCATGCTAACCGCTGCACTACTGCACCCCACAACACAGATACAAAGACACACACACACAGATACCCATCCACACGAGTCCACACTCTCAAACATAATGTTCCCACTCACACTCACTCCCATGCTCGCACTCAACACGAACCTTCGTGAAATGACACTGGAATGACCTCTCGTTTGCCTCTGCTGGAATGAGACTTCCCTCCATTGTCCAGCCAGCTCTTCACAGCCTTAGACAACACCTGCACACACAAAGACAAAGATGCCCCCCCATGTAGCCTTATGATGGTCAGCACGGCACACGAGGGGGTGGGTAGACAGCACCACTCCCGACCGCCTGTCTCCCCAGTGGCGATGTTTACACAAAGCACCAGGTTCTTATTCGAGGCCGAGTCGACCTCGGGGAGCCCCAGGACCGGTTCAGATAATCGTCAATGGTCTTCGTGGCCGTGAGCAGGAGTTGAACTGGGGTCCCTGGGTTCGTAGCGCAGCGTGCTAACCGCTACACTAGCGCACACACACACACACACGTGTGCACGTGCGTACACACAAAAAACACATCAAGAGCTGCCGTTGGCACACAGCGGTGGCAGCGCTGTGGGCATGGCGTGCACGCGTGCGTGCCCCGTGGGCAGTGCACGTGTGCCAGGCTGGGTGCTTGATGGGCGGCGCACCAGGCGCGTGAGCGCATAGCGGTGCTTGAGGCGGCGCAGCGTGGTGCGCAGGTCGACCACCATGAGCACGGGGAAGTCATGGCGCAGCAGCTCCACGGCCTGCAGCTGGTAGGCAGCATCCTGCATGTTGTCCAGCGACGCCGCGTCAAAGTAGTCCAGCTCCGCCTGCGTACGCACGCACACGGTAAACACGCGCACGGTACACACACGGCACAAGCGCAGTGCACGCACACAACCTGTGTGGACACGCACACAGTACACGCACACAACCTGTGTAGACACACACACACAGTACACGCACACAACCTGTGTAGACACGCACACAGTACACGCACACAACCTGTGTAGACACGCACACAGTACACGCACGCAACCTGTGTAGACACGCACACAGTACACGCACACAACCTGTGTAGACACACACAGTACACGCACACAACCTGTGTAGACACGCACACAGTACACGCACACAACCTGTGTAGACACGCACACAGTACACGCACGCAACCTGTGTAGACACGCACAGTACATGCACACAACCTGTGTAGGCACGCACCAAGTACACGCGCACGGTACACTGCAGTACACGTGCACGGCACACACACGCAGTACACACAGCATATGCACGCAGCACACAGAACACACATGTAGTACACGCACACAGTACGCGCACCGTACACACACAGTGCACGCACACAGAACACACACATAGTACGCGCACAGTGTGCACACAACACGCACACAGTACACACACAGAGTACACACGTAGTACACACATAGTACACACGTAGTACACACATAGTACACACGTAGTACACACACAGTACACACACGTAGTACACGCATACAGTACGCACACCGTACACGCACACAGAACACACACGTAGTACACGCACACAGTACGCGCACACAGAACACACAAAGTACACGCACAGTGCGCACACAGTACGCACACGTAGTACGCACAAGTAGTATGCACACAATATGCATGCAGTACACACACGTAGTACACACAGTACACATTCGCAGCACACTCACACAGCCTGTGTACACACAATGTACACACACAGTACACGCACAGTACACGCACATAGCCTGTGTACACACACACAGTACACATTACACACACAATATACGGCCTGTATACACACACACATAGTACACGTACAGCCCGTATACACACACAAAGTACAAAAGACAAAGATCCTCCAATATCCTCCACAGGCTGTTGGGGAAAGTACTGATAGCGAGCACCTATGAAGGGCGGCACGGCAACACCACGCCCGGCCACCTTTGTCTCACATCTCACCAGGTACTCATTTAAGGCTGAGTCGACCTAGGAGGCTCAGGATCCATATATTTGCCACTGTTATTGGTCCCGAGCAGGAATGTCACTGCTAGTCGTAACAAGTGATGCAAGTGTGCATCCGTTAGTCTAGATCTGGTTGGAAATTTCAAATGTGTCATTCTGGAAAAAGTCTGTTCACAGACATAAGTGCTGCCAAAGATGGTTGCCATTTTGAGTGCATGGTTCCTGAGATGAGGATATGTCTCAGAGGGGAGAGATGCATAGAAATTATGAAGGCTGCTTGACTTGAATGCGTCTTTCAGAGAGTCACAATTCTGCAGTTCAGCCAGTTCCATTTGGTAAATTGTATCCACATTTTCAATGTCAATAGAAAATGGGTTACGGAAAAGCTGTATCTCCTGTTCATGGAGATGAAGCTCTTTAAATCTAAATTGGAACTCCTTTTGCAATTTTTCCAGTGAATCCACACATGTTTTGTTTGGGAATTGCAACTAATGGTTTTCCGCTAACAAATTTTGAGTTGTGGGGAGATGGCAGAAGTTTTCCTCCTTAACTTGTTTGATGAGGAGGCCTAATTTTACTTCAAATGCTTTGACATGTGATTGCATATCAGAGGAGCTTCCCCTTTCCTTCAAGTTGCACATTGAAACTGTTGAGTAGCTCCGTTACATCTGTCAGAAAGGCAAGGTCCATTCTGCATCATTGAGCTCTGGTACTTCTTTGTTTTTTGAAAGCAGAAAAGCTGTAATCTGTGGAAGTAAGTCATAGAAACGTTTCAAAACTCTCCCTCGACTCAGCCAACGGACTTCTGTGTGGTACAGAACATCTTCATAGTCAACATTTAGTTCAGACAGAAATTCCGGAAATTGTCTGTGGTTTAGTGCATGAGCTCTAATGAAGTTAACACAAGATACCACAATTTTCATAACAGAGTTCCACTTCAGTGATTTACTACACAGCGCTTGTTGGTGGATGAGGCAGTGTATGGCTATTGGATGAGAATGGTTATGTTTGTCCATCTCTTGGTTAATGCGAGCAATTACTCCTTTCTTAGACCCCACCATGCTAGGAGCACCATCAGTTGTCACACTGGCTAGTTTAGCCCAATTCAGCTCCAAACCATTCACAGTTTGGCAAACCTTTTCATAGATATCCTCTCCTGTAGTTGTTCCTTTGATGCTTTGCAGTGCAGCAAGCTCTTCTGTGACTTCGAAATAGTCATTCATCCCACGAATAAAATTAGAAGTTGTGCAGAATCACGAACATCATTGCTTTCGTCGAGTGCCAAGGAAAAATAGCAAAGTTTTTTTGTGGAGTTTTACAGATGCTTATGCAAATTGTCTCCCATTTCTTCAATCCTCCGTGTAATTGTAGGTCCTGAAAGACTCACTGTACTAAATAAATCGGCCTTCTCTGGACACATCTCTTTGGCAACAGAAATAAGGCATTCTTTAACAAATTCTCCCTCCACGAATGGTCTGCCAGTGCACGCTATTAGCTTGGCAACTTGAAAACTTGCTCGCAGTGATGAAATATTTAGCTGCTTCTACTTCACAAAAGTATTTTGCTGAGTTGTTAATGTATTTTTCAGTTTTAATATTTTATCTTTTCTCACTTCTCCAACCAAACAATCATATTTATCTTTATGTTGAGTTTAAGTGTCGACGTAAATTGTTTTCTTTGAACACAGACACTATATTCTGGCATATCAGACACACAGCTCTTTCCTTGTACTGCATGAAAAAGTAATCATAAGTCCACTGTTCTTTGAATATCCTACACTCCAAGTCAATTTTTCTCTTTCTTGACATCAGTTTCCTAGGGAGTCAAAATTGCTATTAGTAAAATACCAATATATATACAGCGCTACAAAAACAATATACCAGCAATAACTTTGCCCACACAGAGACATACAGACTGCACTGCCCATCAATGCAGTCTGATTGGGGGAACTCCGCTTTTACCCCAGGCTCACACTTGTGCGGGTGCCATTAAAAAGTTAATTACACCTGCAGTTTTGTTCACAGATCGCAGTACATCCCCAGCACACAGGAATATCACTGGGAGTGGAGCCGAGGGGCAAGTGAGGGAGCTGAGGGAGGGAGAGCCAGTCAAGCGCAGCGAGGGGAGGGCTGGCAGCCTTAGGCCTGGGGGGCAAGTCCAGTCAATTGGCCCATTGAACCATTCACCAGCGCAGCCCAATTAGTGCCCACCGCCGCAGCTCAATCAGTGCCCACCTCCGCAGCTCAATCAGTGCTCACCAGCGCAGCCAAATCAGTGCTCGCCACCGCAGCCCAATCAGTGCCCACCACCGCAGCCCAGTGAGTGCTCACCAGCGCAGCCCAATTAGTGCTCACCAGCGCAGCCCAATTAGTGCTCACAAGCACAGCCCAATTAGTGACCATGGGCCGGATAAATATCCTCGGCGGGCCGCATGTGGCCCGCGGGCCGTAGTTTGAGGACCCCTGCGCTAAAGCATTTACATTTAAATATAAGCAATAGTGTGTCCATGCATGATTGGAATATAATCGATACTATAACACAACAATCGGCTGATAATGTGTTTAATCTAACAAATGCTAACCAAATTAACAAATTTTCTAGACTTTACAATAAACAAATCCCTATTAAAAACGAACAATTTAAAAACAAAACCGTAATGAACTTGACTAACACTAATTTAACCACTGACATGATTTCTGTCCTTTCTAAAGGCCTTAACTTTGCCGTTACCCCACGCACAATTCCAGTGGATGAGATAATTGCTGAGGTAGAATCAGCAGTAAGACTCCTTCCACATAATGAGGCAGAGATGACTAGACACGAGGTTGCCAAAATAATTGAGAATAGTAAAGTACCAAAAGTAAATATTAGCTCAAACGAGGCAAAAGCCTTAAGAGAGCTTCGTCTAAATAAAGATATTCAAATCCTAGCAGCTGATAAGGGCCGCACTACTGTAGTGATGTCACGAGCCGATTATGATAATAAAATTAAAGATTTATTAGAGGAAAGTACCTACATTAAAATTAAACGAGATCCAACTAATACTTTGGAACGTAAGACTACTGCAATCATTGCAAATTCATTAATCCCAAAAAATGAACAATTCCTAATTAAGCCAAGGGCTTCAAAACCACCTAGACTTTATGGGCTACCAAAGATCCATAAAATCGGCATCCCTTTATGACCCATAGTCAGTACAATTGGCTCTGCCACATATAAATTAGCAAAATATGTAACTAAACAAATACAGCCCTACATCGGTAGGACATCATCATTCATAAGAAATTCAGAACATCTTGTGAATATGATCAAAGATATTAAACTTAACCCTAATGATATTTTGGTGAGTTTTGATGTGATTTCGCTATTCACTAAGGTTCCAGTGAGCGAGTCCCTTAAATTACTTGATACACTGGTAAAGAATACAGGTTTACCAAAAGATATTCCGAAACTCGCTGACCATTGTTTAAATAACACTTACTTCTTATGGAGAGGCGAATTCTTTAAACAAAGGGAGGGAGTAGCAATGGGCTCTCCTTTATCTCCTGCTATAGCAAATTTGTACATGGAAAACTTTGAAACCAGAGCACTTGCCTCGAGCACATTAAAACCATCCTTTTGGTTTAGATATGTGGATGACACTTTGGTTGTCTGGCCACATGGTAAAGATACACTTAACGATTTTCTAAATCATCTCAATGCACAAAACCCGGCCATTCAGTTCATCATGGAAATGGAGGTGAATAACACACTCCCGTTCCTAGATATTTTACTTGGGCTTGGCCTAAATGGTAAAATAACACACAGCGTTTACAGAAAGCAAACGCACACTGATGCCTATCTGAATGCAGATTCACATCATCACCCAGCTCAGAAATCCTCTCTTATCAAGACGCTCATACATCGGGCTAAAACAGTGTCAGATGGTGAAAGTCTAGTGAGAGAGATTAAACATGTTAAAGAAGCACTAAGACAGAATGGCTACAATAATGCTCAAATTAACAGAGCACTAAATGCCAAATCACGATCGCAAAGCAACACTGCTGAAAGCGATCAGATTATCAAAACAATAAAAATACCATTTATCTCAGGAGTAACTGACAAATTAGCCCGTGTTTTGCAAAAGCAAAACATTACAGTAAGATTTGGTACAGTACACAAAATTCAACAACTAGTAACGTGCACTAAAGACGAATTACCTAAATTATCAACAGAAGGTGTATATCGGATTAATTGTGTATGTGGCAGATGCTATATTGGACAGACAGGGCATAACGTTAGTGTAAGACTAAAAGAACACCAGAGAAATATTAAACTATCGCAAACACAACTGTCGGCAGTGGCAGAACATGCATGCCAACAGGGACACTCAATTGATTTTGACAACGTTGAAGTGTTGTGTAAAACTAGTTACTACTGGCAAAGACTAATTAGTGAATCCATTGAAATTGAGAGAAACAGAAATAACTTTAATCGCTCAGACAGCTACAGGCTTAGTGCGGCCTGGAAGCGGATTATTAAATAAGATACATTACAATTACTTATAAGGGAAACAAACACTAACTGATTACTAATGTAGCATAATCACAATAAAACACATGCCAAATGATTACTAATCTACAACTCGCATCGTAACAATAGCCTGATTACTAATCTAGTATATACTGTAATTACAATAACCCCCCCTCAAATCTTTGCACCAGACGAATTAATGAGTTAATGATGACGTCACCCTGCTGCTGCTCTATATAAGAACGGGAGACACAGCAGAGCCTCACCATTCTGGCGAATTGCCCGATGATGCTGGATGCAATTACCACCGAAACGTCGTACTCAAATTGTAAATGTTGTGGTTTCACGCTTCAACACACCGGTGGGCTAAAGCAGTGAACTATTTGTCTTTTGTCAACGTGACACTTTTTTACTGATTGGCCGTGTCGGGTGGTGGAGGGTTACGACACATTTATAAATAACGCGATCTAAACCCAAAAACGTTGATTATGAATAATATTGGTCGCGAAAGCCTACGTGTTAAACTAAGATACATACAACATACATACGTACGTACCTCCTTCTCTTCGCTGAGGAAAACAGACGACTCGGGCAGTAGCACGAGCTCCTGCACCAGGCCCCGCGGGTAGCCCGGTTCCTCCAGCAGGAAGTTGCACACGCTGGCGTCACACCACCACGTACCAACCAAAGCGTCACACACCAACCATGTTACAACATGACACACCAATCACACTGCCACACACCAACCAGTGTCACACCACTACACACCAACCACACCGCCACACACCTACCACACCTCCACACACCAACCACAGCACCACACACCAACCACAGCGTCACACCGCCACACACCAACCACACCTCCACACACCAACCAGAATCACACCACTACATGCCAACCACACCACCACACACCAACCACAGCGTCACACCACTACACACCAACCACACTGACATACACCATTACACACCAACCACACCTCCACACACCAACCAGAATCACACCACTACATGCTAACCAGAATCACACCACTACACACCAACCACAGCGTCACACCACTACACACCAACCACACCTCCACACACCAACCAGAATCACACCACTACACACCAACCACACCACTACACACCAACCACACCCCCACACACCAACCACAGCATCACACCATTACACACCAACAACACCACCACACACCAACCATACCACTACCCACGAACCACAGGACATCACCGTCACGCTCACGCTGCATGCACGGCATTGTGGGAGGCACCCACATGTCCCAGTGTTCCTCCAAGTCCCCCATACTCCAATAGCGGCTCCCCCGTGTAGCCTTAACAGGCTGTTGGGGAAAGTGCTATTAAAGAGCACCTATGAAGGCCGGCACGAAACACAAAAGGGTGGGTGGAAAGCACCACCCCCGACCGCCTTTGTCTCCCGAGTAGTGATGATTTTACACAGCGCACAAGATACTCATTGGATGCTGAGGAGATGTAGGGGAGGCACAGGACCGGTTGAGATAATTGTCACTGGTGTTGGCCGTGAGCGGGAATCGAACTCGGCTCGCCGGGTTCATAGCGCAACTCGCTAACCACTACACTACCGCTCCCCATAAACACATACACGAACACTCACACACACACAGCCACACGCTCACGTAAACAGGTGAGCACACACAGGTACACACACACACTCATACTGCCCAGCTCAGTGCGGTACCTACACATTGGGATCCCACCAGCCTCGCTCTGGAATGAGCTGCTCCAGGTAGGACCTTAGGCAATCGGGGAACAGAGCCATCTGTGAAAACAAACACACAGCATAGGGTGTAACAGCGTCCTTTCCTTAACCAGCAGAGTACCTGCCTCTCTTAAACACTCTCTATTTAACCAGTAGAGAGGACCCAATGAGATTCACTGCCTCTCTTACACAGTCTCGCTTCAAGCAGCAGAGACAACCCATGAAGATTCACCGCCTCTCTCATTTATTATCCGTTAAATAAACGGAATTTTAATTGTCTTTCTCAATCTCGAGTACTGCTGATATCGGCATCATGAGACGAGGAATCCACTCGGAAATCTCAAAGCAAGCGTAACTCCCCGTGTAATGGAGAGCGGCCCACTGAAGCAGGTTTCACAGAGCTACCGCCAGAGATCCCGTTTTGTTGAAGTGATGCCCTGGGGGCCAGCCCTTTCCCAGCTGCCCTGCCAAAGAGAATCACGCCTGTCGCACGACATTCAAACCAATATTTTTCATTCCCAGCGCTGGAATGTATCCAGTCTAAGCGCAGAACTAATTACCACAACACCAAAGACAAAAATCCCCCATATAGCCTGAACAGACTGTTGGGGCAAGTGCTGTTAGCGAGCACCTATGAAGGCCGGCACGGTACACGAGGGGGTGGGTGGCAAACACCACACCCAGCTGCCTTTATCTCCCGAGTGGCGATGTTTTAATACACCACACCAGATACTCATTTGATGCCGAGTCAACCTAGGGAAGTCCCAGGACCGGTTCAGATAATTGTCACTGGTGTTGACCGTGAGCGGGAATTGAACTCGGACATTACCACTCCCCACCACGACCAGCGCAACCAACACCACGCACGGTGAGCTGCCTACCATAGACCAACTGTGGTGAACTCACTTACACTGCTGCTGCGGAGATGGCCAAGGATGGAGGGGCAGTGGGGTGAACGAACCCTCTCCAATTCCGAGACATCTGCAAGTTGCAGGGTGGTGGGTGGGTGTCCCTTTCGCTGCCGAATCTCGGACCGTGCAAGCGGATAAGTGTCAATTTTACTTTAGAGGCGTAGTAGCATTAGTAGCGCTGTTGTTTTAATAAAGACGTTTTTATACTCAACCGTAGCGACATGAACCTTATGGCGGTACCCCGGGGTACCATAGTACCCTGGCTCTCGCATAATGTCCGTGATGAAGTCGTTTTTAGTTTGTTGATGGTCGGCGATGCGGCAATCGACTCATCTCGACGAGCTGTACAAGATGCAATATGGTGAATACGCGCGTTCAGGGTTTCAGTGCAATCGTCCTCGCTGCGTTTCGACATCGCACTGATGTCGGATTGATATGTATTCCAGTCGTGGAGTTAAGTACACCCCTGGAAAAAATAGTGTCCCAGAAATAAAATATTTCATTGCCTCAGCCATTTTGTATTATTTGGTACCCCGGGGTACCGCCATAAAGATCACATGACCGTCGCCACTCTACGATAGCTGGCGGCAACACTGTGCCACACGCCCTCCTTGCATGGTCTTGTGGGAGCCTCGGTACCTGTTCCCGATGACGTACACGCACATGCACGTCATCGGAAAAAAACCTGATGATAAACTGATGACATACATGCACGTCATCGGAATGGGATAGGGTTCAGAAAAAAGCTGCCATTCTTTTTCAACTGTCACGCCGGGAAATGGAATCGAACCGGCACCCTCTGGGTGTCGTAACGCTCCAGTTATCACACGGTCATGGGGAAACTGAACCCCCAACCTCCGCTGGCACTCACCACCTGGCCCACGACTGTGGCTAGCTGGTCACGGTCGACGCCAACGGCGCCGCCGTCGCCGCCCTCGTCAGGACCAGCCGGTGCCTCCTCCGCACCCTCCACCACCACCTCCTTGGGCGCCGATGCTGGCGCCGTCATGGCAGCAATATCATCGTCGTCCTCGCTCCGGAGCTCCTCCACCTGCGCGGGGGGTTAGCAGCCAAGCATTAACATCGTCATCGTCGTCGTCACGATCAACATCATCAACATCAAAGACAAAGACCCCCCCCCGTTCACGAGCCGGCACGGCACGCGAGGGCGTGGGTGGCCAGCACCACACCTGACCGCCCTTGGCTCCCCAGTGATGATGTTTGCACACTGTAATAGGTAATTATTTGAGGCTGAGTCGACCTAGGGGAAGACCAGGACGGGTTTAGATGATCGTCACTGGTGTTTGTTGCGAACGGGAATCAAACTTGGGTTGCTGGGTTCTTAGCACTGCTCCCCATATCATCAGCATCACCGCCATCACCAACAACCGCCATTCGCCATCAAGTGGTGTTGACGTCACCACGGCGCTTGTGCCAGGCCAGGTGCACTTTGAGGCCACGTGAAGTGTCGAAGGCACGCTGGCAGGAGGTGACGGGACTGACCCAGCGGGTGCCATGGGTTGACTGACTGAGATGACTGGGAGATGCACCACCTGTGCTCCCCACTGTGCCAGTATCACCACCACCAACATCAACACCACCGTCACATCATCGTCACCGCGTGAAGGATGGCGTTGATGTCATAGTTGTCGCCGTCGTCCGAATCGTCAGAGACAACGAGGACTGGGCTCCGGCGATTCCACGAGGCTGGGGGGGTGGTGGGGTGGAGGGGGAGGGAGGGCAGAAGCAAACATCAGAGTCATGTGCAGCCAGTGAGTGGCCAGGAAAGTGAGTGGGATAGGGAAGCAGTCATTGAGTGGGTGAGTGTATTAGTGAGAAGGTGAGTGAGAGGGATTCAGGGGGGGCAGAGTGAGTTAATTAGTGAGATGAGTGGGTGAGTGTGATCGGGAGAGAGTGACTGAGTGGGTGAGACAATTTGTGGGCGAGTGAATTAGCAGGTGAGAGGCATAGAGAGGGGGTGAGTGAATGGATGAGTGATCAAGTTAGTGGGTGAGTGAGTGGGATAGGATGGGGGGTGAGTGGATAAGTCAATGAGTGTGTGAGTGAATCAGTGAAAAATTCAGTGGGTGAGTTGGCAGGTAAGCAAGTGACTGAGCAGGTAAATGAGTGAGCAAGTGAAAGATCACGTGGGTGAGTGAGCAAGTGGGCGAATGAGTAGGTGGGTGAGCGAGGTGAGCTTTGCTCTCACCAGGGCTGTTGTTGACCTCTCCCAGGATGACTACATCTGGGGGAGCGGTGGCGGCGTCGTCCATGTGCGATGCTCCCAGAGTCCCGCTCCTACGTCTTCAACACACCACGGGACGCTACACACATCGGCACAACATTGACGCGTCAATATAAACAATACATCAACGCAAGACATGGACACGGCATGGAACACGCATCAATACGTCAGCACAACATCGACGTCACAAATTCTGATTGGAGTTGCAACCACTGCGGCAACGTCGAATCAGACCACCAGACTACCTGAGGCCGAGCTTGCTGTGCCTGAAAACAAATGGCAGCTTCAAAATCCAATACGAGTGCGATACGGACAAAGTAATGTACCGTACTGACTAGTAAGTATGGACTGCATAAAGGAATAAGTGAATGAGCAGTTGACTGCCACTTAACTAGTGACTAATACTAGACCTACCCCATCCCATATCAACTAGTGACTAATACTAGACCAACCCCATCCAATGGCGGAGCCAGGATTTTCAGGTAGCGGGGGCAACCCCTCCAGCAATGAAGAATGATAGAGGAGTTGTTAGTAAGTAAGGACTTGTCCCTTGCTTTTTATGCGAGCGTGTGCGGCGATGGCGCAGCCATCGATCGAGGGTCGAATTCAAACCGCGTTGTGTGATCGGCATCGCGCTCGCTGAGGGTGAATGCCTTCAGGGAAGTCGTGTACTGTATACGCAACTGCGCACAATTCTGTGAGTCACTTCTAACTGCTTTGCCGTTACTTATTGTCAATTATGGACTCAGACTATTGCCCTATCATCTCATAGAGACCCTGGCACATAAAAATATGCTACACAGTGGCAGTGAGGGTCGCAAAATGCCGATTTATTACTAATAAACCCCAATGATCCGATCAAAATCCCTAATTTCGGTTAGATCATTGGGGGGGCACGTGCCACCCCACCCCCCCTAATGGCTCCGACAGTGCCCGCATCAACTCGTGAGTAAGTGGGTGAGTGAGTGGATGAGTAATTGGACAGGTGAGTGTCGGTGGGTGAGCGAGTGGCTGAGTGGATGTACATATATGTATAGTGAACTTCATTCTGAACCGTATGTAGCCAACCATGCTAATCGGAGGTGCGGGAGAAGTACAACTAAACACAAAAATAAATGAGTTTTCAATTGAGAGTGGGTGTGTACGGAGTGGGTGTGTAGGGAGCTAGGAACCCGAGTTTGGTTCCGACTCACGGCCAACACCAGTGACGATTGTCTGAAGTGGTCCTGGGCCTTCCTGAGGTCGCCTCAACTTCAAATGAGTACGAGAATAGGTTTTCCCCTTTTTTGTGGCAAAAAAAAACTGTTGTGTTAAGATATTAAAACACCAAACTGCAACCTTTTACAAGGAATCATGTCTGCATTAACCAAAATACTTGTGGTCAGAATGCAAACAAAAAACATTCTCTGATAATATATGCATTGTCTTTGAAACCGATTGGTCCACACCAGAGACAGATTTCTTTCGTGCCTCGTCTTAAACGGTGTTAGACCAGAGGACGCCAAAAGGCGTACAGCACAAAGACACGCACTATCAGAGTAATGAGAGCTCGGGGTGAGCAGCTACATCATGGGACCTCCTTTGCCAGTACCAAAATATGAGAATAGGTTTTCCCCTTTTTTTCTGGCAACAAAACAGGTGTTAAAAATGAGTACCTGGTGCGGTGTGTAAACATCTCCAATGGGGAGACAAAGGCGGCCCGAGCCTGGTGCTGGCCACCCACCCCCTCGTGTGCTGTGCCGGCCTTCGTAGATAGGTGCTACTCGCTAACAGCACTTGCCCCAACAGTCTGTTAAGGCTACATGGGGGGGAAACGTTGCATTACGTTGTCTATGTGTGAATCTGTGTATACGTGCCATTGCGTGTATGTTATGTGCGTGATAGCCGACATGCTAGAGATAGTTAATGTCAAAAGGGACTTTCCAAGTGACCATAATAAATAAATTATTGACACAATTTGAACACAGGTCGATGTAAAATATATATATAGCATCACGCCAACAGACAAATCAACACATGAGTGCAACATCAGTCCATTACCACTATGTATCAACAACACACAACAACAAAAATAGCAACATCAAGCGACACGACATCATCAGAACGACATCATCAGCATGACATCGCCAGCGGAACACGACGTGAGCACACCCCAGGAGCGATGTTGACGCAAGACTGCACACGTCGGCCATGCCTCTTTGCATCCTCCTCCTCGTCGTCCCCAAAGCTGCTTCTACATTCGGCGCCACGCAACACCCACACGACTACTACCCCAATACCAACACACACACTACTACTCCAGTATCAACACCCACACGACGACTACTATCCTAATACTAACACCCACACGACGAATACTATCCCAATACCAACAATCACACTACTACTCCAATACCAACACCCACACTACTACTACTACCTCAATACCAACACTACTACTTCTACCCCAATATCAATACTAACAACACTACTACTACTACCCCAATACCAACACCCACACGACGACTACTACCCCAATACCAACACTCACTACTACTACTCCAATACCAACACCCACACTACTACTACCCCAATACCAACACCCACACGACGACTACTACCCCAATACCAACACCCACACTACTACTACCCCAATACCAACACTCACACTACTACTACCCCAATACTAACACCCACACTACTACTACCCCAATACTAACACCCACACGACGACTACTTCCCTAATACCAACACCCACACGACGACTACTATCCTAATACCAACACTCACACTACTACTCCAATACCAACACCCACACTACTACCCCAATACTAACACCCACACCACTACTACTACCCCAATACCAACACTACTTCTACCCCAATACGAACATTCACATTACTATCCCAATATCAATACTACTACTTCTACCCCAATACCAATACTCACACTACTACCCCAATATCAACACCCAAACTACTATCCTAATACAAACACCCACACTACTACTACTACCCCAATACCAAAACGCACACCTACTACTCCAATACCAACACTACTTCCCCAATACCAACACAACTACTTCTACCCAAATACCAACACTACTTCTACCCAAATACCAACACTACTTCTACCCAAATACCAACACCCACACTACTACTCCCCAATACCAACTCACACTACTACTACCCTAATACCAACACCCACACTCCTATTACTACCCCAATACCAACACCCACATTGCTACTACCCTAATACCAACACTACTACCCGATCGCAGGTCACGGAACAGGCCCAGGTGCCATGGGTTGACTGGCAGATGCACCAGCTGCATCAACTCGCTGCGTTTCAGTCACGCAGCGCTCCGCACGTTGTTGTGAGCGTTGCTACTCGGCCCTCCGTTGTTGTTGGAAGGCGACTGCCTCCAACTGCCCAGTAGCAGCGTCCTTCACGAGCCTCCTCCACAGAGGCCGATCTTGACACCGCTGTGATCAGTCATCTACAAGGCCACTCAGCTCCACGTCCTCCTGTACCGAATCAGTCCATCTCTTCTCTAGCCCGTGCCGCGCTGGTTTAGCCCCCTCGATCCGGCCAAACAGAAGCTGATTGGGGGCATGCGAGCTACATGGCCCAGCCTCGCCTGCCGGAGGAGCTCACCGATGATGAAAACTGTCCCAGATCTTTCATTGTGAGCTCCGAACACAATACAGCCGTCGACAGGCAAGCCCAAATGTTCATAACCCAGCATAGTAGTGCACTCGCAGTGCTAATCGCGTCCCCCCAGGCCGCGCTGAACCAGCGTGGCCAAGTGCTGGTCAATCGCAGCCAGTGCCTCGACACGAAAACGCCTCCAACCATAATCCAAAGATCTCCCGATAGCCCTCCCACACTGCAGGATCAAGTGCTGTTAGCGAGCTACGATGAAGGCCGGCACGGCACACGAGGCTGTTGGTGGCCAACACCACGCCCGGCCGCCTTTGTCTCCCCAGTGGCGATGTTTACACATCGCTACACCTCATTTGGGGCCGAGTCGACCTAAGTGAGGCCCAGGACCGATTCAGACAATCGTCACTGGTGTTGGCCGTGAGCGGGAATCGAACTGTGCTCCGTCCCCAGCAGCAGCAGCACGCGCGGTGTTGTGCTGTACTCGCCGTGCTCCCCACGTGGCCGCCCGCGTTGACCAGAGTGGTGAAGTAGGGTCGCGACTCGCCGCCTCTCAGCTTCGGTTCTTTCCGAAGAATCTAGAACCGGGTTTCCGGGATCCGGATCCCCTCAACGCTGATTGGACGAGGGGCGCGAGGGGTCACGTGACACGGAAAAGGATGTGGGAAGGGGTGTTCGGTCACGTGACACCGAGGGCGTTGGGGTGACGTCACTGTTTGGCACGTGGGAATTTGAAGTTCTCGTCGATGCTGTCAACGTCGGCCATGGTCGATCCACTGCTCGGGGCGCCACGACAGCGATATGTTAACTAGCTCGCCTGGTATGCAGGAGGTCGTGCGTATGATCCCGACCCTGAGACCTGGTGTATATTTGGAGTTTACATGTCTCTCCCCGTGTTCGTGTGGATTCTGCTCCGGGTTCTTCAAGTTTTCCCTCCACATTTAGAATCAACATGCGTTTCAATCATTTGGATGCTATACATTTCTACGTGATAAGTCACTTCGGTGAGATATGTGGCTACGTCACTTAGTGGACTTTACCTGGTAAAATAAAAAGTTAAATAGTAGATGGATGATGGAATTCCCCAAACCTATCGCCAACGATTACCATATCTTATGATATAACAATTCACTCAGCTTCTGCACACGAGAGGATTTACATCGCTCCATCTCCTCTATGGACGTGCTCTAGGACGCATTCTACTCCCTAGCTGCCACTCTCTTTCGAGATTCTCGACCACCAGCCATCATTGTCCCTTAGCCGTGGCACATTCTGCCCGAGCCCATAATAGAGGTCATTGTGATGTTATCAACCTGTGTATATGTTAACCCTTGCCACAAATAAACCAAGATGCCTTTCTGATCTCAAGAAACATAAACTATCACATGAACTCCGGTCATCCTCGCGGTGGCTTTTGGCTAGTCATAGAACAAAGACGGTCACTGCATCGTGCACTTTTAGATGCGCATCTGCGGCCGTCTAGAATGCTCTTCCTTCCGATATTCGGAAGCCACTGGGGCTACGCACTTTCAAATCTGGATTGAAAACTCATCTCTTTAGAAATGCTTTTTGTGTTTAATTTGTCGCCCTCCCCCCACACCTCAGATAAACACGGTTAGCTACGTACGGTGCGAAATAAGTTCAACATACACACCTACACATACATGTTCCTCTTGCCATCTCTCAGTGCAACTCCAAGCGTGCGCCTCTCCAGGCGTTTATCATCATCACGAGCAATGTCCTACCGACTGCCAGATGATAGACCGACCATGATGCCTCTTTGGCAGTGTAGACATTGGACGCGGCGCAGGCGCAGAAGGGTGGGGACACGGCGCTTCTTTATTCACAACCACAGAGACACGTGGAGCCATTTTACAGAGCCACGACAGAGCAGTCGTCACATCCTCAAGCGATGCGGCGGCTCGAAGCCCACCGCCGATTGGCTCTGGCCGATATTTTTGGTCTACTCTTCCACGTTGACCTGTACCGTCTCGGAAGAAGAGGTGAGCGCACCCCACACGTTATCCCACCGCACGCGACATTGTCGCGATTGACGAACGCAGAAGCGCCGCTCTGTAATCGTTTGAGGGGTGTAACGATGCAATTAGACGATTTATCATATTTTTGGGGGGAAAATATTTAGCGCTCCGCTCGTGGCTGCCGCAAGGGGTCTCGAGTGAAGCTATCGAATTTTTTCTAACAGCGTGGAGAGAGAATCCGGTGATTGATCTGTGGAGTCGTTACACCCCCAAAGCACGGTGAGCACACAGACCGGCGGGGCACGCCGCGCGCTACTCTACACAAAACGCACAATAAATAAAAGCTTGTGATTGCGCACAGCCTGGGTCATCCGCATGGTCTTCGGCTCCGTCTTCAATATCATCAGCATTGTCATCGTCGCCGTCACCGTTATCAGCATTGCTATGATCAGCATTGTCATCACCGCCATTGTCATCACGATCATCGTCATCACTATCATCGTCGTCATCAGTATTATCAGTTCTCCTGTCACACATCGTGAACATCGTCACAGCAATCGTTACTCAATTGGGATTCCACGCAGCATCAGCATTCATCACCGCCCTACTGACAGCCTGACGCCCGCTTGCAGGCCAGGGTCCGAGTCATCTCATGCCACACAGGGGACAGCTGCCACTGGGGGGGGGGGTGCCACTTTCAAATATGCCAAGATGTGACGTAAAGCGGTCTGATACGCCACTACCGGCATATGGAAGGGCGGCTCGAAAATAAAAACAAAAAATCACCTTCACTAGGACCACCGGGGTTGGCACCTGTCTGGGCATCTGTGTTCCTGTGACTGGAATTGCTTTGGTACCAAGATCTGGTGGCATTGAATTTAAGTGTGGGAGACTGCACAAGTGTTGATGATGTGTAAAAGGTGGCAACTCGTCACCACTATCACTATCAGTCATCATGGTCAGCATCATCATCATCTATCGTCATAGTCCTCATCATCACCACGCGGACGACTTTCAAGTAGACACACACAGAAGCGACGTCGCCAACACATGCCGAGGAAGTGTTTACATGGGTACACACAGTGGCACGTGGTGACACACGGTGACACACGGCAACACAGAGTGACTTAAAGTGACACACGGGGGGCACTCGGAGACAGAACTTCACATCATGACCATCATCAGCCGCCTCATTTCATCGTCATCCCTTATCAATCGCCATCATCATCGCCCAGCTAATTGGATGAATCAATCATCTCATAACGATTGCCATCCAATCACACCCCTCTAGCCATAACACAGCGCCACACTGCGTCGTCATCATCATCAACAACACCCTCATCACACAACAGTACATTGCATCGATATCCCTCGGGCTCAGACAAATACAGTATTAACAACATCAAGTTACCCTGGAAAGACTCGCCGAATCTCAAGACTGCTTTTCAAGAGGGGTGCTGCCACGTCGGGACGTTTGGCCAATCCCCTTCACTTGCCAGTAATTGAGAGTTGTGCTCTCTTTACGTGGGAGAAAAACGGGAGAACCCGGAGAGAAGCCAGCACCGGGCTGCAACACTCAACTGCTCTGCCACACAGACGAGTTCAGCTTGCTGCACTGCCATCCCCTGTATTAGCAGCAGCAGCACAGAGAGAGAGATGTTTGGGAGTTCCACAAATCTGTGTTATCCACCAACCATCAACCCCTACCCTTCCCAAAGTGCCGGATCACAGGTCGAGGTTCGTAACGACCATTTCTATACAAGGTTCACCACGATGGGTGGCCGGCTGGCTGGACGACAGAACTGATTGGACGCAGAGGCCACCCCGCCAAATCGAGTGGCGGCCAGATTCAATAAATACCACGGCAAACGTCGCAGGGGGGTGATGAACCAAAGCTTCAAAGCAGCAGGGGGAGATGTGAGACCATCCGACTGTGTAAGGGGTAATCAAGGGAGTAACCAGGATGGTGGCCTCCAAGGTGGCCCAGAGGGTGTGCCCCCAGGGGAGCCACCTGTCCAGCTTTGACCCGGAACAGTCTGGATATTGGCACCTGTGTTTCGGTGGTAACATTTTGGTTTGAACCGGGATCTGCTCCGGGTTATTGCTGTGTTGTTATGGTGTTGATGTTGTGCTGGGACTTTGTCACAGGAGCCTGTACAGTGTTGACGACCGACTTCACCAGGGGGCCTCAATAGTCTACAGTGGGAAACGGTGGCGACGTAAGGTGCATCATGGAGTTAAAATAAACGCGTCTCATCGCGAAATGTGTGGGACTGTCCAAGCAGAGACAGAGAGAGAGAGAGACACAACACAGCGATACACACACACACACAGATATATTGAAACACACATGTATAGAATACTCGCGTACACAAACGTGTACACAGACACACGGACCCACTCAGGTACACACGGACATGCATTCAAAGACAAAGATCCCCCATATAGCCTTAACAGACTGTAGGGGGCAAGTGCTGTTAGCGAGCACCCTATGAAGGCCGGAACGATACACGAGGGGGTGGGTGGCCAGCACCACGCCCGACCGCCTTTGTCTCCCCAGTGACGATATTTACACACCGTACCAGGTATTCATTTGAGGCCGAGTCGACCTAGGGGAGGTCCAGCACCAGTTCAGATAATCGCCACTGGTGTTGGCCGTGAGCGGGAATCGAACCTGGGTCGCCGGGTTCATAGTGCAGCGCGCTAACCGCTACACTACCGCTTCCCAAAGACACACAATTACATACACGCACACACACACAATTACATACACGCACACACACACAGACACACATAGCCACAAAGAGACAAAGACACACAGAGGCACACACACCCACACCAAACACATGCGACTCACCACTGCTCACTCTCGCATCCTCACCGGGACCTCACCGTGGACCGGCTGTGGGGAGCGCCTGCCACTCACAGCTCAGAGGAGTGTTGGGGCTACAGGGGTTAAAGGTTGGGAGTGAGCGATCGATGAACACTGATCCCAAATGGACGTGCGTGTCAGGGCAGTGTGTGGTGGTAGTGGTTGTTCGTGTTAGTGTGTGGTGGTGGAGGTAGTGGCTGTCCGTGGTTGTGTGTTGTGGTTGTGGCAGTAGTGGTTATCCGTGTTGGTGTGTGGTGGTCTAGGTAGTGGTTGTCCGTTGTTTTGTGTGGTGGTAGTGGTTGTCCGAGGTTGTGTCTGCCGTGACAGTGTGTGCCCCATGGTGGTGGTGGGGTGGTAGAAGTGGTTATCCGTGGTGGAACGGTTAAGACTCCAAGCAGCGGCACACGACGGCGGTATGTGCAGTGATGGTCGTGGTGTGGTGGCGGTTTGGGTGGTGGCATTGTGTGTGGTGGTGGTGCCAAGTGGCGGTGGGGTGTGTTTGGTCGCGGTGGTGCCGGTGGCAGCATGTGGTGGTGTGGTGCTGAGCGGGCTTGGTGTGCGAGGTGGTGGTGCCGGGCGGCTAGGACTCGGAGGTGTTGCGGAAGCGGCACGCCACAGCGGTGATGAGCGCCGCCCCCTTGCCGCTGCCGTCCTCCGACTGCAGGAACTTGACTTCGCATTTGGGGGAGAGCTGCTTCACCGTGTCGTGCAGGAAGCGCGCAAAGCTGGTGGGTCACACGGGAGTCACACAATCATCAGGTGAGTGTCTACTCATAGCCCTGCGTTCCCCCTCCATGCCCCAACCCCCCCTCGTATCCCCCGTGTCCCCCTTCCATTCCCCCCCATGCCCCCCGCCTGTGCCCCCGAGGGATACGCACTGTGGATGCAGCTTGTACATGCTGCCGTCCACCCCAACCGTGACCTTGAGGTGCTCCAGGCCGCGATTCTCACGGATCTTGTCCACGATGGCTGCCATACCGGCACCGCACATCTGGGCGGCACGGCGAGACACCACACCGCACACCTAGCGCCGTACATGGCACGGCACCACACACCACACCGCACCACGGTGAGACAACAGCACACCTTGCACCGCACACCGCAACACACACTGCACCACAGTGAGATGACAGTACACCTAGCACCGCACCACACACCGCACCACGGTGAGACAACGACACACCAGTGCGGCACAGCACCACAGTGAGAACAAACGACAGGCGCATCATCTCACTTAACGAGCGAGATGCGTTCCGCGAAAATTGCTCGGTAAGCAAACACGCGTTGAACGATCGTCGATTTCCCATTAACTCCGCTGTAAACAATGATAAAATTCTTGCTTGTAACCTTCACCAGCTATTGTGGGTTTGAATGGGCTCCTAGGTGGATGCCCACCACCAGCAGTGGAAGAATGGCAGGGGGATCTTATAACATACTCTTTGTTTCTTTCGGTAAAGTCACATAGGTGAAAACAAAATACAAATAAAGCAACTAAATTATTTTATGTTTTATTTTATTTTGTTTTCACCTACTTGACTTTACCAAAAAAAACAAAGAGTATGGATCATTGCAGTCACGACAACTTCAAATCTAGGATCTTATAACAGCCACCACTACCACAACCACCCCCGTACCTCCTTGACGATGATGCTGTCATCACACGTGCTCTCCAGGCCCAGCTCGTGCAGGATGTTCCTCACCTGCAGCAAGGCCAGCCGGTCACTGTGAGAACACAGTCGGGGGGGACACAGGGCGATGAGTGGCGAAGGACACGCAGGGACACGTGGGGACACGCGGGGACACGGGGACACGCGGGGACAGACAGGGACATGGGGACACGAGTACGACACGGCGCAATGAATGGAGATGTACACACGAGGACACGCGGGGACACGCGGGGACACGCGGAGACACGCGGGGACCCACGGGGACACGCGGGGACACGCGGAGACACACGGGGACACGCGGAGACACGCGGGGACACGCGGGGACACGCGGGGACACGCGGGGACACGCGGGGACACGCGGGGACACGCGGGGACAGACAGGGACATGGGGACACGAGTACGACACGGCACAATGAATGGAGATGTACACACGAGGACACGCGGGGACACGCTGGGACACGCTGGGACACGCGGGGACACGCAGAGACACGCGGGGACCCACGGGGACACGCGGGGACACGCGGAGACACACGGGGACACGCGGGGACACGCGGAGACACGCGGGGACACGCGGGGACACGCGGGGACACGCGGGGACACGCGGGGACACGCGGGGACACGCGGGGACACGCGGGGACACGCGGGGACACACGGGACGATGAATGGAGATGGCCACGCGTCCGAATTTGTGCAAGTCTGAGTGGATGGCAACATCTCTGTCCCCCCCTCCCCCCATCATCCCTGGGGCTCACCTCTCGATCTGGGAGAGGAACCTCGTCTCGAAGATGCCGCGAGTTTTGAGACGCTCGGAGATCTTTCCGCGGAAAAGGAGGCCGTGCTTGGTGAAGTCCATGAGGATGTTCCTCACGATCTCGCCCAGGTACATCCCACTCATGAGCTTCTCAAACCTGCAGAGGCACAGGTCCCCGTGAGGCCTCGAGAGAGGCAAGTACTGTTGAGCGAGCACCTATGAAGAACGGCACTACAACTTTGTCTTACACCACACCAGGTACTGATTTAAGGCTGAGTTGTCCTAGGGGAGGCCACAGGATCAGTTCCAATAAACATTACTAATGTTGGTCGTGAGCGAGAATCGGACTGTGTTCAGAGCTCAATGCGATAGCCACTGTGCCACCATTCAGAAAAAAAACTAAGACAAAGATCCCCCGTATAGCCTGTAACAGACTGTTGGGGCAAGTGCTGTTAGCGAGTACCTATGAAGGCTGGCACAATACACGAGGGTGTGGGTGGCCAGCACCACGCCTGGCCACCTTTGTCTTCCTAGTGTACACACACACGCACATGTACACACGCACATGTACATACACACACATGTACACATGTGCCCGAGACAGGCCGTGCAACCCAGTGTGCTCCCGCACACCTCTGCTTGCCGGGGTTGAGCGACCCGGCGTCCACCAGCTGGTCGTACTCGGTGCGGATGTCGTCGATGACGCCCGAGTCCCCGAAGGCGCCCCACTCCATGTTGATGCACATGCGGCCCGAGTCGCCCTCCACCAGCTCCACGTTCCGCATCTCCTCCATGTAGCAGCAGTTGCTGCCCGTGCCTGGGCACAGCCGCGGCATGGAAAAGACACGGCAGAAACACGGGAGAAAGATGGGAGAGAGATGGGTGAGAGAGATGGGTGAGAGAGATGGGTGATAGAGATGGGTGAGAGAGATGGGTGAGAGAGATGGGTGAGAGAGATGGGAGAGAGATGAGATGGGTAAGAGATAGAGGATGAACATCGGTGGAGGAATGTTAGGCAAGGTGGATTCAATAGACAGGGAGGGGTTCTTCTTCTGAAGAAAATCATGAAGGGGTCGTGGGAGTGTGGCAGTAAGGAGTGAGAAGTTACTGTGGGCTCGCCCACCCCATCAACAGGAGGCGAGAAATGGTGATGGTGGTGGTGGTAGTGGTGGCGGTGGCTTGCACCCACACCAAAGATGAACATCAATGGAGGGATACAGGCAAGGCTGATGAGTTAGATACCTTCTATGACATCGTGTTCCTGCTGCTGGCTAAAGTGACCCCTCGGCATAGAGTCATCTGCATGGCTGAGTGTAATGTCCTCGTGGGTACTGATGCAGTCACCTGGGATGGACTGATTGGAAGGCATGGGGAACATCAGCTCAATAATAACGGTCGGAGGCTGCTAGATTTCTGTGCAGCCAATGGGTTTGTAATTACCAACATGCTGTACCAGGATCGGCGCATCCACAAAACATCATGGATGCACGCCGGGTCCAAGAAAAAATATCTTCTGGACTACAAAGTGATGGAACAATGCATTTGGGCTACCATGGAGCTGATATATTTTTTGTGTTTAGTTTGTTGTCTTCCCCCACACTTCTGATTAGCATGGCCGGCTACGTATGCTGCGAAAGAAGTTCAACACATACATGCATTCATACGATATGGCCAATGACCATCGGCTTGTCATCTGTAAGATGCGCCTGCCACTCTTCCACTGCAGTGTTGGGCGTCCACCTAAGACCCCGTTGAAACCCACAGTAGCCTGGTCTGAGGTAGCTGATGAAGGTGATTGCTTAGAATTTCATCATCACATGCAGCTGTGGTTGGCATAGTCCCACCCTCCTCCTGATGCCGAGGGTAAATGGGTAAGGTTGAGGACTGTGGCTCATGTGGCTGCTATGGCTGCAACGGGAACACAGTTCAGACCTCCCCAGAGACCCTGGCTGACGAAGGAAGTGTTCCGGCTGGTCGCGAGACAGGCCCACTTCCACCGTCTACAACAACCCATGTCGGAGAATCGCTTGGGAGGTTCAAAGAGCCGCACGATGCTGCAATGAGTGGTGGTCAGGGGTTGCTGAGGAAATGGAAGCTGCCTCAGTAGCCGGCAATCACAAATCACTCTGACTCCATCAATAAGGTAACTTTGCAACACCACACGTATTGCCATCCTTAAGGAAAAAGAGTGGCGATCCAATCTCTGATCCCCAGGAAGAGGTTTTCAGATTTGCTGACCACTTCTGAGGGGTCTTGGGGGAGGAGTAATCCCCCAGCCCAGATAACATTACGAGGACAAGGTGGGGACGACCCTGCTGGGGATGCTTTGCCTCAAATTGTGTTGGAAGTGGCTGCCCCCCTGTGAGCGGCTGTCTGAGGTGCCATCTGTTGAGGAAGTCCAAAGAGTGATCCAGAGCCTCAGACCAGGAACATTTCGCGGGCAGAGATGCCCTCTCAAGAGAACTGCTGAGAAAGGGTGGTGTCTGTGTGCAGGTTGCTCTGTATGACACCATTACGACCGTCCGCACCACAAGATGGATTTCCACAGGATTGGAAGGATGCCCTGGTGGTCCCACTTCTTTAAGAAATCGGACAGCGTTGATTGCAACACTGATTTGCCTCCTCGCGTGGCCTCGGAGTGCACCCAGTCTAGCACACGTGCTGTGGTGACGTCACGACGACTTAGAGGCGATTGGCGACTGTCACCGTTGGCGTGACAAAGAGTGAGTGACTGTGCGAGAGAGTGAGCCAGCGAGTGAGCGAGTGAGAGTGAGTGATTGAGCGAGAGTGAGTGAGAGGGAGTAAGTGAGCGAGTGAGCATGCCTAAGAGAGAGTGAGTGAGAGAAAGAGAGTCAGTGTGAGCGAGTCAGCGAGCGAAAAAGTGAGTGAGTGAGCCAGCGAGCGAGCGTGAACAAGTGAGAGTGAGTGAGATTGAGTGAGCGAGAGTGAGTGAGAGAGAGTGAGCCAGAAAGAGTGTGCGAGAGTGTGCGATCGAGTCCGAGCGAGCGATAGTGAGCGAGAGTGAGTGAGAGTGAACTGGCGAGTGAGTGAGAGAGCCAGTGAGCCAAGCGGGCGAGAGCGAGTGAACGAGAGTGCGATCGAGTGAGAGCGAGCGACTCACCGACGATGAGTCCGATCTCGCACTTGGGGTCCTCGTAGGCGCACGTCATCATGGTTCCCACCGTGTCGTTCACCACCGCGACCACGTCCAGCTCGAACTCCTACAGTCACGCACGCACGGACGTGGCTGAGCTGGCGAGGGTGAGTGAGTGAGAGGGTGACTACGTGGGTGGGTGAGTGGTTCGTTGAGTAGGTGAATGGGTGAGCGATTAAATGATTGAGGGGATTGGTGGCGCAGTGGTTAGCACACCGCGCTATGATCCCCGGTGATCTGTGCCTTTCGTTTGTTTGGAAGCATTATTTTTGTGTAGCTGTCGCGTGAGTGCGAGTAAGCAGTGCTGCAGATAGTGAATACGCAGGCGGTGCAACTTCCTTGGGGCCTATGTTTGGGACCAGTGGTGCAATGGTTAGCGCACTGCGCCTCGAACCCAGTTACCCAAGTTCACGAGTTCAAATTCCCGCTCACAGTCAATATCAGTTCCGACGATCTGAACAGGTGTGGCGTGTTAACATCAACACTGGGAGAGACAAAGGCAGCCGGGCGGGGACGGTGTTATTGGCCACACCGCCGCTCATAGGTGCCACGCTGTGTCAGCTGATACTCACAAAGAGCACTTGCCCTACAGCCTGTGTGGGCTACACAGGGCACCTTTGTGTGTGCGTATATGTGGCAGCATACGTTTCTGCGCTGGATCGCCTCCCGGAGCAGCATCACCACGTCCTTGCCCTCACAGCCTGAGGCCTTGAAGCCCTTGGTCCAGTTTACCAGGAACCCCTGCACACACACACAAAGATTCCCCGTGTAAATCTTGACTTAAAGCTTTCGTGACTGCAGGAATTAATATTCTTTGGGTCTTTCGGTAAAGTCACGTAGATATATTCAAATAAAATAACAAAAAACTACGACTTTTCGATCGCAACACAAGTGATCGTCATCAGGAATAGGGGGTTAGCCTCTAAAGGCAAACTGTTTATAAAGGTTTAGAGATGGGCGTAGCCCAAGTGTGTGAACAGCATGGGCGGGGCAGCTGATGTTAATGTAGGAGAAAACAAGACACCGGCAGTGGGTCTCCACCAATCACAGGGCCGCCAGGCAATCATTGCACCTCGCTCCACACACCCACACTGCTGATGGTGGAGGTTGTTGCTAGAGGTGGTGGTAGTAGTGGGTAATGATGGTGCTGGTAATGGGCTTCCACCAATAAAGGGCGACTGCTAGTAGTGATGGTAGTAGTGGGCAGTGATGGTCCTGGTGGTGGGCTTCCACCAATTAAAGGGCTACCAGGTCTAAAATGGAAACATAACAGCCAGTTATGACTTAAACTGGTTGATAACATCCTTCCAGTGATTGCTGAGTTTGTACCCATCTTCTCGGTTGAAATTGTGTCTACGTCTGGACATATGGATGGCTTCATGAACGAATCTTTGTTGACTTGCCTTTTGCCCGTCCAAGGACGGGTGTATTGCAGTAAATCTGAAACTTGCAAGCGATAAGCAGACCGCGACGTTATATTCATTGCATTAATACGTGTGCAATTTGTAAGGGCGCGGTGAAACAGACCTATTTCATTTTAAGGTTATAATCCCATACTCTTTGTTTCTTTCGGTAAAGTGATGTAGATAGAAAAATAAGTAATAAATCACGACGTTTCGATAGCAACACAAGCCACTGTCTTCAGGTGAAACAATACAGCAGGCGGACTGCGGAGGAGGAAATGTAGCGAGAGAGCTACTGCAACCAAATGTTGTATACATTTGTGGTGGCTACAACCCAAGGGTAAGTGGGCAGGACTAGGGATGGAATTTGCAAGTAAACGTAATCGCAGAGGGTAGGGGTGGATGAGCTCGGCTAATCCGAGGAGGGGGAGGGGGGGCTGCCGCAACAGGCGAGAGGGTGGGGGTGAAATTTACAGAGGGAAAGAGGTGATTTATTAGTTATTTTTTTCTACCTACGTGACTTTACCGAAAGAACCAAAGAGTATGAATTCCTGCAGTCACGAAAGCTTCAAATCAAGTTAATGAGTGTTAATGAGGGAGGCTGTTCGATAACGATTATTATTGAGGGGGGAGGGGTTCTCCATGCGGAGTGATGTCACACGCTCATGAGGGGTGGGGGTGTCCATTTGGAGGACGTCACCTGCTCATGAATATTAATGAGGGGGGATGGTCGATGTGGAATGACGTCACGAGCGTTAAGGACATTCCTGGGTGATTATAGTCGGTATAGCCAGTGGGTTTGCAAAGCACCTTCGTCTTAGAGAAATCAATTTCCTGTGAGTCCATCGCATTAAAGCAATGATCAGCCACCGCCGTGGTATTGGTCCTACCGTGTTTCAGATCTGCCTTATGTTCACCAACTCGGTTCGAGATGTGTCGCTTAGTTTCCCCAATGTGACTACTGCTGCAGACGCAGCTTAGTTTGTAGATGCCGGGGTATTGCATGGCAGGGATCACATCCTTCACAGATCGCATCAGATTGCTAATTTTATGTACTGTGTTAAATCGAACCTGGATCTTGTGTTTGCTCATGATTTTTAAAAATCTTTTTGGTACTGGTGGTCAGGGACGTGCAGTCAGGGGAGGCAGGGGAGGCAGAGCCTCACCTGTAATACTCCAAAGAAAATAGCTGTTACGAAAAGTAAAAAAAAAGAATAATCAAATAAAATAAATATTAAGATTTTTCCACTGATCTGTGTTATGTAATTTCTACGATTTTTATAGTCAAAATCGCCAAATTTGCGGAGCTCCGCTGCAAATACAGGGAGAGACGAGAGGTGAGGCAGCGACGAGCTCAGCCTCCCCTCTGATTGCGCAACCCCTCAGTAACTGGATGGAGCGCGCGCAATAAGCGCGTGCCTGTTACTATCTCAGTATGTCACCAATGTAATGTTTGTAGACCCCTTCATTTCATGTCCACGCCTTCCATACTCCAGGTAACTTATTTCACGTATGTGTATAAACTAGAAAGATATTTAGGCTCGCTGGTCTCGTCATGAAACTGCAATAAAAAGCACCAGGGGAGGCAGCTATCACATCTGCCTCACTGAGGGGGACGTATCTAACACGTAGTAGTGGTGGTGGTGATGTTGATAGTGGAGGTGGTAGAGGTGGTAGAGGTGGTAGTGGTGGTAGTAGTAGTGGTGGTGATAGTGGTGATGGTAGTAGTGGTGACGGTGGTAGTGGTGGTGGTGCTCACCACGTCGAGGCTCGTCTGCCGGCATGGGAAGGAGAAGGTGAAGCCAAGGGGGAGGCGCCACCCGGCCATGCCCATGTAGTCCAGGAAGTCGGAGATACAGCCCACGATGTGGTCAAACAGCTATTCTCGGGGACACGCGGGGACACGGAGGGACATGCGGGGACACACAGGGACACACACAGACACATGGGGGGATACGGGAACATGCAGGGACATGGGGACACCCAGAGACACAGGGGGGGGGGCCATGCGGGGACACGCAGGGAACACGCAGGGACACATACGGGGACACATACGGGGACACATACGGAGACACGTGGGGGGACACGGGTACATGGGTTAGTGTGTGTGTGCTGTTATGTACGGATGTATAATTCTGTCTATGTCTGCGTGTACCTATGCGCATACCTTTCTCTGTATCTCTTTGTATATCTCTCTCTGTACATCTGTGTGTATCTCTGTGTGGGGAGCGGTGGTGCAATGTTTGTGCACAGCGTGACAAAACTCGTGACTTGAGTTCAATTTCCTCTCACAACCAATAACAATGGCGAATATCTGAACCAGTGCTGGGCCTGCCCTAAGTCAGCTCAGCCTCAAATGAGTACATGGTGCGATGTGTAAACATCACCACTGGGGAGACAAAGGCGGGCGGGCGTGGTACTGGCCACCCACCCCCTCGTGTGCCGTGCCGGCCTTCATAGGTGCTCACGAACAGCACTTGCCCCAACAGTCTGTTAAGGCTATATGGGGTGTCTTTGTCTTTATATCTGTGTGTGTGTTTATCTTCGTGTGTGTATCTTTGTGTATATCTGGGTGTGTATCTCTGTGTATATCGGTGTGTATCTGTCTTTGTGAGCGTATCTCTCCGTGTATCTCGGTGTGTGTGTGTATGTATCTGTCTCTATCTCTGTGTGTATCTGTGTGTGTATCGGTCTCTCTCTGTGTGTATTTGCGTGTGTATGTGTATCTATGAAGGAGGCTCATAAAAGACACTACTGGTCAGTTTGAGGCAGTTGGCCTTCAACATAATGGAGGGTAGAGGAGCGATGCTCACAACAATGAGTAGAGCGCTGGGCAGCTAAAATACAGCAAGTTTGCACAGTAGGGGGCACAGCTGATGCATCTGCCAGTCATCTCAGTCAGTCAACCAATGGCACCTCCTGGGTCTGTCCCATGTCAGTGAGTCTTCCACACTTCACGTGGTCTCAAAGTGCACCTGGCCTGGCGCACAGGTGCCACTTAGTGGCGAATGGCAGGTATTGATGTATCTCCATATCTGTGCGTATCTGTATCTGTGTGTGCATCTCCGTACGTCCTCGGCGCTGCCCTGCATGATCTCCGCAGGGATGGGGTAGATCTTGTTGTGCATCTCCACGCTTCGCTTCTTGCTGCTGCGGATCTTGACAAGCAGTACGCGGAAGTTCGTGCCGCCCAGGTCCAGCGACAGGAAGTCTCCGTTCTCTACACAGACGCAAACATGAAGATGAAAAGTTCACCCGTGTGGCCCATACAGACTGACAGGGCAAGTGACGCTTGCGTAGTGCCTACGAAGGCCGGCACGGTGCACGAAGGGGTGGTTGGCCGGTACCACGCCCGGTCACCTTTGTCTCCCCAGTGTCGATGTTTACACAATGCACCAGGTACTCATCGGAGGCTGATTCGACCTCGGAGAGGCCCAGGACCGGTTCAAGTAATCATCTCTGATGTTGGCCATGTGTGGGATTTAAACTCGAGTGGCTGGGTTCATAGCGCAGTACGCTAATTGCTACACTACCACTCCCTACCGCCACCATCACCACCACCACCGCCTCCACTACCACCATCATTGCCAGGGCCACCACCGCCACCACCACCACCACTACGGCCTCCACTACCACCACCACTACCACCTTCGCCACCGCCACTACCAATGTCACTACTGCCACCACCACCACCACCACTACAACCACTACCACCGCCACCTCTACCGCCACTGCCGCCGCGGGCTCCGTGGTGTCGCCTCACCGCTGCCGTCGGGCGTGGAGCGCACATAGGAGGGCAGCATCTTGACGCTAGCCGTGGCGTGCGAGTCGCGCGCCAGTCCCCGGTCCATCTCCTGCCGCATGCGCCGCTTCACGTCCAGCAGCTGCGTGAGCGACAGCTTGAGCGGCGCCAGCGTAGCGTCGATGAGCTTGCGCTGCTCGGCCAGGCGGTATGCCACGGCCGTCACCATCGCCGAGCCCTTGCTGCTGCCGCACTCAGACAGCAGGAACTGCACGCGGCTCTCCGGGGCCAGGCGGCGCATCATCAGCTGCAGACGCTTGCTGTACCTGTGCGGGGAGCGGCGGAGGAGGGGAGAGGAGGTTAGACAAGAGGAGGAGAGGGGAGAGAAGAAGAGGAAGCAAGAACAGGAGGCGAGAGGAGAGGAGTGAGGTTGTAGCAGTGATAAGGACGGTGATGACGGTGATGTTGACGAAGATAAAGAACCGCATGCACAGTTTTAGTCTCTCACCGTTTAGTGTTATTGTGAAACGTCTGTAATGCAGCCGCATCTGCAGAGGCGCGCGATAGAAACGGGAACTGCTGTGTAAATGTGTAACTAAGTTAAGTGACAATGCCCCACGGGGTCATGTCAGGCCACCCCATCGGGGTCACGTTAGGTCACCCTGTCAGGGTCACACGAGATCATCCTGTCGAGGTCGTGTAAGGTCGCCCCATCGGGATCGCACGAGATCGCCCCGCTCACTGGGGGTGCGTCTTGTAGACGGTGCCGTCCACGCCGACCGTCGTCTGCAGCTTCTTCACAGCCTTATTGAGGCGCAGGCGCGAAACGACAGCGCCGAGCGCGGCCGCCACCAGGTAGGCGGAGCGCGTGCTCACGATGGCGCAGATCTGCTGCAGCGCTGCGCAGTCCTCCTCTGACGGGTGCAGCGAAAAGTGGTCCGAGAGCAGCTCCCGTGCCTTCAGCACACCCTCCTTGTTGCGCCTGCACACGCGGGGATGCACGCACGGATACGTCAACACCTCTGGCTGCCCTCACCTACGCTCCCTCATACCCGCGCACCCGTCTGTCCCGGGCGGGGGGTTCAGCCAATGTTCGCCCGGCGACGGCGTGAGGGTTGAGGTTCCGCTGACGGCTTGAGCGGCAGCGGCGAGATGTCTTCACTCTTGGTTCCCGGGCCACTCTCTCTCCGCTTATGCACACTCCTTTTATATATCCCTCCTCATTCCGAGCCCTCACGTGTTCCCCCTTAAGCTGCCGCCCCATTAATCCCTCATCATCACCCCCCATCTCCCGTACTCCGGTCAGAGCGTGCCCACCTGTTCGACCTCGGTTGCACCCGCTTCTCCCCTTAATTTCTGGCGGTTTGTCGGTGCAAACCTCATGGTGCAATGCACACACCTGTTTGACCTCAGTTGCACCCGCTTAACAGCGCGCACTGCGCATACCTCTCCTCTACTTCTGCATAAGTATGTCAACACCTCTTGCTAAGCCTGCACGTACGCACGGGTACGTCAACACCTTGCACGGTTTCGCTGCCCCCTCCTAGCTGTAACTCACAAAAAAAAAAGATCCCCCGTGCAGCCTCACACAGACTGTAGGGGCTGTTAGTGAGCAGCGCCTATGAAGGCCGGCACGCGTTTGTCTGTGTACGCGTGTGTACACGTGTGCGTGTGTACACATGTGTACACGTGTGTGTGTGTGTGCGTATACGTAAGCGTGTGTGTAAGCATGTGTCTATGTGGTGGGGAGCGGTAGTGTCGCAGTTAGCACGCTGCGCTACGAACCCGGCGACCTGAGTTCGATTCCCGCTCACGGCCAACATCAGTGACTATTATCTAAATCTGTCCTGGGCCTCCCCAAGGTCGACTTAGCCTCAATTGAGTACCTGGTGCTGTGTGTAAAACATTGCTACTAGGGAGACAAAAGCTGCCCCGCGTGGTGTTGGCTACCCACCCCCTCATGTGCCGTGCCGGCCTTCATAGGTGCTGGCTAACAGCACTTGCCCCTACAGTCTGTTAAGGCTAAATGGAGGATGTTTGTCTTTTTTGTGTGTGCATGTGATTGTAAACATGTGTATGCGTGCGTGCATGCGTAAGCACGTGCATGTGGTGTGGACACGCGTGTGTGTGTCTATGTGTGTGTCTGTGTTGTGTGTACGCGCATGCATGTGGTGTGGATGCACATGTCTTTGTGTGTCTCTCTGCGTGCCGGAAAAGGTCCTGGCAAGGATTATTCAACATCCCCTTGGCAGGCACGCTGATGAGAGTCTTGAGGAGCCCCATTGTGGTTCCAGGCCAGGGCGGTCCTGCACAGCAGAGGTGTAGGGAATTCCAACAAGACCTACATCTCTGCTTTATTGACTTGGTCAAGGCCTATGATACTATTAGTAGGCCTGGGCTCTGGGTTGTTCTTCACGCTTTCGGAGTCCCTGACTCTCTGCTCACAATCATTAAGGACCTTCATGATGGTGAGCGGGCCCGGGTAAAACTATGTGGCTGGGAGTCGGAGCCATTCCCTGTTCACATTGGGGTGCGACAGGGATGTCCTCTGGCTCCCACATTATTTAACATCTTTTTCGACCACGTAGTTCGTGAAGCCTTTATTGGCTGTACCAGAGGGATTTCCATCTGGTACATATACAATGGAAGGCTGATCGATGCCCGGGTGTGGTCAAGGGATGGCTCCCTATTGGTCAATCACGTTATGTATGCCGATGACCTGGTAATTGCTGCTCACTCAGAGGAGGAGTCGGAGGCGCTGCTGCTGAAACTGGAGCATGCCACTAAGAGGTGGGGCCTTACCATCAGCCCCACCAAAACTAAGCACCTGCCTGGGAATTTTGTACCATCGGGCACTCCACCCCCGCAACTCCCAATCGGTGATGGGGCAGTTGTCGAGAGAGTGGAGAGTTTCCCATACCTGGGCAGTGTGCTCATGACCGGCTCCAGTTTGACAGCAGAGGTCTCACTCAGAATCAGTCGAGCGGCATTATCTTTTCATCGGTTGCGTAACGTTGTGTGGAAGCTACCTGGTCTGTCACTCCACACGAAGCTTCAAGCCTTCTCGGCCACAGTCATTCCCTCCCTTCTCTACGCTTGCGAAACGTGGACCCCCCCTAATGGAACATCTTTGCCGGTTAGAAACATTTAGGCTGGCCTGCCTACAATCAATCCTGGGTTTAACCAGACTGGATTGTGTGAGGAGCTCACAAATCCTTTAAAGATCTGGGCAAAGTCCCATCGGTGAGCTCTTCCGGCAGGCAAGGCTGCGTTGGCTGGGTCATGTAGCCCGCATGCCCAGTCACCGCATGCCTTAACAGCTTTTGTTCGGCCGGATAAAGGGGGTTAAACGGGCATGGCACGGGCTAGAGAAGATATGGAGTGAAGTGGTACAGGAGGCTGGGGAGCTGAGTGGACTTGCTGATGACTGGTACCAGCGGTGTAAAAATCAGCCTTTGTGGAGGAGGCTCGTGAAATATGCTGCTGGACAGTTGGAGGCGGTCACCCTCCAGCAACAGCAGAGGGTAGAGGAGCGACGCTCACAACGAAGAGCGGAGTGCCGGGCGGCTAACATGAAGCGGAGTTGGCACAGTAGGGGGCACAGCTGAAGCATCCGCCAGTCATCTCTGTACGTCAGCGAGCCTTTGACACTTCATGTGGCCTCAGAGTGCACCTAGCTTGGCACAAGTGCCGTGGTGATGTCACCGCCATGTAGTGGCAAACGGTGGCAGTCGCCCTCCAACAACAACAACGGAGGGCGGAGGAGTGACGCTCACAACAACGAGCGGAGCGCTGGGTGGCTAAAGCACACCAAGTTGGTACAGTACGGGGCACAGGTGGTGCATCAGCCAGTCTTCTCAGTCACTCGACCCGTGGCACCTGGGTCTGCCCCGTGACCTGCCAGCGGGCGTTCGACACTTCACGTGGCCTCAAGGTGCACATGGCCTGGCACAAGCGTCGTGGTGACGTCACCGCCACTAAGTGGCGAATGGCGGTTGTTGCTGCGTGTGTACGTGTGTGTATATGCGTGTGTGTGTGTGTGTGGACGTGCGCGTGTGTGTGAATACGTACGTGTCAATGGCGGTGATAAACTGCGTCTGGAAGTGGCCACGCGTCAGCAACTCTGGCGTCGCTTTGCCATTGAAGAGCAGCGCCTGCGTGGTCATCTTAACGAGGATGAGGCGCACCAGCTCCCCCAGGTACAGCCCGCTGATCATCTTCTCAAAGCTGCAACCGCCACCACAACCAAAACAACCACCACAACATCAGCCACAAGTTGGGATCCGTGACACACGAGGGATTTCGAGGCATGGGTAGGCAACTGGAACCGGTGCCACTAACTATTTCCCGAGCTCTGGGGTCTTACGCTGTGATGTTTGGCCACCTCCACGCATGTGGAGAGGAAAACCGGAGGGCCCGGAGAAGTTGGGGGGGGCAACGCTCTATGCCACATGGGCAGAACAAGATGTTGGGCGTGTACCCCTTCATGATAATAAATACATAATTAATATTCGATTTATAATTGTTCATCACACGTGTCTTTAAGTTGCTCTCTTTTACACGACACGAATGGTGAACTCATTCAAACAGGGCCTTTATTCCTATCGGCAGAGTTATGGTCCAGGGAGGGAGGCATTCATTCTCAGGCTCTGGTTGGTTGCATTCACAGTAATTAATATTTACGAGGAGGCGCGTGATTTCAAGATCGGAATTGCTATTTAATATTGAACTCAATGTTATCAAGTCAGTCTGTGCGAAGGGCATGGCTCCCAGGGGTTACCTCACGAAGAGAACCCACTGGTAAAATGATCATTGTTCTGATATATTACTGGTAGAATTATTGTTTCTTGATATATTGTTTGGTCTGTTGTGAGGTGCACAGACTTTGTTTTTCCAGACTAGCAGAGGACCGTCTGGTTTTTCCAATATATTCCGTATATTGTTAAGTTCTTGGAAAGTAAACTTTCCGTTCTAATGCCAGTGCGTTCCTATTTTTAGATAAGGCTAACGCTATATTATAGAGTTTGCATAATTTTCTCTTGGTTTTGATATATCTGTTAAGGAGTGCTACACATATACGTCGGCACATATTGTTACGTATTGCATGAGTGCATAATATAGTAATCTTTGATTTTTACATTTTAGAGGGTGCACACGTTGGCTGATTTTATACACCTAGACATTCATATTTGTCTTCATCATATATATAGGTTCGTACGGTTGCGTTGGTCGATCGCGTGTTTTTCACGTATACTGTAGAAGAATAATGATGCAGAGTTGACGTGATTATGACTAGTTGTTGCTTCGATCTATTAAATACTCAGCTTTGTAGTGTATTGAGTGTCCAAGTGGTTTACTTCTGTTTCATGAGTCGTAATGCTGGAAAAAGTGTCGACTGCTGGACGGATCTATGATCCATAGTGTAGCGGTTAGCGCGCTGCGCTATGAACCTGGCGACCCGGGTTCGATTCCCGCTCACGGCCAACACCAGTGATGATTATCTGAACCGGTCCCGGGCCTCCCCTAGGTCGACTCAGCCTCAAATGATGTGTAAACACCGTCACTAGGGAGACCAAGGCGGCCGGGCGTGGTGTTGGCCACCCACCCCCTCGTGTGCCGTACCGGCCTTCATAGGTGCTCGCTAACAGCACTTGCCCCTACAGTCTGTTAAGGCTAAATGGGGGATCTTTGTCTTTTGTATTTGTGTGTTCATGGAGGGGGGCACAGGTGGTGCATATGCCAGTCATCTCAGTCAGTCAACCCATGGCACCTGGGTCTGTTCCGTGACCTGCCAGTAGTGACATCACCGCCACTTAGTAGTGAATAGCTGTTGTTGTTGTGTTCCCGTGTGGGTGTGTACCTGTGTGTGTTTGTATAACCACGCGTTTACCCGTGTGTACCCGTGTGTATCTACACACTTGTCTGTGTGTTTCTGTTCGTCATCTGGGTCAATTAACTCGCAGGACCTGGGTATGTCCTGTGACCTGCCAGCAGCGAGAGAACTCCACACTTCATAACTTCAGAGTGCACCTAGCCTGGTACAGGAGCTGTGGTGACTCCACTGCCACTTAATGGCAAATGTTGGTTGCTGTTGTCGTGCGTATGCATGTGCGTGCATGCCCGTGCATGTGCGTGCATGAGCTCACATCTGCTGTCCAGGGTTGAGCGACCCGGCATCCACCTCCAGGTCGTACTCAGTGCGGATGTCGTCTAGGGAGCCGTCGTCCCCGAAGGCACCCCACTCCATGTTGATGCACATGCGGCCCTCGTCCCCCTCCACCTGCTCGATGTTGCGAAGGTCCTCCATGTAGCAGCAGTTGCTGCCCGTGCCTGCAGCAGAGGCAGAACCAACTGTGTCAGTCCCATCGGCGGCACTCACAGCCACAGTAGCTGTGGTAGCAGCAGCAGCAGCGTTGTATCACTGAGCCTGGTGAGCATTTCGAGTCTCGTGAGTCCTCGGGCTACCATCAGAGATTTGTTCATGAAGCCATCCAGATATACAAACAGACAAAACTTTAATCGAAAATATGGATTCAGATTGAGCAATCAGTGGAAGAACGTGAAAAACTACATCACATTTTAACTGCTATGATTCTCACTCTTACACCTGTGCTGTTTTCGTTCACTAATTCAAGCTCATTGACATGCTAATTTCTCCAGCCCCCACCCATCCCTGCACGCCACAAACCCTCCCCCCTCTCCCCCCCGTGAACTCCTGCAGCCACGACTCTACAAACCCCCCCCCCCCCCGTGCATATATAAAGCCACAACAGCAGATCATTATTTCTCACCTGATGACTTTACCGAAAGAACCAGAGAGTATGGCTTCCTGCAGTCACGAAAGCTTCAAATCAAGATTGTTTTGATGGTTGCTGGCCACTCCACTGAAGATGTGTGCAGCAAATTACAAAGCGATTTGAATACAATTCAACATCAACTAATCGCACTTAAGCTGATTCTGAATGGCAATAAATCCAAATAAATTACCTTGGGGTCATCATAGACTCTATACTCATTTTCCAGGATCACATTGAATGGACTGGGAGAAATGCTAATTTTTAAACTAGCTTTCGCTACAGACATAAACATTAATAATTACCAGCTAAGTTTCGGTTGGAATTGGTAAGGGCTACCAACTGGGACGGTGCATATCAATCTGCCTCCGATACAACACTGAATAAGCTCATTCCCACTCATCATTCCAACTCGGAGATTTTCTCTGGATGCCTCTTATAAGACCCATCATTGTGACTTGTACAACAAAAATGAATTAATATCACTCCATGATCGCAGAACAATTAACCAGGCGTTGTTCATTTACAATATCCTTTGTGGTAATTCGGCAGAATATTTATGTCATTTCTTGACACAACGGGAGGGCAGACCTCACCCTGAGCAGTTCATCACCCCTTCTGTTGAACGTTCCCAGACACAAAGCAAGTTTTGGTGAACGAGCATTTATGATGGCTGCCCCTGGTCTGTGGAAAAATATCGCCACAAAACTTGGTCTATAGTCATTGCCATCGATCACTCACTTTAAATCGCTACTTTCATCTGAATTCGTTACTAGCTACCAATGTATAAAGAGTTGGACGAGTTACAAATATGAATGGCCTGGAATTGTTTAGACAACTTTTTTTTGGACGCAGTGTTTTTTATTCCTCACCATAACGCCATCGTGTTTTAGGCCATATCTGCATTGCAATTAATATAGCAGATTTAAATTCGTATTTCTTCGAGATAAAGCGTGCTATTTATAATAATCGATATTTAACTAGTTTTTTCTTATTGCGATTATGATTTGCTATAAAAAAAAATTTCGCTTATCTGTTAGTGTATCTTTTTCATTTATTTTACTGTGACTTGTGCGTATGTCGGGAAAGTGGTGTTCTTTTTTGTTGCTGAAACCCGATTTAAGAGCTTATTGGAGCGCGTAGGAGCGTGCGAAGCGCTCACCCACGATGAGGCCGATCTCACAGCGGTGGTCGTCGTAGCCGCACGTCATCATGGTGCCCACCGTGTCGTTCACCACTGCCACAATGTCGATCTCAAAATCCTGCGGCGCGTGCACAGCACACACGGTACACGCACACAGTAAACATGGTACACATACGGTACACACACAGTACACGTACAGTACACATGGTATACACACAGGGTACACACACAGTACACACAAACAGTACACATTGTACACACAAGGTGCACACACGGTACACATACAGTACATATATAGTACACATGGTATACACACAGGATACACACACACGGTTCACATAGTACACACACATGGTACACATATAGTAGACAGAGTAGACACACACACACACGGTACGCACACGGTACACATGGTACACATGGTACATGTATGGTACACGCACACGGTGCACATGGTACACACACACAGGGTACACACACACGGGACACCTGGTACACACACAGGGTACACACATACGGTACACACACAATGTACACATACGGTACACATACACAGTATACATAGTACACACAGGAGGATGTGGAGCTGATTGGACTTGCTGAAGACTGGTACCAGTGGCATCAAGATTGGCCTCTGTGGAGGAGGCTTGTGAAGGACGCTACTGGACAGTTGGAGGCAGTCACCCTCCAGCAACAGCAGAGGGTAGAGGAGCGACGCTCACAACAAAGAGCGGAGTGTCGGGCGGCTAACACGAAGTGGAGTTGGCACAGTAGGGGGCACAGCTGAAGCATCCGCCAGTCATCTCTGTACGTCAGCGAGCCTTTGACACTTCATGTGACCTCAGAGTGCACCTAGCTTGGCACAAGTGCCGTGGTGATGTCACCGCCATTTAGTGGCAAACGGTGGCTGTTGTGCTGCTGTACCCCGCGGCGCTGGATGGCATCGCGCAGCATCTTCACCACGTTCTGCCCCTCCACTCCGCTCACGTGGAACCGCTTTGTCCAGCGCAGGAGCACGCTCTGAGCAGCACATGCGTAAGGGCACACAGGGACAGAGACGCAGGGACGGAGATGCAGGGACGGAGACGTGGGTAGCACAGACGGGGAAAGCGACACGGGGAAAGAGACACGGGGACGCGTAGGGATAGAGACGCGGGGACAGAGGCGCGGGGTGCACATGGGGATAGAGACATTCGGGAAGACACAGACAATGCAGCGGCACATTGGAAGACACAGACACCCGTGGGGAGACACAGGGACACATGGGAACACACATGGTTAGAGTTCGGTAGACACACTCAATGCAAAAAGTGGTAGAAATGTGGCAGGGACAGTTGTGGTGATGGTGGGGTTTGTAGAGAGAATTGTGGCGATCGTGTTGATGGTGTTGATGGTGAACAAAATGGTGGCGATGATGGTGGTAGAAGGTGGTGATGGTGGAAGGAGTGGTGATTATGCTTACGATGGTGGTGGTGGTGATGATGATGACAATGATATTGGTGATGTTTGGTGATAGCGATGGTAGTGGTGTTGGTAGGGGTGGTGGCGGTGGTAGGAGTGACGATGGTGACGGTGGTGGTAGTAGCGGTGGCACCTCGCCGTTGACGTTGTGGCGGCAGGGGAACGAGAAGGTGAAGCCCAGAGGGAGCTTCTTGTCCTTAATCTTCAGCTTTTCCATGAATGAGCTCAGACACGCTGCCACGTGGTCAAACAGCTGACAGGGTCACCGGGGGGACACGGGAGGCAGAGGCATGGAGGGGCACACGGGGAGACGAGGGATAGACAGGGGACACACGAGAAGACACGAGAGAGACGGGGGGACACACGGAGACAAGAGGACGTTTTATCACGTAGAAAGAGAAAAAGACGCTTACACACATACACTCGGTTGTAACGACACACAAACAACCCCCCCCACACACACACACGTAAGCCCCGCAAACACACATAGACAAAGATCCCCGTGTCGCCTTAACAGACTTTTGCGGCAAGGGGTGTTAGCGAGTACCTATTAAGGCCAGAACGAACAACGACGAAGTGGGTAGCCAGCGCCACTCCCGGCCGCCTTTGTCTCCCCAGTAGCGATTTTTACACACTGCACCAGGGAGTCATTTAAGGCTGATCAACCTAGGAGAGGGCCAGGCCCGGTTCAAACAATCGTCACTGATGCTGGTGGCCGTGAGCGGGAATTGAACTCAGTTCGCCGGGGGTTCGTAGCGCAGAGCGCTAACCGCTGCGCCACCACTCCCCACGCGCGCACTCAACACTAAGACCCAAACAATGACACGGACGCTTTGCGGACAGCTGCTGCTCCGACACGAGGGGGCACGGACAGACGCACACATCCCAGCGCACTCATGTGGAGGCGTACGCACAGGTGGACACGCGCGCACGTACACACTGCCATTTGATGCTATTTTTAACTAAATAAACTATCAAGGAAATAACTTTGCAAACGCTGAGCACCGGTTAAGGTCGGAACACACAAGCAGGGAGGTGTGGCTCGTAGTACGCCCTTTGTCTTCCCACTGGTGATGTTTGCACACTGCACCGGGTACTCATTTGAGGCTGAGTCAACCTAGGGGAGCCGCAGGCTCGGTTCAGATAATCGTCACTGGTGTTGGTCGTGAGCGCAGCGCGCAAACTATTACACTGCCGCTCCCCACAGAGATGGACACGCACCCACCCACACACCACACACAGGCAACACACACACACCACACACAGCAACGCACACGTGCTACCCTAGAGCTGTTCTGACTTGAACGATAAATCTACGCGAAGAACCTACTGGAAACGCAATCTCTAAATACACACACACACAGACTCTCTAGCCACGCACACACAGTGTGCCCATCACATGCACACACTGACACCGATAGCCGCTATAAGTGTCCCGTGCGTGTGCAGTGCGAGGAGTGAGAGTGCCTTCCTGGAGAGAGACATGAGTCACGGTCACGGGCAAAGGCCCACACATACGGAGGCACACGCAACACAAACTTAGGCACCCTCACTGACACAGACACCGCTCACTCGTGCCAGTCCACATCTGCCAGATGGCAGATTACAGATCAACACGGAGACCAAAAGGAACACAGACACACCCACAGCGACACACCCCCAAGCAAGTTCTGTTGGGGCCAACAGAGCACATGAAGGGCTGGTGTGGCCAGTACCACAGCCAGACCCGTGCTGGCCACAGACTGGGAGAGATCTCATCTCAGGACCCAGAGACCCCCGAGTCTTAGTAACCTGAGACCCAGTCTCCCCGAGTCTCAGTCACCTGAGACCAAGTCTCCCCGAGTCTCAGTCACCTGAGACCCAGTCTCCCCGAGTCTCAGTCACCCGAGACCCAGTCTCCCCGAGTCTCAGGACCCTGAGACCCAGTCTCCCCGAGTCTCAGTCACCTGAGACCCAGTCTCCCCGAGTCTCAGTACCCTGAGACCCAGTCTCCCTGAGTCTTAGTCACCTGAGACCCAGTGTCCCCGAGTCTCAGGACCCAGAGACCCAGTCTCCCCGAGTCTCAGTCACCTGAGACCCAGTCTCCCCGAGTCTCAGGACCCTGAGACCCAGTCTCCCCGAGGCTCAGTACCCTGAGACCCAGTCTCCCCGAGTCTCAGTCACCTGAGACCCAGTCTCCCCGAGTCTCAGGACCCTGAGACAATGCACAGGTGCACTGAACCGCCTTGTGTCCCAGCAGCTTGGCTGCAGCTCCTAGCTCCATGCCCCCGTACCCCAATGCCCCTGTGCACCCCCCTCCACTGCCTACCTGGGGACCGGTGCCCCGGATGACGGTGTCGGGGACCTCGTACACCTCGTCCTCCATGTCGATCGTCTGCGTTTCGACGCGCACGCGCAGGATGCGGAAGCTCGAGCCGCCCAGATCCAGCGCCAGGAAGTCTCCCTTCTCTACATGCCGGGGTGTAGGGGGGCGCGGAGAGCATGGAGGAGGGGGGGGAGACAGAGACACAGCCGTCAGACGTTTCATTGAAGTGAGGAGGCCCCGTTAAGCTGTGAGGCTCACGCCAGGGCCCGCTCAGACCGAGAATTACAGAGGAAGTTACACGGGCAGAGAAACATGGGGAGACACGCGGGGAGACACGGGGGGAGACAAGGGAGGAGACAAGGGAGGAGACAAGGGAGGAGACACGGGGGCATGGGGGAGACACGGGGAGACACGGGGCACAGGGGAGACACGCAGAAATACGGGGAAGCCTCAAGGAGACACAGGGACATGCGGAAACACACAGGAGCACACACAGGGAGACATGGGGAAAATGGGGAGACATGGGGAGACACCGGGACACGGGGGAGATACGGGGGCATGGAGGAGACATGAGGAAGACATAGGGGCACGGGGGAGACACGGGGAGATACGGGAGACAGACCGGATCCGTCGGGTGTGGAGCGCACGAACGTGGGCAGCATCTTGACGGGTGCGCGTGAGCGCGCCTCCTTGTCGAGGCCGCGCTCCATCTCCAGCTTCATCTGCTCCATGATGGCGCGCAGGCGCTCGTCGCTCAGCTTCATCTCATACAGACACTTGTCCACCTGCACGCGGACACGGACAACGGGAGAAGGACACGGAAGGAAGGGACACGGGGAGACACGGGAAGGAGGAGCGGTCATTTCACTTGAGCCATGTTTTGATTCACACAAAGACAAAGATCCCCCGTATAGCCCTGAACAGACTGTTGGGGCAAGTGCTGTTTATCGAACACCTATGAAGGCCGGCACGGCACACGAGGAGGTGGGTGGCCAACACCACACCCGACCGTCTTTGTCTTCCCAGTAGCAATATTTACACACCAGGTAGTCATTTGCGGCCGAGTCGACCTAGGGAAGTCCCAGGAGCGGTTCAGATAATCGTTACTGGTGTTGGCCGTGAGCGGGAATAGAACCGCTGGGTTCATTGCGCAGTGCGCTAACTGCTACTCTACGGCTCCCACACACGCACACACCCACTCACTCACCCACTCACTCACCCACACATGCACACACCCACTCACTCACCCACTCACTCACTCACCCACTCACTCACTCACCCACTCACTCACTCACACACTCACACACTCACTCACTCTCCCACACATGCACATGCTGAGGAAGTGTCACCACCTATCTCTGCTCCCACGCTCTTCCTGTTTATCTCCCTGCTGCTGCTCGTGAGTAGGCAGGCCCAACGGGGTGGGGGAGGGGAGATCCCCCATGCCCCCATGAATATCTCCACCCTCTCCCCAAATACCGAACTCTTTAAGTTCATGGTCGGAGTAGTGGTAGAGCAACGCCTGTAACGATCTAGCAGCGTTGTGGAGGCAGCAGAGAGGGTTGGTGGATCACAAACACAGATGGTATGAAACTCCCCTTCCCGTGGGCGACAAGGCGGTGTCCATACCCTGACTTGCCAGAAGGCGATACTTGAAACGTGGACTCCACCTGCCCCACCTATATGCGGATAAAGCGTTGCCTCCTCGCGCGCGAGGGTTCTCTCATGGTTTCTCTCCGGGCTGGTTTCCTCCCACACGTGTGAAGACTCATCGTTAATTGGCCGAGAACACCTTCACATATTAAAGGGACTGCAGAGCTTAGACAATTGTTGGTAGCGCCGAGTCGCAGCGTGGGTCGTCTGTGGTTCCTCCTCGAGCCTCTGAGCCACTCTCTCTGCGAGCGCGAGCAAAGACTGCGCGCAAGTGGCGGTGCAGCATGACAAGTTGACACCGCACTTTACTATATTATATTTTAAAAAATTCTAGCTGGCTCGTACGGACAGACGGTCACGTCCAAAGAACATGTGCGTTGCTAATTAGTGTCACACACACCCAATGTACTAGATTATCGTGGTGGTGGTGATGATGAGCCCTTGTGAGCGAGCCACCCGTTCCTTCCATGTTGTTGTTGTTTTGTAGCCAGATCACTCGACAAGCCACCGCAAGCTTTGTGCCGTTCGCGATCCGCTACGTAGCCGAGCGTCGGAGAAATTCATCGCTGCGTGAAAGGCTCAAGGATCGCTCGGCCAGCAGCTAATGATGCTGCTGCTGATGTCCATGTGGATGATGGCTGCGAGCGGTATTATTAGCGGTTCCAGGAGAGAGGGCACAGCTGCTGTGGGTTTTATATCGGCACGGCGTGCAGAGACAAAATAGAGACTCCCTCTCGTTCGCTCGCGTGCTGCGTGCCACGTGCTGCATGTGCTGCGTGTGCTGTGTGCTTAGAGGAGGTGGCACGCACACTGGGGGGGATTCAAGGGGACACCACCGACAGCTGATGGCGAAACGAGACCTATCCCTCAATGTAGCCCTAACCCAAACACTCAATGTAGCCCTAACACTCAATGTAGTCCGAACACAAATTACAACCGTATATCTTAATGTTATCATAAATGTCAGCCATAATCCCGATCCCATAAATTCAACTCTAATAAAGTCCTCCATATCAATACTATTCCATAACCCTATCCCCGATCTTCCCCCACACCTCCGATTAGCAGTTCACTACATACGGCGCGAAAGAAGTTCAACATGGACATACATCTCTCACCCTATCCCCTAATCCTATCCCCTCACCCTATTCCCCCCTCTCCCCGTGTGAGTTCTATCCCCAAGCCGTGTAATTCCTGTGTCTCGGTTGCCCTTGACATTCAGGGTGTGTGGTCCCCTCACTGTGACTTGACCGCAGAAATCGACACAGAAATAGACCCTCCCTCCACTCCCTCCATCCCTCCACTCCCTCCCTCCCACAGGGACCGTGTCTCTTTCCTCCTCATCAACTCACTTTATAGGTCATGCGCCTTAATTGGGGGACCCTAATTGGGAGCCTTGTGGTTGGAAACCAGGGTAAACACTCTCATCCACACAGAGCACACGTGCATTGTACATGTGCACCGGCCTCTGTGCGAGTCGGTGGGTCTCTGTGCGAGTCGGTGGGTCTCTGTGCTAGTCGATGGGTCTCCGTGCGAGTCGGTGGGTCTCTGTGCGAGTCGGTGGGCCTCTGTGCGAGTCGGTGGGCCTCTGTGCGAGTCAGTGGGTCTCTGTGTGAGTCTGTGGGTCTCTGTGTGAGTCTGTGGGTCTCTGTGTGAGTCTATGGGTGTCTGTGCGAGTCGGTGGGCCTCTGCGTGAGTCTATGGATTGATGTTAGTCAATCACAACAATGTCATTTGTCTTTGATTTTTTCCGACGAAGATTCACAACAAGAGGATTGTCCAGATGGAGCAGCACCCTCCTTGAGATCCCTCCCAGATCCATGAATGACGTTCTCACGAGAAGCCAAGCCTTCATCTCCTGTCAATCAGCCTCATCATCCTCCTCCGCCTTCTCCACTCTCTACCCCGCCTCCCCCTTCTCCCCCTCTTCCTCCTCCACCTCCTCCCTCTCCTCCTCCTCCCCACCTCATTCCCCTTCTCTTCACCTCTTCCTCCTCCCTCTCCTCCACCAACACCTCCTCCCACACCCCTTCCCTCGCCAAGGCGGTTGGAACATTCCACTGCGGTTAGGTCACATGATCACAACCGAGTCACAGCAGACGCCGGGGTGAGATCAATGCGCGCACAGCGCAGGCAATGTCAGGCAGAGGACCCACGCACACAAAAGTTCCCCGTCCAGCCTGCACAGGTTGTCAGGCCAAGTGCTGTAAGCGAGCAGCACCTATGAAGGCCGGCACAGCACACGAGGGGGTGGGTGGCCGGCCAGGATCACGCCCGGCCGCCTTTGTCTCCCCTCTGCAGATCTTTTACACACCGCACCAGGAAATGCTCATTTAAGGCCGAGTCGACCTAGGGGAGGCCCCCCAGGATTGGTTCAGAAATTCGTCACCGAATTCGGGTAGCCAGGTTCATAGCGCAGTGCGCTAACCACTGTGCCACCGCTCCCCACACACACGCACGCACCCACCCACACGTAGGCAGGTAGTGGCAATGTCACACAGAGGACAAACAGCCTGCGCTCCTTGCGTGCGAGTGCTGGTGATGCGGATTGATGCTTCCACTGATGATGCTGATGCTGCTGACGATGCTGAACTCTCCTTGCCGTGTATGGGCTCAGAGTTGCCCAGCCCGTGCTACTGCTGCTGTTGCTGCTGCTGCTAGTGACGCTACCTGCGATATACTAATCAGCAGCATTAGCTTGGCGAGTGAATTGCTCTTCGCGATTGGCGTGGGTTTTTTATGATTCTGCTGTTTCTGATGATTCTGCTGATGCTGCTGTGATGATGACACTCCTCCGACGTGCTGTAATTACTCCACACATTTTATATGATGGCAACTGCACCTGGTGACTCGATGTGTGCACAGTGAGATTACACAACGAGTCTTCTCGTGTGTCCTTAAGCCTGTGTGTGTCTGCGCGTGTGTGTGTGAATGTGCGCGTGTGTGTGTGCGCGCGTGTGTGTGCGTGTGTGTCTGCGCGTGTGTGTGCGAATGTGCGCGTGGGTGCGTGCAATAGTGTGAGGAGCGGTAGTGTACCGGTTAGCGCGCTGCAATACGAACCCGGGAATTGACCCGAATTTGATTCCCGCTCACAACGATTATCTGAACCGGTCCTTGGCCTCCCCTAGGTCGACTCAGCCTCAAATGAGTACCTGGTGCGATGTAAACATGGCTACAAGAGAGACAAAGGCGACTGGGTTTGGTGTTGACCACGCAGCCTACGAGTGAGCCTTTGGGTCTCTGTGTGTGAGTTTGTGAGTCCGTGTGTGAGTCTGCGAGTTCGTGTGTGAGTTTGTGAGTTCGTGTGCGAGTCTGTGAGTTCGTGTGCGAGTTTGTGAGTTCGTGTGTGAGTTTGTGAGTTCGTGTGTGAGTTTGTGAGTTCGTGTGTGAGTTTGTGAGTTCGTGTGTGAGTCTGTGAGTTCGTGTGTGAGTTTGTGAGTTTGTGAGTTCGTGTGTGAGTTTTTGAGTTCGTGTGTGAGTCTGTGAGTTCGTGTGCGAGTCTGTGAGTTCGTGTGCGAGTCTGTGAGTTCGTGTGCGAGTTTGTGAGTTCGTGTGTAAGTTTGTGAGTTCCTGTGCGAGTTTATGAGTTCGTGTGTGAGTTTGTGAGTTCGTGTGCGAGTTCGTGTGCGAGTCTGTGAGTTCGTGTGCGAGTTTGTGAGTTCGTGTGTGAGTTTGTGAGTTCGTGTGTGAGTTTGCAAGTCCTTGTGTGAGTCTGTGAGTTCGTGTGTGAGTTCGTGTGTGAGTCTGTGAGTTCGTGTGTTAGTCTGAGTTCGTGTGGGAGTTTGTGAGTTAGTGTGTGAGTCTGTGAGTTCGTGTGTGAGTCTGTGAGTTCGTGTGTGAGTCTTTGAGTTCGTGTGTCAGTCTGTGAGTTCGTGTGTGAGTTTGTGAGTTCGTGTGTGAGTCTGAGTTCGTGTGTGAGTTTATGAGTTCGTGTGTGAGTTTGTGTGTGAGTCTGAGTTCGTGTGTGAGTTTGTGTGTGAGTCTGTGAGTTCGTGTGTGAGTTTGTGAGTTCGTGTGTGAGTCTGTGAGTTCGTGTGTGAGTTTGTGAGTTCGTGTGTGAGTCTGAGTTCGTGTGTGAGTTCGTGTTTGAGTCTGTGAGTTCGTGTGTGAGTTTGTGAGTTCGTGTGTGAGTTTGTGAGTTCGTGTGTGAGTCTGTGAGTTCGTGTGTGAGTCTGTGAGTTCGTGTGTGTCTATGAGTTCGTGTGTGAGTTTGTGAGTTTGTGAGTTCGTGTGTGAGTTTGTGAGTTCGTGTGTGAGTATGTGAGTCTGTGAGTTCGTGTGTGTCTATGAGTTCGTGTGTGAGTCTGAGTTCGTGTGTGAGTCTGTGAGTTCGCGTGTGAGTCTGTGAGTTCGTGTGTAAGTCTGTGAATTCGTGTGTGAGTTTGTGAGTTCGTGTGTGAGTCTGTGAGTCGTTGTGTGAGTTTGTGAGTTCGTGTGTGAGTCTGTGAGTTCGTGTGTGAGTCTGTGAGTTCGTGTGTGAGTCTGTGAGTTCGTGTGTGAGTTGGTGAGTTCGTGTGTGAGTTGGTGAGTTCGTGTGTGAGTTCGTGTGTGAGTCTGTGAATTCGTGTGTGAGTCCTTGTGTGAGTCTGTGAGTTCGTGTGTGAGTCTGTGAGTTCGTGTGTGAGTCTGTGAGTTCGTGTGTGAGTTGGTGAGTTCGTGTGTGAGTCTGAGTTCGTGTGTGAGTTGGTGAGTTCGTGTGTGAGTTGGTGAGTTCGTGTGTGAGTTCGTGTGTGAGCCTGTGAATTCGTGTGTGAGTTTTTGAGTTCGTGTGTGAGTCTGTGAGTTCGTGTGCGAGTCTGTGAGTTCGTGTGCGAGTTTGTGAGTTCGTGTGTGAGTTTGTGAGTTCCTGTGCGAGTTTATGAGTTCGTGTGTGAGTTTGTGAGTTCGTGTGCGAGTTCGTGTGCGAGTCTGTGAGTTCGTGTGCGAGTTTGTGAGTTCGTGTGTGAGTTTGTGAGTTCGTGTGTGAGTCTGTGAGTTCGTGTGTGAGTTTGCAAGTCCTTGTGTGAGTCTGTGAGTTCGTGTGTGAGTTTGTGAGTTCGTGTGTGAGTCTGTGAGTTCGTGTGTGAGTCTGTGAGTTCGTGTGTGAGTCTGAGTTCGTGTGGGAGTTTGTGAGTTCGTGTGTGAGTCTGTGAGTTCGTGTGTGAGTCTGTGAGTTCGTGTGTGAGTCTGTGAGTTCGTGTGTGAGTCTGTGAGTTCGTGTGTGAGTTTGTGAGTTCGTGTGTGAGTCTGAGTTCGTGTGTGAGTTTGTGAGTTCGTGTGTGAGTTTGTGTGTGAGTCTGAGTTCGTGTGTGAGTTTGTGTGTGAGTCTGTGAGTTCGTGTGTGAGTTTGTGAGTTCGTGTGTGAGTCTGTGAGTTCGTGTGTGAGTTTGTGAGTTCGTGTGTGAGTCTGAGTTCGTGTGTGAGTTCGTGTTTGAGTCTGTGAGTTCGTGTGTGAGTTTGTGAGTTCGTGTGTGAGTTTGTGAGTTCGTGTGTGAGTTTGTGAGTTCGTGTGTGAGTCTGTGAGTTCGTGTGTGAGTTTGTAAGTTCGTGTGTGAGTTTGTAAGTTCGTGTGTGAGTCTCTGAGTCGTTGTGTGAGTCTGTGAGTTCGTGTGTGAGTCTGTGAGTCGTTGTGTGAGTTTGTGAGTTCGTGTGTGAGTCTGTGAGTTCGTGTGTGAGTCTGTGAGTTCGTGTGTGTCTATGAGTTCGTGTGTGAGTTTGTGAGTTTGTGAGTTCGTGTGTGAGTTTGTGAGTTCGTGTGTGAGTATGTGAGTCTGTGAGTTCGTGTGTGTCTATGAGTTCGTGTGTGAGTCTGTGAGTTCGTGTGTAAGTCTGTGAATTCGTGTGTGAGTCCTTGTGTGAGTCTGTGAGTTCGTGTGTGTCTATGAGTTCGTGTGTGAGTTTGTGAGTTTGTGAGTTCGTGTGTGAGTATGTGAGTCTGTGAGTTCGTGTGTGTCTATGAGTTCCTGTGTGAGTCTGAGTTCGTGTGTGCGTCTGTGAGTTCGCGTGTGAGTCTGTGAGTTCGTGTGTGAGTCTGTGAGTTCGTGTGTGAGTCTGTGAGTTCGCGTGTGAGTCTGTGAGTTCGTGTGTAAGTCTGTGAATTCGTGTGTGAGTTTGTGAGTTCGTGTGTGAGTCTGTGAGTCGTTGTGTGAGTTTGTGAGTTCGTGTGTGAGTCTGTGAGTTCGTGTGTGAGTCTGTGAGTTCGTGTGTGAGTTGGTGAGTTCGTGTGTGAGTTGGTGAGTTCGTGTGTGAGTTCGTGTGTGAGTCTGTGAATTCGTGTGTGAGTCCTTGTGTGAGTCTGTGAGTTCGTGTGTGAGTCTGTGAGTTCGTGTGTGAGTCTGTGAGTTCGTGTGTGAGTTGGTGAGTTCGTGTGTGAGTCTGAGTTCGTGTGTGAGTTGGTGAGTTCGTGTGTGAGTTGGTGAGTTCGTGTGTGAGTTGGTGAGTTCGTGTGTGAGCCTGTGAATTCGTGTGTGAGTCTGTGAGTCCTTGTGTGAGTCTGTGAGTTCGTGTGTGAGTCTGTGAGTTCGTGTGTGTCTATGAGTTCGTGTGTGAGTTTGTGAGTTTGTGTGTGAGTATGTGAGTCTGTGAGTTCGTGTGTGTCTATGAGTTCGTGTGTGAGTCTGAGTTCGTGTGTGAGTCTGTGAGTTCGCGTGTGAGTCTGTGAGTTCGTGTGTAAGTCTGTGAATTCGTGTGTGAGTTTGTGAGTTCGTGTGTGAGTCTGTGAGTTGTTGTGTGAGTGTGTGAGTTTGTAAGTTCGTGTGTGAGTCTGTGAGTTCGTGTGTGAGTCTGTGAGTTCGTGTGTGAGTTGGTGAGTTCGTGTGTGAGTTTGTGAGTTCGTGTGTGAGTCTGTGAATTCGTGTGTGAGTCTGTGAGTCCTTGTGTGAGTCTGTGAGTTCGTGTGTGAGTCTGTGAGTCGTTGTGTGAGTCTGTGAGTTCGTGTGTGAGTTTGTGAGTTCGTGTGTGAGTTTGTGAGTTCGTGTGTGAGTCTGTGAGTCCTTGTGTGAGTCTGTGAGTTCGTGTGTGAGTCTGTGAGTTCGTGTGTGAGTCTGTGAGTTCGTGTGTGAGTCTATGCTTCTCAAACTTGATGGGTCTCTATGCGAGCCACTTTGTTTACACGTGAATCTACGGGTTTTTGTGTGAGTCTACGGATCTCTATGTGGGTATACAGTTCTTGGAAATTGTTGCGAAAGACAAAACCACGACATTCAATACTAAAGCGGTATTACCTAAATAATGGTGCAAATTACATGGCAACCAAAAATAGACATCATAGTTTAAATAAGTACTGTAAGCCAATAACCTTTATTATGAATTATTATGAAGTACCGTATTGTTTACCATCGAAAACGAGTGCAGAGTCGTGGTGCTATGGTTAGCACGCTGGGCTACGAACCGAGTTCGATTTCCGCTCACGCCCAACAACAGCGACGATTATCTGAATCGGTCATAGCCCCCCCCCCGCCTCAGGTCGACTCAGCCTCAAATGAGTACCTGGTGTGATATGTTAACATCGCTACTGGGGAGACAAAGGCGGCCGGGCGTGGTACTAGCCATCCAATCCCCTCGTGTGCCGTGCCGGCCTTCATAGGTGCTCGCTAACAGCACTTGCCCCAACAGTCTGTTCAGGCTGTATGGGGGACCTTTGTTAGGGAGATGCTTGCATGGCAAAGGTTGAAATGCCACGGACTCAATGTCATCCCTTGCCCGCCCGTAGCACCGTTTCAGGCAATGGCACCATATTCCGCGGGCACAAGATACCCGCGAAAGGCCAAAACTGTCCCCCGCGATGGTTAAATTGGTGTACAAAGAGGTTGCCCGCGATAGGTCGAAACCCGCGATCTCCAAGGGTCTCCAGTTCTGTATTTGACGAGTGCGATTCCGTGTGTAGCCGCCTTCAACTGCACACACGCAGCATCCAACCACCACCACTCTCTAAGCATCACACCTCGAGGCGCATGCCGGTCCCGGCTGGCTCACGAATGACTTTGAGCTCTGGGCTCACGAATGACTTTGAGCTCTGCGCCTCGGAATTGTCTCCTGAACATTGCATCCAATGTGTAATGTGCGGCAATAAACTGTTTATTATTTTACGGGCTTTTTTGCCCAAGGACGAGTGTATATTGCAGTAAATCTGCAATATTCAAGAAAAACAATTGTTCAGCTCGTGATTATTAATGGCGGGGGGGGGGGGGTTACCCCATGTGGAGTGACGTCACCCGTTAATGGTTATTGGGGAGGGGTGCGGTATGTGGAGTGACGTCACCCGCTCATGATTATTAATGAGGGGAGGGTGCGGCATGTGGAGGGCTCTTTTGCAGTGACGTCACGTACGGATGTAGCAGTGTGCTGCGCATTTATTTTTCACCGTCACTTTCTGTGAAGAAACGTCGTCATATTTGAAGAGACTTTGCGTAATTAATTATTTAATTTTAGCTCGACCTTCCTCTGCGTTAGTGTAAAAATCCACCCGCTCATGAATATTAATGAGGGGGGTGGGCATCATGTGGCGTGACGTCACGCGCGGGACACATTCTTGGCTCATTAAATTAGTAAATGGGTCTCCGTGACCGTCTGTGGTTCTCTGTGCGAGTCTGTGGGTCTCTGTGCGCTGTGGGTCTCTGTGTGAGTCTGTGGGTCTCTGTGCTAGTCTGTGGGTCTCTGTGCGAGTCTGTGGGTCTCTGTGCGAGTCTGTGGGTCTCTGTGCGAGTCTGTGGGTCTCTGTGCGAGTCTGTGGGTATCTGTGCGAGTATGTGGGTCTCTATGCGAGTCTGTGGGTCTCTGTGTGAGTCTGTGGGACTCTGTGCACGTCAGTGGGTCTCTATGTGACTCTGTGGGTCTCTGTGTGAGTCTGTGGGTATCTGTGTGAGTCTGTGGGTATCTGTGTGAGTCTATGGTTCTCTGTGTGAGTCTGTGGGTCTCTGTGCGAATCTGTGGGTCTCTGTGCGAGTCTGTGGGTCTCTGCGAGTCTGTAGGTCTCCGTGCCAGTCTGTGGTTCTCCGTGCGAGTCTGTGGGTCTCTGTGCGAGTCTGTGGGTCTCTGTGTGAGTCTGTGGGTCTCTGTGCTAGTCTGTGGGTCTCTGTGCGAGTCTGTGGGTCTCTGTGCGAGTCTGTGGGTCTCTGTGTGAGTCTGTGGGTCTCTGTGTGAGTCTGTCGGTATCTGTGCGAGTCTGTGGGCCTCTATGTGAGTCTGTGGGTCTCTGTGTGAGTCTGTGGGTCTCTGTGTGAGTCTGTGGGTCTCTGTGTAAGTCTGTGGGTCTCTGTGTGAGTCTGTGGGTCTCTGTGTGAGTCTGTGGGTCTCTGTGTGAGTCTGTGGGTCTCTGTGTGAGTCTGTGGGTCTCTATGCACCTCTGTGGGTCTCTGTGTGAGTCTGTGGGTCTCTGTGTGAGTCTGTGGGTCTGTGTGCGAGTCTGTGGGTCTCTGTGCGAGTCTGTGGGTCTCTGTGCGAGTCTGTGGGTCTCTTTGCGAGTCTGTGGGTCTCTGTGCGAGTCTGTGGGTCTCTGTGCGAGTCTGTGGGTCTCTGTGCGAGTATGTGGGTCTCTGTGCGAGTATGTGGGTCTCTGTGCGGGTATGTGGGTCTCTGTGCAAGTCTGTGGGTCTCTGTGCGAGTCTGTGGGTCTCTGTGCGAGTCTGTGAGTCTCTGTGCGAGTCTGTGGGTCTCTGTGCGAGTATGTGGGTCTCTGTGCGAGTCTGTGGGTCTCTGTGCGAGTCTGTGGGTCTCTGTGCGAGTCTGTGGGTCTCTGTGCGAGTCTGTGGGTCTCTGTGCGAGCCTGTGGGTCTCTGTGTGAGCCTGTGGGTCTCTGTGTGAGTATGTGGGTCTCTGTGTGAGTCTGTGGGTCTCTGTGTGAGTCTGTGGGTCTCTATGTGAGTATGTGGATCTTTGTGTGAGTATGTGGCTCTTTGTGTGAGTCTGTGGGTCTCTGTGTGAGTCTTTGGGTCTCTGTGATAGTCTCTCTGCAAGTCACAGGCTGGGACCATCCACTCGCTCGCCTTGAGAAACCGGTTTAATTGCCGTGGTCGGGCTGGCGGAAACCGGGATTCAATGCCATGAACTCAATCATGACAACACAAAGTTCCCCCGTATAACGCATAAAACCTGTTTAAAGCAAGTGCTGTTAGCGAGCACTCATTTAAGACCGACTTGACCGAGGGGATAATAAGGAAATGGTAAAATATTCGTGAGCGGAAATCTAATTCGGGTCGCCGGGTACACTAACCACTCACAACACGGACTCGCTCACTAAGCCACTCACACGCTGTCACCAACTCACAGTCCCAAACTCACTAACTCACATATCTCACGTACAACAACAGCCGCCATTCGCCATTACATGTGTCGGTGTCATCACCAAGGTGTTTGTGCCAGGATGGGTGCACTTTGAGGCCACGTGAAGTGTCCAAGGCTCACTACTGAGATTAGGTCACGGGACAGACCCAGGTGCCATAGACTGACTGCCTGAGATAACTGACAGATGCACCACCTACACCCCCTACTGTACCAACTTTGTGTTGTAGCCACCCTGCGCTCTGGTCGTTGTTGTGAGCGTTGCTCCTACGCCCCCCGTTGTTGCTGGAGGGCGACTGCCTTCAACTGCCCAGTAGCAGCGTCCTTCACGAGCCTCCACCTCCACAGAGCACGATCTTGACACTGCTGGTACCAGTCATCGGCAAGTCCACTCAGCTCCACATCCTCCCGTACCGTATCAGCTCCATCTCTTCTCCAGCGTGTGCCGCGCCCGTGTACCCCCCCGCCACACCCTCGATCTGGCCAATACAGAAGCTGCTTGGGCAGGCGTTGACTGGGCACGCGGGCTACGTGACCCAGCCAACGCAGCCTCACACACTCACTCAGGAGCTCACACTCACTCAGTAGTAGCACACACACACTCAGTAGCTCACACTCACACTCAGTAGCTCACACTCAGGAGCTCACTCTCAGCAGCTCACACTCACTCAGCAGCTCACACGCACCAACTCCCACAAACGTATCACTCAATGTCCACTCAGGCGCTCACCAGCGCACTCGCTCACTGACCACCACTGCACAGCCGCCAACTGCGAGGACCAGCCAGGACCCTCCTCAAGGAGAGCCACAGGCCTGCGGTGTTTGTTTTCTGGTGGTTTTGGCGGCACGATGTCCGACGTTTTGCACCGCGTCCCGGGGAACTTATTCGGACGCATGAGTTTTGTACCTGAAGAAGCCCCTGGTTCTGCGAACCGGCATTGGCTCGGTAAGGCCTTAATTCAGCAGTGGACTGATCATGGCTAACGATTGTTGGAGGTGTGGTGGTGGTGGTGGTACGTGCCTGCGATGCAACGACTTTGGAGGCAAGGGTTGGTGGACTGCACAGGGATTAGAGAGGTGCTGGCTGAGAGGGGTGGTACTTTTAGATCAGGCGGTGCTGTCCCCACGTTCAGCATGGGGGGTGGGTGCCGGATATTCTCCGGTGGCCTCCCACGCTGAGGGTCCAGACCCTTACTCGGGTTATTGTCGTTTTAGTGGCATTCATGGCTCAGTGCCCCCCTCTCCCCAACTCCTAATGAGGAACTCATTTAATATGCGGCATTACTCAACGATGTTCACATAGATGCACGCAACACTACCCCTAACACTATCCCTAAACCTACCCCTAATCCTTACACTACCCCTAACCCTCACACTAACCCTTACACTACCCCTAACACTATCCCTCACCCTGACACTATTCCTAACCCTGACAGCACCTCAACCCTTTACACTACCCCTGCAGCTGACACGACCCCTATCCATAACACTATCCTTAACCCTTACACTGCCCAAAAATCTACCCCAAATCCTAACACTACATCCAATACTAGCAATAATCATTGCCCTAAGATTAACACTTGCCCGAAGATTAACACTAGCCCTAACCCTGGCCCTAATTTAAAACCACTAACCTAACCCCTGACCCTAACCACAAACCCTAATACTATCTTATACTCCGAACCCTAATCAAACTCTCAAATCCTGAACCCTAACCCGAGCCCTAACCCTTAGCCTAACAACACGACCCCTAACACCAACTCAGAACCATAACCTTAGCCCTACCATATAAACCTAACCCTTCATCCCCAAGGCGGTTAGAACATTATAGCATGGCCTTGATAGAGATGCTCGCAAACAGCCCCTCGACTATGAATCTGCAAGAAGATAGGATCTCTGTCCCTTGCGAGTGTGCGTGAGAGACTGTGAGAGAGTGTAATCATGCGTGGGTGCGCGAGAGCGATGGTATGTGTCTGTGTGTACTGGTCCGTGTGTCGCTGTGTGTACTGATGCGTGTGTGTCGCGATGTGTGGAGCTGTAGTGTAGTGGTTAGCGCGCTGGGCTTAGAACCCAGCGAACCGAGTTCGATTCCCGCTCACGGCCAATAAGTGATGATTATCTGAATCGGTCCTGGGCCTCCCCGAGGTCGACTCAGCCTCAAATAAGTACCTGGTGCGATGTGTAAACATTGCCACTCGGGAAAGAAAGGGGGACGGGCGTGGTGCTGGCCACCCACCCCCTTGTGTGCCGTGCCGGCCTTCATAGGTGCTCGATAACCGCACTTGTCCCACAATTCTGTTAAGGCTATACGGGGGTTCTTTGTCTTTATTTTGTCGGTGCACGTGTGTTTCTGCGTGGCTCTGGGTGTGTGGGTGGCGAGTGACCACACGTACAGATCCTTGAAAGATCTGGACACAGTCCCATCATAAGTGAGCTACTCGAGCAGGCGAGGCAGAGTTGGCTGGGTCACATAGCCCGCATGCCCAAGCAGCTTCTGTTTGGCCGCATAGAGGGGGCTAAATGGGCACGGCATGGGTTCGAGAAGAGATGGACTGCTGTACAGAAGGATCTAATGATGATTGGACTTGCCGATGACCAGTACCAGTAGTGTAAAGATCGGCCTTTATGGAGGAGGCTTATGAAGGATGCTACAACGAGTGGAGCGCGGGGCGGTTAAAGCACAGAAAGGATTCGATTCGAAGCTTTCGTGACTGCAGGAATTACTCCTTGGTTCTTTCGGTAAAGTCACGTAAAAAATCAAATAAGAATACTACGTTTCGATTGCAACACAAGTAACCGTCATCAGGTAAGAATGAATGATAAAAAAACAACATAGTAAACTTAGAAACACAATGATACACGACACAGAGAGCCGGACAACGCAACAGCCAACACCAAACCTGGCTGACCACGCTCCTCCATCCCCGGTCGTCATCAGCTTGTGTTGCGATCCAAACGTCAGAGTCTTTTTGTCATTTTCTTTGAACCTATCTTCTTGACTGTACCGAAAAACCCAAAAAATTTCGAGGACATAATTTCTGTCCGTCTGCTACTTGCTACAGCAGAGGTGTAGGCAAATTTAGCTGGACATACGATACTTATTTATTTAATAGGACAGCTGTGTTGGCGATTGGAGGCAGTCATCCTCCAACAACAACAACGGAGGTGAGAGGAGCGACGCTCACAGCAACGAGCGGATCGCCGCGTGGCTAAAACGCAGCAAGTTGGCACAGTCGGGGTCACAGGTGGTGCATCTGCCGGTCATCTCAGGTGGTGAACTCATTACATTTGGGCCTGTCGCGTGACCTGGCAGAGGACCTTCCACACTTCACGTGGCCTCTAAGTGCACCGAGCTTGGCACAAGCGCCATGGTGACCTCGCCACCACTTAAAGTGGTGAATGTCAGTGAGCATGTGTCAGCAAATGCGTGTTGGTGTAAACGTGTCAGCAAATGCGTGTTGGTGGATACGTGTCAGTATGTTGGTGTGTGGATGTGTTCGTGTTAATGTATTAGTGTGTGGGTGTCAGTGCATGTGTGCACATGCCGTGGGGGGGGGGGGGGTTTAATGCAGCGGTTAGCGCGCTGCGAACCCGGCGACCCGAGTTCCATTCCCGCTCATGGCCAACACCAGCGACGATTATCTGAACAGGTCCTGGCCTCCCATAGGTCGACTTAGCCTCAATTGAGTACCTGTTGTGGTGTGGAAACATCGCCACTCGGGAAACAAAGGTGGCCGGGCGTGGTGCTAGCCACCCCACCCCCTCGTGTGTGCCGTGTTGGCCTTCATAGGCGCTCGCTAACAGCACTTGCCCCAAAAGTATGTATAGGCAATAGGGGGGATCTTTGTCTTGTGTACATGCCTACGTGCGCTACTGCCCTTACAGAAGCATGTTTGTGTCTTTTCCAAGATTCAGACACACTCTTCCACACATACACACAAAATACAAAGATCCCCCGTATAGCCTCAACAGACTATTAAGGCCGAAAAGGCGCACGAGGGGGTGGGGTGGTCAGCACCACGCCAGACCGCCTTTGTCTCCCCAGTGGCGATGTTTACTACGCACCGCACCAGGTACTCATTTGACACACACACATACTCCTCACACACACACCACCGACACACCCTCTCCCCCACACACCCAAGGAGTGAAGCGACACCCTCTCATTCCTGTGGTCTTCGCTGTCTGCCAGGACACCGAGCCGGATGCCAACTCGCTGCAGATGCCCACACAGATACAAACACACAAACACACAGACACAGACACAAACACACAGACGCCCACACAGAGACACAAACACACAGACACAAACACACAGACGCCCACACAGAGATACAAACACACAGACACAAACACACAGACACAAACACACAGACGCCCACACAGAGATACAAACACGGTCCTGTGTGGGGGCGGAGGGGTCCTAGAGCCATAAAGGTTCCATTGGACCCCCCCCCCCTCCACCACGCACATAAAATAAAAGACGAAGACCCCCTGTGTAGCCTATACGCAGGCTGTCGGGGGCAAGTGCTGTTCGTGAGCACCTATCAAAAGCCGGCTAGGAAGCACGAGGGGGTAGGTTACATGCCGCACAAGGTATTTATTTAAGGCTGAGTAGACCTAGGGACAGGCCCAGGACCAGTTCAAATATTCGCCACGGTTGTTGTTATTGAGCGGGAATCGAACTCAGGTCACTGGGTCCGTAGCGCTGCGTGCTAGCCACTGCACCACCAATCCCCGTACAACACCCATGCACGTCTACACACAAAGACAAAGGCCCCCTGTATAGCCTTAACAGACTGTAGGATCAAGTGGTGTTAGCGAGCACCTATGAAGGCCGGCAGATGCTCACACACACATTGACACACGCACACAAGCCCACAACAGCAACAAACAACAGCCATTGAGTGGCGGTGGAATCACCACAGCTGTTGTGCCAGACTAGGTGCACTCTGCAGCTATCAGGGCGAAGTGTGGAATGCTCTTGCAGCTGGCAGGTCACGGGACAGATCCATGCGCTGTGGGTTGACTGACCGAGATGATTGACAGATGCCAACGCAAAAAGGCAGTCACAGAGACAACGTAGCCCACACACACGTGAGTGGGTGACATTGTGCGGCGCTTCTGCAGCCGTCTGGAACGCTCTTCCATCCGATATTAGGATGCCACTGGAGCTTTTAAATCACAAAGATTGAAATTTAATTTCTTGAAAACTGATTTTTGATTTTAGTTTGTTGTCCTTCCCCCGCACTTTCAATCGGCACGTTTGGCTAGATACGGTGCGAAATAAGTTCAAATATGTGGCACATTAGCAATGGACCACGCTTTTAATAAGTCCTTATGTGCTGTGCAGTACATCAATGCACGGGTGTACACCAGCAAGTGATGACTGAGTTGGGCCTGTGGGGGGCTTGGCAGGGTTAATGATTAACCGGACGTGTATACCAGCCACGTGGTTAATGGCGACTCGGTTGCGGATTGCTGTGTGTGGCACGCGTGCTGTTGCATTTTACAGATTAACCACAATAAAGGTGTTTGCCCTCGATGTGGAGCGCCTGCCCACGTCCTTCATTTCGAGTGCGCAACAAATACATGGCGAAACATGCATACTGAGCTCTGTGAAATAGAATTGCCCTGAAGGTGGAAATTCTACCAGTTTCGCGTGGAGTTACGCTGCAAATCAGTGGAACAAAAAAAAAATCACCCGATTACGCACATTTTCAGTAAATGCGTCCCCATTTACACGTAACTCAGCAGGAAGTGATAAACGGTGCGTATGTGCGTTGTGGCGTGTCACAATTTGGAGCGGGAGTGTCGTGGTTAGCGCACTGCGCTACGAACCCAGCGTTCCGAGTTCGATTCCCGTTCACAGCCAACGCCAGTGACGATTATCTGAACAGGTCCTGGGCCTCCCCTGGGTCAACTCAGCCTCAAATGAGTACCGAGAGCGCTGTGTATACATCGCCACTAGGGAGAAAAAGGCGGCCGGGCGTGGTGTTGGCCACCCACCCTCTAGTGTGCCGTGCCGGCCTTCATAGGTGCTCGCTAACAGCACCTGCCCCAACAGCCTGTTAAGGCTACACGAAGGATCTTTGTCTTTGTCTGTATGAATGTGTGTGACGATGTGGAGGAGGAGACTCGTGAAGGACGCTGCTACTGGGCAGTTGGAGGCAGTCACCCGACAGCATCAGCGGAGGGCGGAGGAGCGACGCTCACAACAACGAGCGGAGCGCCGGGCGGATAAGACCACAGCAAGTTGGCACCGTAGGAGGGCACAGCTGGTGGCATCTGTCAGTCATCTCAGTCGGTCAGCCCATGGCAGCAGCTGGGGTCTGCGCTGTAAACTGCCAGCGAGCCTCCTGCACTTCGCGTGTCCTCAAGCTCCACCCAGCCTGGCACAAGCGCCGTGGTGGGCGCACAGCCACTCCGCGGCACGTGTCAAATGGCGGATGTTGTGTAGGGGGAGCGGTGGTGCAGTGGTTAGCGCACTGACCTCGATTCCAACAGGAGCAAGCTATTGATATCAAAACCGTTCTTGGGTCTCTTATAGGTTTACTCGGCCTTAAATGAGTAATGGACATGTAGACCATCAGCATTGGAGAGACAAAGGCGGCCGGGCGTGATTGCTATCCACACAACTCACTAACAGCACTTGCCCCAGCGGTTGGGATGTGTGTGTCTGTGTGTGTCTCTGCCGCAATATAATCCATGTTGGATGATGAATGCTGCTGACGGGGGTAACGAGGATGATGACGTGGATAATCTGTGCTTCGTAATTCCATAATTCCATCTCAGTCCAGGTCCATGACCCGAAAAAAAATGTTCGTTTACCTGCACAGCACATCCAGTATGACCCACGTGCAGTACGACCTCTCGCTATGTCTGTGTCACCCTGTCTGACCAAAACCCCAACCACGCACGTCACTGGCTGCCCGCGCCCATGAGTAGAATTAGCGACAAAAACTCAGGCAGAGTGGATTATGTGGTGGGGGTGGGGAAGGAGGAGGGGAAATAGAGGCAGGACGGATCACCCAGATATCAATCATCTCCACCTCCACAGGTAGACAGCAGCCACTCGCTCCACGTACATCACACTGCTGCACGTGCGTGGAGGATCATGCCACTCGGATGATGATAAATAGTCCACCCCTCTCTCTCTCCACCCCACACCACCCCCGAACAGCACTTGCCCCAGCAGTCAGAAAATGCTCTACTGTGGGGGGGGGGGGGGTCTTTGCCGTTGTTAAACAGTATTTAACCAGACACGTGTCTGTGTATTTTTGTGGTATAAATAGTGGAACAAAGCATGAGCCAGCACACACACACACGCGCGCCTCAACATCACCACCACTCAACGTATAATCAATCAATTTCCTGAAAATATCTAAACAGTCTATGTGGTGGATCGCAGAGCTTGGCCAATTGTTGGTTGGTGTCGCCGGATCAGTGCGTGGCTGCCTTGGTCTGTGGGGTTCTTCCTCAGCGATTATAACACATGCCATTTCCATCAACGACCAAGCGATATATAAAACTACACACTACCACTAACCACTACCACCACTCCCACTACCACCACTAACCACTACCACCACTCCCACTACCACCACTAACCACTACCAGCACACCACCATGAACCACTACCAGCACTAACCACTACCAACACTCCCACTACTACCACCACTCCCACTACCACCACTCCCACTACCAGCACTCCCACTACCACCACTCCCCACTACCAACACACCACCACTAACCACTACCAGCACTCCCACTACCACCACTAACCACTACCAGCAGTACCACCACTCCCACTACCACCACTAACCACTACCAGCACTACCAGCACTACCACCACTCCCACTAACCACTACCACTACCAGCACTACCACTAACCACGACCAGCACTCCCACTAACCACTACCAGCAATCCCATTACCACAAACCACTACCACCACTCTCACGACCACCACTAACCACTACCAGCACTACCACTACCACCACTAACCACTACCAGCACTCCCACTACCACCACTAACCACTACCACCAATACCACTAACCACTACCAGCACTACCACTACCACCACTAACCACTACCACCAATACCACTAACCACTACCAGCACTACCACTACCAACCACTACCAGCACTACCACTAACCACCACCAGCAATCCCATTACCACAAACCACTACAATTACCACCAACCACCACGACAAGTACTACATTTACCACTTCCAGAACCACCACAACCACCTCTACCACAACTACCACTACCACAACCACCACTACAAGCACCACTACAATTACCACAACCACCACCACTACAATTATCACTACCACCACTATAATTACGAATACCATCTCTACAATGATCACTACCACAACCACCACTACAATTACCACTACCATAACCACCACTACTACCACGACTACCACCACTACAATTACCACAACCAACACTACCACCAATACAATTACCACTACTATCACCATCACTACAATTATCACTCCCACAACCACCACTACAATAACCAATTCCACAACCACCACTACCACCAATACAATTACAACTTCGACCACTACCAGCACTAACAATGGTATAATTACTACTGTCACAACTACTGCCAACATTTCCAATGGCAACAGGCAAGTGGGTGAATGTGATTGGGTGAATGTCATCGGGTGAGTGATCGGGTGAGTAAGTGGCTGAGTGAGCAAGTGTGTCAGTTGGTCGTCAAATTATTGAAAAGGCGAGCGAGTGATTGAATGACTGAGCAGGTGAGTGAGCAAGTGGGCAAACAAATGAGCGAATGAATGACCGAATAAGTGAGTGATTCGATAAGTGAGTGGTGGGGTGGTGGGTGAGTTATTGGATGGTGAGTAGGTGGGTGTGGGGGGTGAATGAGTGAGCGAGTGATTGGGTGTGTGGCAGGGTGAGTGAGGCGATGGGCGACTGATTGGGTCACTGGATGAGTGGGGGGGGTGATCGAGAGGGTTGGTGATTGGTTGGTTGGGTGAGTGAGCGGGAGTTAAATGAATGAGCGCGCGGGTAGGGGGGGGCGAGTGGGGGGGGGGCGAGTGGGGGGGGGGGGCGAGTGGGGGGGGGGGGCGAGTGGGGGGGGGGGGCGAGTGGGGGGGGGGGGCGAGTGGGGGGGGGGCGAGTGGGGGGGGGGGGCGAGTGGGGGGGGGGGGGCGAGTGGGGGGGGGGGCGAGTGGGGGGAGGGCGAGTAGGGGGAGGGGGCGAGTGGGGGGAGGGGCGAGTGGGGGGGGGGGGCGAGTGGGGGGGGGGGCGAGTGGGGGGGGGGGGGCGAGTGGGGGGGGGGCGAGTGGGGGGGGGGGCGAGTGGGGGGGGGGGGCGAGTGGGGGGGGGGGCGAGTGGGGGGGGGGGCGAGTGGGGGGGGGGGCGAGTGGGGGGGGGGGCGAGTGGGGGGGGGCGAGTGGGGGGGGGGGCGAGTGGGGGGGGCGAGTAGGGGAGGGGCGAGTAGGGGGGGGCGAGTAGGGGGGGGGCGAGTAGGGGGGGGGGCGAGTAGGGGGGGGGGCGAGTGGGGGGGGGCGAGTGGGGGGGGGCGAGTAGGGGGGGACGAGTAGGGGGGGGCGAGTAGGGGGGGGGGCGAGTAGGGGGGGGGCGAGTAGGGGGGGGGGGGCGAGTAGGGGGGGGGGCGAGTAGGGGGGGGGGGGGCGAGTAGGGGGGGGCGGGCGAGTAGGGGGGGGGGCGAGTAGGGGGGGGGGCGAGTAGGGGTGGGGGGGGGCGAGTAGGGGGGGGGGCGAGTAGGGGGGGGGCGAGTAGGGGGGGGAGGCGAGTAGGGGGGGGGGCGAGTAGGGGGGAGGGGCGAGTAGGGGGGGTGAGTAGGGGGGTGGAGGCGCGCGAGTGGGTGGGGAGGTAAGCGAGTGGTGGTCAAGTGAGTGGGGGGGGGCATTGGGGGTGAGTGGGGGGGGCATGAGGGGTGAGTGGGGGGGTGGGAGGGCATGGGGGTGAGTGAGGGGTGTGGGGGGCATGGGGGTGAGTGAGTGGGGGGGTGAGTGAGCGGGGGTGGGGGTAAGTGGGGGGGGGTAAGTGGGGGGGGGTAAGTGGGGGGGGTAAGTGGGGGGGGGGGTAAGTGGGGGGGGGGGTAAGTGGGGGGGGGGTAAGTGGGGGGGTAAGTGGGGGGGGTGAGTGGAGGGGGGCATGGGGATTGAGTGAGTGGGGGGGGCATAGGGGTGGATGATTGGGGGGTGGGTGAATGAGAGCGTGGGGGGGGCGAGACTCATGAGTGAGTGGGAGGGGTGACAACGTGAAGCGATGGCTGCTGTGCCTGGGGGTGTGTGTGTGTCTGCGTGTGTGTGTGGTGTGTGTGTGTCTGTGTGTGTCTGTGTGTGTGTCTGTGTGTGTGTCTGTGTGTCTGTGTGTGTGTGTCTGTGTGTGTCTGTCTATGTGTGTGCCTGGGAGTGTGTACGAGTCACGTAACGGCGCGAGAGGCGGCCATGATGGACTGTTGCAAGGTCACGGAGGAATAGGAACCGCAGAGGTCACCACACGCGCCGCTCTCCCCCACATGCCGTCCCGTGAGCAGTCATCATCATCACCAATCACCACCATCATCACCACCAATCACCATCAATCATCACCAATCACCACCATCATCACCAATCACCACCATCATCACCAATCACCACCATCATCACCAATCACCATCATCATGATCGATTCACCGCTGGATGAAGCCCCCCCCCCCAAGCCTCTCTCGCGAGACGCTGCCATTCAACGACGATCCACTTCGCCGCTCCATCTCCGCGCAGGAGGTGCCCTTCGGCTGCGTGCACCTCGCCATTAATATAATAAATATTAATACAAGGCGCTCACTCTACCATCAAGGAATCTCGTGTTACAGGAAGGCTGCGGCTACCATGGGGAGGTTTGGCCATAAATTCCGCGCACAAATACCGAGGGTTTCAGCTGCCCCCTCCGTGTGCGCGAGAAAGCCGAGGACCACAGAGGAGGAGTCGGGAACCACCACCATCGCGTACAAAGACAAAGATCCCCCAAGAACGCACAGGCTACACGGACTGTCGGGGGCAAGTGCTGTTAGCGAGCACCTATTAAGGCCGGCACGGCGTGGTGTGGGTGGCCAACACCACGCCCGGCCGCCTTTGTCTCCCCAAAGCTGATGCTTACACACAGCGCCAGGCACTGTTGCTCATGTGTGGCTGAGTCGATCTAGGGAGTGTTCAAATTCAGTAATCACGTAGCAATGGGGGTGTGTGTGTGTTACATCATGTGGCGTCCTGATGCAAGCCATCACACACACAAAGACGAAAGAACCCCAACCTCGTGTAGCCTGCACAGACTGTAGGGGAAAGTACTGTTAGAGTGGAGCAGCTGATGTCGGTGCGTGGTGCAAACCAGCCACGCCCGGCCGCCTTTATCTCTCTCCCCAGCGTGTGTCTTCTTTTCAGAATCGGTTACCGGTTTACGAAAGTCGGACACCTGTGATCGTTTCATAGAATCGATAACCGGTTCTGAAAGTCATAAACCGGTAACCGTTTTCAGGAGAATGTTTACGAACTCACGAACATGGATTATTGTTTCTTTTCACGGGGGTTAGCGGCGCACTGCGCCGCTAACCCCCGCTGATGGCTGATGGCCTCCAAATATCGGTGACAAATCTGTTGAACCAGGTCCTGGACCTCCCCTAGGTCGACTCAACCTTAAGGGGAGTAGTACCTGGTGCGATGTGGGAAACGTCAGCACTGGGGAGACAAAGGCGGTCAGGTGCGGTGCTAACCATCCCCAACGATCTTCAAAGGTGCTACTCACTAATACATCACTTGCCCCAGCAGCGTGTTAGAGGCTACACTGGGGAGCTGTGGCTGTGTGTGCGTGAGGAAGCGGCGTGCATTAGTAATGAGGAACCGCTCGCTTCCCTGACGTCACTGAGCCTGCATCAATACAGTGCCTCTATTAATACCCATAGTTACACACACACACAGACACACACAGAGACACACACAAACACAGAGACACACACACAGACACACACACACAGAGACACAGACTCACACACACACAGAGACACAGACACACAGAGACACAGACTCACACACACAGAGACACAGACTCACACACACACAGAGACACAGACTCACACGCACACAGAGACACACAGACACACACACACAGAGACACACACACAGAGACACACACACACACAGACACATAGAGACACATACACAGAGACACACACACAGACACACACACACAGATACACACACAGAGACACACACACAGACATATACACAGACACACACAGAAACAGACACACACACAGACACACACAGACACACAGAGACACACAGACACACAGAGACACACACACACATAGACACACACATAGACACACACACACACAGAAACAGACACACACACAGACACACACATAGTCGACACCCGAACACTGCAGTATACACACAGTAGCATTAGCCTCGCCCTATCCACTGCTGGATGAACCCGCATACACAGTACGCCCCCATTCATACTGAACATTATGTATACACACCCTGACATTCACACACAGATACACAGACAAAGATACCCCTATGGACTTAATAGTATTGGGGCAAGTGCTGTTCGCGAGCACATATGAAGGCCGGCATGGCCGCCTTTGTCTCCCCACTGCTGATTATTACACACTGCAGCAGGTATTCATTTGAGGCGGAGTCGATCTAGGGGAGGCCCACGATCGGTTCAGACAACCGGCACACGCCCTGACATTCAGGCACATCCAACACATTCGTGAATAACACTGCGGGCTGAAATAGAAACATAATATATGACGCTTCGGGCAATGAGCCTTCTTCATAGCACGCATTTGACGCACAAAGATAAAGATCCCCCGTATAGCCTGCACAGACTGTTGGGGCAAGTGCTGTTCGCAAGTAGCAGCACTTATGAAGGCAGACACGGCACACGAGGGGGTTGGTGGCCAGCACCACACCCGACCGCCTTTGTCTCCCCCGTGGCGGTTTACCCACCGTACCAGGTACTCATTTGAGGCCGAGTCGACCTAGGGGAGCCCCATGGCCGTGAGCGGGAATTGAACCCAGGTGGTGGGGTTCATCGCGCGCCCACTGCTACACTCGCCGTGCTTATCAGAGGTGCGCAGATGACACAAAGATAAAGTCAGCGACACACACACACACTGACTGACAAGCAGACATACAACCAATCACACAGCCACGCACAGCCACACACCCCGACTTCCATGTTCCCAGACACACACAGCGAAATTCACAGCCGCAGACGAATCCTCACCTTCTTCCCCACATCGTCAAACTGCTCCGTGAAGTAGTAGGCGATGAGGTGCGAGAAAATGATCATGGTGCCTCGCTCCTGCTGCTGTTGCTCCTGCTGCTGTTCCTGCTGCTGCTGCTACTACTGACTCCTCTCGTCTCCTGTTCCTGCTACTGCTGCTACTACTGACTCCTCTCGTCTCCTGTTCCTGCTACTGCTCCTGTTGCTGCTGCTCCTGCTGCTGCTCCTGCTGCTGTTCCTGCTGCTGCTTCTGCCGGCTGGAGCGGATGAATGAGTGCGCACTCCCTCCCCCTCTCTCTCCTGCTCCCCGTGCATGGCCCCACCCACCGCTGCTCCACCCTCTCCCTTCATCTCGCTCCTCTCTCTCCCTCCATCTCCTTCTCACAGTCACACACTCAACCCTCTCACGCTCCCCCTCGCGCACCCACGACTCGCCTATCCACACAGCTACGCTGCCAAGACAAAGTTCTCTCCCCCCCCTGCATCCTCCCTTGGCGCATGTTCCGTGAGCCAGAAGCAGCAGCACCGATGAAGGTCGCCAGGGCGCACGAGGGGGTGGGCAGCACCACGCCCGGCCGCCTTCGTCTCGGTCATCGGCGAGGCTCCTCCGGCAGCCGAGGCTGGGGTCACGGAGCCCGCGTGCCCAGCCACCGCGTGCCCAAGCGGGCGTGGCACGGGTTAGAGAAGAGATGGAGTGATGTGGTACAGGAGGATGTGGAGCTGAGTGGACTTGCCAATGACCGGTACCAGCCGTGCCAAGATCGCCCTCTGCGGAGGAGGCTCGTGAAGGACGCTGCTGGGATGTTGGAGGCAGTCGCCCTCCGACAATTGACGACCGAGCGACGCTCACAACAACGGTCGGAGCGCCGGGCGGATAAAACGGAGCGCGTTGGCACAGTAGGGGGTACGGGTGGTGCATCTGCCAGTCAGCTCGGTCAAACCATGGCACCTGGGTCTGTCCCGTGATCTGCCAGCGAGCCGTACACACTGCATGCGGTCTCGAAGTGCACCTAACCTGGCACAAGCGCCGTGGTGACATCGGCACTTGTGGCGAACGGCTGCTGTTGTTGCGTTCGCGTGTGTCTAAGAGTTTATCACCCGCGTGTCTGTTGATCAGTTTAAAACATGCCGGTGCCGCACCTGGGACTGCACTCTGCTGGTCGTCATTCCGCCCCAGACGCACAACGCAGGGCATCAGCTGCCTTCTTCCTCTTCTTACCTATGCATGTTGAACTTCTTTCGCACCGCACGTAGCCAACCGTGCTAATTGGAGGTGCGCGGGAAGGACAATAAACTTACAACACAAAAAAGCAGTTTCAAAGAAATGAGTTTTCAACCTATGGCGGATGTCGATACGACAATTTCACATTCAGGTGGTTATCAAGTCAGACAACCGCGACAGGAGCGTAGTCACAAACCGAACCTCTCCATAATAAAGGCTCAGTCTTTTGTTATGCAGTCTATTCATAGTCTCAAACCGCACCTTACCATAATAATAAAGAGTGGGCCATCCCTGCCCCCCCCTTCAACCATTATATATACGCAGTGGTATCTCCTGTAATCTCTCATTTACTTGACACAGCTGTCGGGCTGTGACGGTTCCACCTGAAGACGGAAGCTTGTGTTGCTTCCGAAACGTCGTGATTTTTATTTTTTATTTTATTTTTATTAATTTGAATTTTTTACCTACGTGACTTTACCGAAAAAACCTAAGAATAGGAGTATCGTTGTGATGTCTCCTTCGTATTGTGTGGATAGTGGCTTTGCGTCGTTACACGTCGTCTGTGGTGGATGACCAGTCGCACAATGAACAGCACCAGCTGTGACTGGCGTGGACACGCGCGAGTATCCAGACTTCGCACTGCCCTCTTGTCACCTGAACCCCACTGAACAGATTTATTCCCGAAAAACCCTAACCCTGGAGATACAACACATCGCTCACGTGCTGGTAGAAAATGTCGCAAACTGATTCAGCAATTTTCCAGCTTCACACGATCTGTCCCCCCGCGTAAAAAAATACAAGCAATTTTAGTTGTATGCATCCCATCAGCCACACACAGTATTCTGGGCGAAGTCTGCTCATTTAATGATATGCATCCTCCATAAATACGCGATTGATTGTGTTGTGTATTAAATATATTTTCATCGAACTAGGACTCGGATATAACACACCAGATTAACAGTATTGGTTACGTATGCCTGGTTTTGCTGACGAGACACTGAATTTGAAAACCAGTCCTTGTGTAACTCTTGAGTGTTTGTGGTAGGCTATGGGTCTCTATGTAATTGTATGGTGGTAGTCTATGGTTATTCGTGGTAGTCTATGGGTCTGCGAGACCAAGGGTCTTTGATGTCTATCCAAGTCTGTCCGTGAGTCAATTGGAGCATGCCTGGCGTGCCATTGCACAAGGAATTAAATTCCTCCTGTTACCGTGCCCCTGATGCATTTGCACCGACTGCACACTGGATAGCTATACCAGTGGTGAGATATGTGTGTGTGTGTGAATGCGATACTCTGGGAAGTGATGAGAGATTAAGGCGAATAGGTTCAGGAGAAATGTGATCAGACCAGTCTCACCGTGGGCCTGCGATCAAGTCTGGGTTTCACGGCCATGGGAGGCTGTGTGGGATCTGTGGGAGAACCGCACCCAGACGCTACGGCCACTCCTTCATTCAGGCAGTAACGCCTCTCCCGTCTCAGCACTCGTTTTCAATACAGTCCTCCTACATTGGAATGTTGGGACAATCACTTTTTTAGTTTTTATTTGAGCGTTGCTTTGTGTGCGGGTAAATGGAAAACCTGTACAACACTCAACAATTCACAAAGGTGGCTTCACGACCCCCTCCCCCCACTTGCTGTACTGCCATCTCGTGGCCGGCCACCACCTCGCAGCACATCTTCACCCTCCTGCCTTCGGGATTGTGAAAAGCTGCACTCCACTCCCGATTTTGTGGGAAGACTAGCACCCACCACCATAGAAAAGTGGAATTTCCACCAACTAAATTGAGCAGCACCCAGATAGTCAGAAAGAGTTGAGTCTGAGGTTAAATGTGTACACATCGTATATTTAATCAAATTTCTCTCTAGCCGGTTACAATTATACATGTCTGGGCAGCAAGCACAGACTCAAAAGCATCAAAACCTGCAATTTAATTACGATCATCACCACCATTATCGTCATCGTCGTCATCTACACCATCATGCAATTATCGCATGGGTCTACACGGCTCAAGAGTATCGCAGATTCCGGACCAGTCCCACAGCATCCCCCAGACACCTCCACACTGCGGCCATCATGGCCACGATTGGCCCTAGAGGCACCCCGGACACTAGGCCAAGGCCTCCACTGGAGGCTTGCCACTGCGTAAACTAGGCCTGGGTTTAAATTGTCTGAGCCAGCCCGATGCTAATAGTTGACGCAGCCAGGCCTAGACTAAAATGTATTAAACCTGAGCTTACTTTAATTTATTAAAGCAGGCCTAGAATGGAATATATTAAACCTTGGCTAGTCTAGAATTGACGAATCCAGACCAATGCTATAACTGACTAAACCAGACCGTGGCTAGAATAGACGAAACCACGCCTAATACTCCACTGCCTAAACCAGACTCCGGCTAGAACTGACTTAAGCAGGCCTAGGCGAGAATTGAATAAACCAGGTCTAAGTGTGCACTGCCTCAAACTAAACCAGGGTGCGGCTAGAATAGACTTAACACGCCTAGATCTGTACCAACTAGATCAGGGGTCTGCAACCTGCGTGCGGCTCTTTAAGTGACTGCTTCGTGACGTTATTTATGAACCACTGTCTCTTGTATTCACCACGTGCATTGCGGGTCTTCAAATAGAGATTTTTGTTGCTACCGAATTCTTGTTATTTTGGTTGCCGACCTCCCTGGACTAAACCAACCCTGGGCCCAAACTGACCAACCCAGACCAGGCCCCTCTCCCATGTGGAGGCCTCCCTCCCTCACTCCTCACCATGGCCATGGTGTCCCTCCAAGCGACGAATCGATGGGCTTGGTGAGAAACCCATTTGGTTAATTTCCCTTTCAGTTTTTTTTCTCTCTCCTCCATGCTCAATTGCACAAAAATACTTAAGGTTGAAATTTCCCATTGGCTCCTATTTTTAATCAGTGTCAAATTAGGGAGATGATCACCTAAGTTATTGAAAGCAACTACCCCCTGAGCCAAGTAGTCCCAGGGCTCTAAGGGTGCCGAGTGTCCACTGCTAGATAACAATAAAAATAATTACCATCATAATACTGCACATTTAAAGCTTGAGACGCAAAAGCAGAGGGCCCAGTGAGGCCCAGTGAGGCCAGGGTGAGACCTCAATGCCCGATGAGCCTTCATCTCAGACCAGGAGCACAGTGCGGGGAGACCCGGCTGTCGTAAGCACAGGGAATGGCAATGCCGTCACTGCACTGGGCCTGACCCCAACCCCGAGCATGGAGGCAGGAGTGGGCCTCGTCCAAATGGCTCCAATGGGCCTGATCACAGCTCTAACAGCATTCTGTGGCAGCTCTCATCTCTGCGATGCGTTTTCGGGTCGTACCGTGCTTTGTTCTGCACGGTGCCCGACGTTTCACTCCGGGTACTGGCAGCTTCTTCGTGGAACTGAATTGAACCCTCAGGAGCGGGTTCCTTGCCCTAGCTTGACAAAAATCTTTCACAAGATGCGACCTGAATGAGTCTAACCCTAACCCTAACAATACCAGGCCTGACACGGGTGTTACAGGTACAGCCCGTTTTTGTCAATCCACTGCTGGATCTGCGTAGAGGGCAAGACTTGATCTCCGTGTGAGCCGGTCCTACTAGGGAGGTCTGGGAGGAGGAGTGGGGAGGGTGGGGTGTCTGTGAGGAAGGGGACTGCAACTATCACTGGAGGGTTTCAGGTCGAACCCCCAAGTCCCGGTAGATTTCCTTCAGGATGAGCAGAGAAGTGTCCTCAGACTCCCTGTGCGCATGCAGAGAGACAAAGACAAAGATCCCCCATTATTGCCTTTAACAGACTGTAGGGGCAAGTGCTGTTAGCGAGCAGCACCTATGAAGGCCGGCACGGCACATGAGGGGGTGGGTGGCCAGCACCACACCCGACCGCCTTTGTCTCCCCAATGTTGATGTTGAGACACCACACTAGGTATTAACTTGAGGCTGTGTCGACCTAGAGGAGGCCCAGAACCGGATCAGATATATTGTCACTGGTGCTGGTCGTGAGCAGCAATCGAACTCGGGACGCCGGATTCGTAGCGCAGCATGCTAACCGCTACACTATCATTCCCCGGACACACAGTGACACACACATGAGTGACACACACGCAGAGTACAAGTACACAGCCACATGACTGCAGAGCAAATATATGTGTGTGTGTGTGTGCTAGAGTGAGCGAGTACCAGTAGCACAGGTGGGACTGCAGAGCAAACAGGTACTCGTTGAAGCTCTCGATGGGCTTCTCCTGCAGCACGTAGTCCACGCGCCGCCCACCGTTCAGCGCCCCGACGCGCAGGCTCGTCAGCGTCGGGGATGGTGGTGGCTCTCCCTCATCGGGGGACTTAGCTAGGGTACACGCACGCAGGGGAACACGCGCAGGGGGTACACGCAGCAGTAAGCAGGGGTACACAATTTTAATATCAGGGCTCTAGGACACATTCGACCACTATTGAGTCGTGCCAACAAAGTGGCGTGTAACCATAGTATCGACAAGGCTCGGTTATTGAAACTCCCTACTCTACGAGACGTCTGGTAAAAACATTATCAAGCTGCAGTGTGTACAACATTCTCTGGCACGTGTTGTGACGGACACTACAAGATCCGACCATGTCTGTCCAGTGCTCGCTGAGCTGCATTGGCTTCCGGTTTGTGTGTTTCTCTTGCACTCATTACACACAAAGTGTTTGCCACAAATGAACCACAATACCTTGCTGATCTCAAGGAGCATAAACCACTACGCGAACTCCAGTCATCCGGCTGTTGGCAAACCATCGAACAGAGACACATCATGTGTTTTCAGATGTGCTTCTGCGGCCGTCTGGAACGCTCTTCCTTCTAATATTAGGAAGTCACTGGAGCCGTGCACTTTTAGATCTATATTGAAAACTCATTTATTTTTAACGACTTTTTGTGTTTAATTTGTTGTCCTTCCCCCGCATCTCCGATTATCACGGTTGGATATGCACGGTGTGACAGAAAGAAGAGCGTTCCAGATGGCCACAAAAGCGCATCTGAAAGCGCGCGATGCGGTGATGGTGAAAGCCACTGCTGCAAGGATGACTGGAGTTCGCGTGATGGTTTATGCTCCTTGACGAGATCAGCAAGGTATTGTGGTAAGCACTTTGCTACTGCTGCTGTTGCTGTCTTGAGTACCTGGCTGTGTCTCCTCGTCCTGCTGCTGCTGCTGCTGGCGGATCTGCTCGGCGACTTCGCGGAGCTCGGCCTGCAGCTCGGGCGACGGGGAGTTGTGCGCGCGTGCGAACTCGTGCAGCACGTGCCACGCGGAACGCAGCGAGCTCAGCACACCCTGCTTCAACTCTGAACCCATTCGCGTGAGGCTCTCCTTCAGCTCTGTGGTAGACGCGCAAACACACACACACACGTACGGGCACACACATACACACACTCGGTACGGGTACATACATACGGGTACACGCACATGGTACACACGTGGTATGCACGTAAACACACACACACACGCGTACGGGTACACGCATGTGGTACGCACACACATAAACACGTGGTACGGGTACACGAACGTGGTACACACGTGGTAAACACATGCAAAGACAAAGATGCCCCGCATAGCCTGTTGGGGGTAATTGCTGTTAGTGAAAAGCACCGATGAAGGCCGGCACGGCATACGAAGGGGTGGGTGGCCAACACCACGCACGGCCACCTTGTCTCCCCAGTGTCAATATTTACACACTGCACCAGGTACTCATTTGAGGCAGAGTTGACCTAGGGGAGGCCCAGGACCGGTTTAGATAAATCGTCATTGGTGTTGGCCATGACTGGGTATCGAACCCGGGTAATTGGGTTCATAGCGCAGAGTGCTAACCACGACACTACTGCTAAACTACCACTCTCCCAAAACACCACAGATGGGTTCTGGATTGACACCCACCACCTGCGCAGTGGAAGAATGGCAGGTGCATCTTACAGATGACAAGCCCAATGATCAATGGGTAGATCAGCTCCACGGTAGATCCTCACGTCAAGGACATGGGCCCGCGTCCGCTGTTCCATCACGTTATAGTCAGCCCAGGCGTCTGCGTCATGACCCACTTGCGCATTAAAGTCACCCAACAGAATGACTATCCCGAGGGGCCACTAGCCAGCACTTGGGACAGGAGTTTATAGAAGGCATCTTGTCTGCATCCCTGTCTGCATCCCTGTCTGCATCCCTCCACTGATGTTCATCTTCAGTGGGGGCATAAGCAACCACCATCACTATTCCTCGCCTCTTGTTGATGGGGAGGCGAGCCCACAGTATCCTGGGACTCGCAGCTTCCCACACCTCACGTCACGTTCTCACACCCCCTTCATTCCACTCCCCCGAGTGGGGGACTGTTCACCCTGGAGCCAAAACCAGTCCACTGGACCTGTACTCCACAAAGGTCCAGGTGCTACCAGTCCACCTCCTGACAGAGGAATGGCAGCCTCTCCTCCGCAACAAGAATTTGAACATTGCATGTGGCCAACGGCAGGAGTCTCCTGTTCCTGGAGGAACCCTGACAGGTGGGGTTTAGTCTGGCTCTGCCAAATGGGATTTGGCCAGAATACACCATAAATGCCTGTCCCCTAGGGCCTCCAGCACGAGCTTAGTTTGATGTTTTCACACAAAGACCATGGCACACACACAGGGAGTGAATTAAACCAGCACAGCTGTTTCAACCCTGAGCCTAGAACAATGACAAAGGTCCCCCCCCCATACAGCCGATTAAAGTCGGTACGGCATACGAGAGGGTCGGAGTTCAGCAGCGTGCTCAGCTGTCTTTGTCTCCCCAAATACTGCCGTTTACACACCGCGCCAGGTAATTATTTAAGGCTGAGTCAACGTAAGGGTGGCCCAGAATGGGTTGAGATACTCGTCACTGATCTTGGCTGTCAGCGGGAATCAAATTCGGGTTGCCGGATTCGGAGCGCAGATACACACACACACAATTATGCCATTCATAAGCTTCACAGCACACGCACATATTAGCGCACACACTCTCCGTTAGCTTCACTGCACAACAACTGCCATTCGCCACTAAGTGGCGGTGACGTCACCACGACGCTTGTGCCAGGCCATGTGCAACTTGAGGCCACGTGAAGTGTCGAACGCCCGCTGGCAGGTCAGGGGGCCAGTCATCGGCAAGTCCACTCAGCTCAACATCCTCCTGTACCACGTCACTCCATCTCTTCTCTAGCCCGTGCCGCGCCCATTTAGCCCCCTCGATCCGGCCGAACAAAAGCTGTTTAGGCATGCGGTGGTTGGGCATGCGGGCTACATGACCCAGCCAATGCAGCCTTGCCTGCCGGAGGTGCTCACCTATGGACTTTGTCCAGATCTTTCAAGGATTTGTGAGCGCCTCACACAATCCAGCCTGGTTAAACGTAGGCAGGCCGGCCTAAATATTTATAACCGGAGATGTTCCATTGGGGGGGTCTATGTTTCGCAAGCGCATAGAAGGGTGGGCATGACCGTGGCCGAGAAAACCTGAAGCTTCGTGTGGAGCGAAAGACCAGGTAAGCTTCCACACAGCATTATGCAGCCGATGAAAAGATAATGCCGCTCAACTGATTCGGAGTGAGACCTCTGCTGTCAAACCAGAGCCAGGTATTAGAGCACACTGCCCAAGTATGTAAAACTCTCCACTCTCGCTACAACTGTCCCAACAACTATACAACAACCGCCATTCACCACTAAGTGGCGGTGACGTCACCACGACGCTTTTGCCAGGCCATGTGCATCTTGAGGCCAACAACTATACACACACGCATACACACCTACACATCTACACACATGCTTGGATTTTGTGTAAATGTTGAGAATTTGAATTCCAACTCAGGCGGCCGCTAATCACTGCAGCGCACGTCACATGCTGGGAAAGTTAGGACAGATCAGGTGATGGTCATCGCGCGCAAGTACACACGCACATGCGCGTGTATACACACACTTGTACACACGCCATACCCTCTTTCATGTCTGTCCCCATCCACTCTATGGTGTCTTTCAGCTCTGCAAGAGAAACACACAGCGTGACCTCGCCCAGCCGGATATCTGTCTTCAGGACTGTCCCTCCGCCCGCACGTCCACCTGTCTGTCCGCACATCCGGCCGTCCGTACGTCTGTCCATCTGTTTCAACGTCTGTCCGTCTGTCTGCACTTCCCTCCGTCCGCACGCTTGTTTGTCTGTCCGCACGTTCCTTCATCTGTCCGCACATCTGTCCGTCTGTCCCCCTGTCCGTCTCTCTGCACATCCATTCGCTGTCTGCACGTCCATCCGTCTGTGTGTTATGGGGCGGCGGGTCACGATAGCTTGAGTGAAGACGACCCAATTTAAACGAGAGTTGCGTTGCTATTGGGGAACCCTGCAGAACACCGGGCACAGCGATTGGATCGAAAGTGATGATGTCACCCCACATGATGTCATCATCTCTCTACGTGACATGGAATGAGCGTCTACGCGTGTGTGTAGTATTCCTGTGTGTGTAGTCTGTATGCGCATGTGTGTATACGACGTGTGTGTGTCCGTAATGGAGAACAGTGGTGCAGTAATTGGCGCATTGCGCTACGATCCCAGCGACCCCAGTTCGATTCCCGTTCAAGGCCAACATCAGTGATGAGAATCTAAACCAGTCCTGGGCCTTCCCTATGTTGACTCAGCCCTAAATGAGAACCAGGTGCGATGTGTCAACATCAGCACTTGGGAGATTAAGGCGGCTGGGTTTGCGTGATGCTGGCCACCCACCCCATCCCATCGTGTGCCATGCCGGCCTTCAAAGGTGCTCGCGAACAGCACTTGCCCCAACAGTCTGCTGAAGGTTACACGGGGGGTCTATGTCTTTGTTGTGTGTGCATACCCAGGTGGAGCCGCTTGCGCCCCTTGTGGTGCGGAATGAGCACCGGCTTCAGGTCCACGTGCGGCAGAATCATAGGCTCCAGCCGGTACGCCACGGGGTCCAGCTACGAGCACAACCACCACCCCACCGACAACCACAACGACGTTCATAGCAACCACACCAACAGGCAACCACCACCACCACCACCGACATCACTATCGTCGTCGAGCCTCTGAGTAGGTGCTTGATCTTGAGGTGAGTGGAGTAGGTGAGTTGGCGGTGAGTAGTAGGGCAGGTGAGTGGCGGTGTAGTTGAGGGGTGAGGTAGGTGATTGGTGGGGTAGGCGAGTGGTGGGGTAGTTGAGGGGTGAGGTAGGTGAGTGGCGGTGTAGGTGAGTGGCGGTGTAGTTGAGTGGCGGTGTAGTTGAGTGGCGGGGTAGGTGAGTGGCGGTGTAGGTGATTGGTGGGGTAGGCTAGTGGTGGGGTAGTTGAGGGGTGAGGTAGGTGAGTGGCGGTGTAGGTGAGTGGCGGTTTAGGTGAGTGGCGGTTTAGGTGAGTGGCGGGGTAGGCGAGTCACCGGATGGTAGATGTTGTAGAAACCGGGGCACGTGGGGAGGCGGAAGGCCTGGTCCAGGCTGTCCAGGCCGCGCACGGTGAGGAACATGCCGATTGGTGAGCCCAGAGCAAAGAAGCTCCGCGGAGAGAACTCCAAACGGGGATAACGCACAGACACCTAGAAAGACAAAGATCCCCCGTAAAGCCTCGACAGACTGTTTGGGCAAGTGCTGTTAGCGAGCACCTATGAAGGCCGGCACGGCACAAGAGGGTGTGGGTGGCCAGCACCACGCTCAGCCGCCTTTGTCTCCCCAGTGGCGATGTTTTTTACACACTGCACCCAGGTACTCAATTGAGACTGAGTCGACCTAGGGGAAGCCCAGGACTGGTTCAGATAATCGTCACTGGTGTTGGCCGTGAGCAGATATCGAACTCGGGACGCTGGGTTCGTAGCGCAGCGTGCTAACTGCTACACACACACATACACAGTGACACACACACAGTGTCACACACACACACGCACGCACACAGATCACCATATGGGTGCGCACAAACACTTCCCCCAACAGCCTGACAAATGGTAGGGGGGGGGGAATCTTTGTCTTTGTTAATGTTTGGCGGTATGTTTGTAAATACACGTGTTTGTTTGTGTGTGGTTGTGTGCTGGAGTGCAATTTAATTCAGCACGTTTAAATGTTTGTTTGTGGTCATGTATGGGGATTGCTTATGGTTTATACATCGTGTGCGTGCATGTGAGTGAGTGTGTGGAGGAGGCTCGTGAAGGACGCTACTGGGCAGTTGGAGGCAGTTGTCCTCCAGCAACAACAGAGGGCAAAGGAGCGACGCTCACAATAACAAGTGGAGTCGCCGGTCGGATCAAACACAGCAAGTTGGCACAGGCGAAGACTAAACACAACTACTACAGTTCTCGTTAGCCACTCAGTGGTGGTGACGTCACCACAGCGCTTGTGCCAGGCTAGTTGCACCAAGGTGCTTCTCTTACACAAAGACAAATATACCCCATATAGCCTGAACAGACTGTTGAGGCAAGTGCTGTTATAGCGAGCATTTACTTTAACACACACTTACACATTAGGTGACGTACACATACTGGGGAGGCAGGGGGGACAGTGGGGGGAGGGAGGTGGGGGGATGGGGAGGAGAGGGTGGGGAGGGAGTTGCGATGCAGAAACGAAGAGGGAGGGGGGGGGGGTGGAGGGGAGAGGGGAGGGAAGGAGGGGAAGGAGGGGAGAAGAGGGAGGGGGAGAGGAGGGAAGGGAGGGGGAGGGAGAGCGAGGGGGAAGGGGGGAGAGGGAGGGAGAGGGAGGGGGAAGGGGGGAGAGGGAGGGAGAGGGAGGGGGAAGGGAGGGAGAGGGAGGGGGAAGGGAAGAGAGGGAGGGGGAACGGGTAGGGGAGGTGAGGGGTAGGAAGGGAGGGAGGGGGTAGAGGAAGGGGGTGAAGGGGGTGGGGAGAAAGGGGGGGCTGACCGACCTGTCCGGTGCCTGATGCAAAGCACTGGTAGTCAACGTGCAGCGATGAGACGGCGCCCGACAGCCCCCGGCAGAGCTGGCCCCGCGCCCCCTCTGCTGAGGCCCCACCCCCCACAGGCGCCGGCGACGCCGACCGTGCCGCTCGCCGGCGCTCGCGCTCTGACTGGCGCCGCTTCTATGGGGGTCACGCACGAGGGTCACTGTTCTGTATCTCACCGTGTCTCACCGTGCCGTCTCCGTCTTACCGTGTGGTATATAGTCCGGCAAAACAACCCCTACCTCCTTGTGGTGCCGGACGGGCAACGCTGTCGTGGGCAGTGCTGTGGGGGGAGGGTCAATTCCGATTGGCCTTTCCCCTCATGGCGTTTGTGACCACAGCAGCAGCCAAATGGGGGCTCTGGACGGGTGCAAGGGGCTGGTAACACCTCCACCTTCAATTAATTACTGCTAAACCACGGAATTGGCAGAGCCAGGAGACTGAATCCTTACCCTCGGAGCTCCTTCAGAAACAACAAAAAATCAATACGTGTGGCCATGTGGAATATTCGAACGCTCACTGTGGAGGAGAGGCTGCCACTCCTCTGTCAGGAGCTGGACCGGTACCGCCTGGATCTCTGTGGTATTCAGGAGGTCCGGTGGACCGGCTCTGGCTCCTGCCACCATGAAGGGTGGACAGTCCTCTTCTCGGGGCAGGAGACTGCCAAATAACAGGGAGTGGCTCTTCTTCTGAACAAAATAATGAAGGGGGCGTGGGAGCATGGCGGTGAGGTGTGGGAAGCAGGAAGCACCAGGCTACTTTGGGCTTGCCTTCCTATCAACCAGAGCCGAGGAGTGGTGGTCGTGGTTACTTATGACCCCACTGAAGATGAACATCCATGGAGGGATGCAGGCAAGGCCGAAGAGTCAGATGCCTTCTCTGACCTCCGTCACAGGTGCTAGCTAAAGTGGTCCCTTGGGATAGAGTCATCTTGTTGGGCGACTTCAATGCCCGAGTTGGTAATGATGCTGGCACCTAGTCTGGAGTGATTAATTGGAAGGCATGGGCCAGATCAGCTCAATAACAACAGTAGGAGACTGCTAGATTTTTGTGCAACCCATGGGCTTGTAATTACCAACACGCTGTTCCGGCATCGGCGCATCCACACAACATCATTGATACATGCCGGGTCCAAGCAAAAACATCTGCTGGACTACATAGTGACGGAACAGCGGATGCGGGCCCATGTCCTGGACACCAGGAACTACCATGGAGCTAATCTGCCCTCTGACCATCGACTTGTCATCTGTAAGATGCGCCTGCCATTCTTCCACTCCAGTGGTGGGTGTACACCCAGGACGCCATTCATACCCTTAGTGGCATGGTCTTAGCTAGCTGATGAAAGTTGCAGGCGAGAATTTAATCATCGCTTGCGGCTGGGGTTGGCATCGTCCCCCACTCCTCCTGATGTCGAGGGGAAATGGGCGAGGTTTAGGACTGTGGCTCCTGCCGCTGCAATGGCTGCTTTGGGTACACGGGTCTAGACCTCCCCAGAGACCCTGGCTGACAGAGGAAGTGTTCAAGCTGGCTCAGAAAAATCGACAAGCCCACTCTCATCGGCTACAGCATCCCACGTCGGAGAATAAGGAGGCTTACCGCAGCCTTCGTTTGGAGGTTCAGGGAGCCGTGAAGCGCTGCAAGGATGGGTGGTGGTCGCGGGTTGCTGAAGAGATGGAGTCTGCCTCAATGGCCCGCGATCACAAATCACTCTTTAATTCCATCAAATAAGTAACCTGCAGTGCCACACCTATTACCATCATTAGGGGAAAGAACGTTGATCCAATGTCCGACCCCCAGGAACAGGTTGGCAGATTTGCTGAGCATTTCTGTGAGGTCCTGGAGGAGGGGACATCACTCAGCCTGGATAACAACGTGGCACAAAATGGGGATGACCCTGCTGAGGCTGCGGTGCCTCAAATATTGGTCACCCCCTGTGAGTGGCTGGCTGAGGTGCCATCTGTAGAGGAAGTACTGAAGGCGATCCAGAGTCTGAGACCAGGAAAGGCACCGGGCAGAGATGATCTCTCAAGCAAAATGCTGAGGGAGGGTGGCGTTTGTGCACAGACTGCCCTACATGACAGTCTGGATCACTGGACGGGTTCCGCAGGACTGGAAGGATGCCATGGTGGTCCCCCTCTTTAAGAAGGGGGACCCCGCATAGACTGTAACAACTACAGGGGCATCTCACTCCTCAGTGTGCCGGGAAAGGTCCTGGCAAGGATTATTCAACATTGCCATGCTAGGCACGCTGAGGAGAGGCTTGTGGAGCCCCAATGCGGTTTCAGGAAAGGGCAGTCCTGCACAGATGCCATATTTTGTCCGTCTGCTACAGCAGAGGTGTAGGGAATTCCAACAAGACCTACATCTCTCTGCTTTATTGACCTGGTCAAGGCCGATGATACCATCAGTAGGTCTGGGCTCTGGGTTGTTCTTCGTGCTTTCGGAGTCCCTGACCGTCTGCTCACGATCATTCATAATGGTGAGCGGCCCGAGTAAAACTACGTGGTCGGAGCCATTCACTGTTCACCTAGGGATGCGACAGGGATGTCTACTGGCTCCCACATTATTTAACATTTATTTCGACCACGTAGTTCGTGAAGCCTTCAATAGCTGTACCGGAGGAATTTCCATCTGGTACAGATACAATGGGAGGCAGATTGATGCCCGGGTGCGGTCAAGGGATGGCTCCCTATTGCTCAACCATGTTATGTATGCCGATGATCTGGTAATTGCTGCTCACTCAGGAGAAGTTGGAGGCGCTGCTGCTGAACCTGGAGCTTGCCACAAAGAGGTGGGGCCTTACCATCAGCCCCACCAAAACTAAGTACATGCCTAGGTATTTTGTACCATCAGACACTCCACCCCCACAACTCCCAATTGGTAATGGGGCAGTTGTGGAGAGAGTGGAGAGTTTCCCATACCTGGGCAGTGTGCTCATCACCGGCTCCGGTTTAACAGCAGAGGTCTCACTCCAAATCAGTCAAGCGGCATTATCTTTTCATCGGTTGCGTAACACTGTGTAGAAGCAACCTGGTCTGTCGCTCCGCACGAAGCTTCAGGTCTTCTCGGCCACAGTCATTCCCTCCCTTCTCTACGCTTGCGAAACGTGGACCCCCCTAATGGAACATCTTCGCCGGTTATAAACATTTAGGCTGGCCTGCCTACAATCCATCCTGGGTTTAACCAGGCTGGATTGTGTGAGGAGCTCACAAATCCTTGAAAGATCTGGACAAAGATCTGGACAAAGTCCCATCGGTGAGCTCGTCCGGCAGGCAAGGCTGCGTTGGCTGGGCCATGTAGCCCGCATACCCAGCCACCGCATGTCTAAACAGCTTTTGTTCGGCCGGATCGAGGGGGCTAATCGGGCGTGGCACGGGGTAGACAAGAGATGGAGTAATGTGGTACAGCAGGATGTGGAGCTGAGTGGACTTGCCGATGACTGGTACCAGCGGTGTCAAGATCGGCCTCTGTGGAGGAGGCTCGTGAAGGACGCTACTGGGCAGATAGAGGCAGTCGCCCTCCAACAACAACGGAGGGCGGGGAGTGACGCTCACAACAACGAGTGGAGCGCCGGGTGGCAAAAGCACAGCAAGTTGGTACAGTAGGGGGCACAAGTGGTGTATCAGCCAGTCGTCTCAGTCAGTCGACCTGTGGCATCTGGGTCTGCCCCGTGACCTCCTGCCAGCGGGCGTTCGACACTTCACGTGGCCTCAAGGTGCACATAGCCTGGCACAAGCGTCGTGGTGACGTCACCGCCACTTAGTGGCGAATGGCGGTTGTTGTTGTTGTGTTGTATCTTACTATGTTGAGTCTCGCTATGTTGCATCTCACTGTGCTGCGTCTCACCTGTGCACTCACTCTCTCCTTCACAAATCCGCACAGTTTCTTCCGAGGTCCCAGAGGAATTCCCATCTCCTTCAGATCATTCTCACTACACAGCAACTGTCAAGACACACACAAATGATACACACACACACACGATACACACACGTACACACCTTATACACGATACACACATGATACACATAATACAGATTTCAGACTTCAGATCTTTAAAGGATATGTTAGCTCCTCACACAATTCAGCCTGGTTAAACCCAGAAAAGGCTCAGATGTTCCTTTTAAGGGCTCCACGTTTCGCAAGCATAGGGGAGGGAGGACATGACTGTGGCTGAGAAGACCCAAAGCTTCGTGTGGAGCGACAGACCAGGTAGCTTCACACGTTACGTAGTCGATGAATAGATAATGCTGCCCGACTAATTCGGAGTGACACCTTTGTTGCTAAACTGGAGCTGGTGATAAGCACATGGCCCAGTGTTTGATGACAGAATACTCAGGCAGGTGCTTTTTTGTATGGGGCTAATGGTAAGGCCCCATCTCTTAGTAGCACACTGCAGGTTCAACAGTAGCATCTCCAGCTCCTCCTTTGAGTGAGCAGTAGCCCAGACCTACTGATGGTATCATAGGCCGTGACCAGGTCAATATTGCACAGATGTAAGTCCTGTTGAAATTCCCTAGACCTATGCTGTGGCAGACGGACAGAAAACATGGCATCTGTATAGGACCGCCCTGGCTTGAAACTATATTGGGGCTCCGCATACCTCTCCTTAGCGTGCCTTGCAAGGCGATGTTGAATAATCTTTGCCAGGACCTTTCCCAGCACACTGAGGAGGGAGATGGCGCTGTAGTTGTTACAGTCTTTGCAGGCTCTATTGAAATTCCTTACACCTCTGCTGTAGTACACAGATCGAGAGTATTGTGTCTGTGCCGGACTTCCCCAAGACTTCACAGAAATTCTCAGCAAACCTCTGAACCTGTTCCTGGGGGCCTGAGATTAGATCACCCTTCTTTGCCTTAAGAATGGTATTAGGTATTTAGAGTATGTGGCTGGGATAAATTACCACGTGATATGCCACTTCATTGAGATCATTTTTGGCCAAGTCGCTTCGGAAAGAGAGCTAAATAGGTCACTGGGCCTTACCTGGTAAAATAAAACATAGCTAATAGTGAGGTAAGGTGCTGAAAGTTACTTTTATTATAGTAGTAAAGAGTGCTTGCATACAAAGGCAGTTTCCATCTCCTCAACAACCCACAACCACCACTCATCCTTGTAACGCTGGATGGCTTTCTCAGGTAGCTGGGTTCGTGGAGCAGCACGCTAACCCGCTGCACTACGTAACAGCCGCCATTCACACTCTGAGGCCAGCTGCACTCTGAGGCCACGTGAATTGTCGAAGGCTCACTGGCAGGAGGTCACGGGACAGACCCAAATGCATTGGGTTGTCTGAAATGACTGGCAGATGCACCAGCTGTGCCCTCCAACGTGCCACCTTGCTACATATAAATTGCCCGGCACTCCACTCGTTGTAAGTGTCATTCCTCTGCCCTCCGCTGTTGTTGGGGGGTGACTGCCTCAAACTGCCCATGACACGATATACACCTACATCTATAGACAAAAATCCCCTGTATAGCCTTAACATACTGTTGGGGCAAGTGCTGTTAGCGAGCACCGATGAAAGCCAGCCTGGCACAAGGGGGTGGGTAGCCAGCATCACACCCGGCCACCTTTATCTCCCTGGTGGCGATGTTTACACATTGCACCAGGCACTCATTTAAGGCTGAATCGACCGAGGGGAGACCCAGGATCGGTTTAGATAATCGTCACTGATGTTGGCCATGGGTGGAAATCGAACTCGGGTCACTGGGTCCGTAGGGCAGCACGCTAACCGCGACACCAACACTCCTCACAACATCTACAGACACGCACACATGCTCAAACAGCGACACACGGACCAGTGCACACAGACACATACCATGGCTCTTGCGCACCCACGCATGATTACACTCTCTCACACGGTCTCGCACGCACACACTCACAAGGGACAAAGATCCTCTCTCTTTACAAATTGTCTGGTGATGCTACTGCTGCTGCGTTGGCAGTGGTGTGCCCAAGGACAAACAACAAAAACGAAACGAGATTTGAAAACAAAAACTAAACACGTTCACCAATGACACTGTGGCCTTAAAAGTAAAAAATATATAAATAGGCGACGTTTCGTGCAATGGTTCTTATTCATAGCACTTAAATCCAATCTTTGAAAAGAGATTACTAGTCGAAGAAGGGCTGTTAGCGATGACCTATTAAGGCACATTTTGTTGATCTTGGCAGAGGTCCAGGACATCTCCATATATTCGTTACCTACGTTGGTCGTGAATGGGAATTAAACTCAGGTCACCAAACTTCGTAGCTCAGCGCGCCAGCCATTGTGCCATCGCTCCCCAAACAACAGACTGTTAGCTCGAGTGCTGGGGTCGCCTGGATTGTAGTGCAGCGCGCTAAAAGCAACACTATCACTCCCAAAGGCAAAGACAAAGATCCCCCCGTATAGCCTTAAGCGACTGTTGGGGCAAGTGTTGTTAGTGAGTATCATCTATACAGGTGGGCACAGCACACAAGGGGGTGGTGGGGGTGGCCAACACCACATCCAGCCACCTCTGTCTCCCTGAGTGGCGATGTTTGCTATACACCGCACCAGGTATGGCAATACCTAGACGACGAATGTCAAAACAACGTAAATCAAAGGGATTTACAAGTTAGGTCGGTGGAGACGAAGGCTGAGAGGCTACGGATAAGAGACAGGATACGGATGATGGTGCTGTCAGCGACGCCAATGCGGGGTGTTAATAATAAGGCGACGACAAATTTCCGAAATGACGTAAAAGGGGGGAGACGTAAATCGGCGTATTACCACTCATTTAAGGCTGAGTCGACCTACAACTCCCCCATGCACGATCGCATCGCTAACCCTGCCGCCGTCCTCCCCGTGTCCTCACCAGCGACTCCATATCCACCCTCTCCCTATCCAGCACGGCACGGAAGTCGTCCAGTCCCAGGGAGGATAGAGCCCCCTCTAATCCGGGGGGGGCTCCTCCTTCCTCCTCCTCACTGTCGTCGTCACCGCCACCTTCGCCGCCGCCGCCAGCACCACCGCCGCCCTCGCCTGTTTCATCCCTGCCAGGCCCCTCGGCCTGGGGGATTGAAAACATGGAAGAGAAACCACGCAGTCCACACTCTCCAATGTTCTCCCGCGCTCTCTCCCACACTCTCTCCCACGCTCTCTCCAATGCTCTCTCTCACGCTATCTCCCCCGCGCTCTCCCACACTCTTCCAAACTCCCCCAAGCTCCACCACGTTCTCTCCCACGTTCTCCTGCATTCTCTCTCATGCTCTACCAGGCTGTATATTTTTAAGTGATTTGTTTACCTGTCCTATACTTTGCCCTCCTGTCATGTTTTTGTATTGTTTGTTGCTATTAACACTTTGGCTTTCGTGACGAATATTATCCCACAGAGGTTTTTTGGGATAGGTGTAAATATAAATGTGTCGTTAAACCCACCACCACCCGACACAGCTAATTAGTAAAGTTTGTCACGTAAATAAAACGTGCCAATTAGTTACTAGTTCAGCACAAACTGGTTGTGTGTTGGCGAGTAAACCCACTACATTTACAATTCGAGTCGCGTGACGTTTCGCCGGGAATTACAACAACCAGCCTCATCAGGCGACAGCCAAAATTGTGGCGAAAACCTCCTGTTTCGGTCTTGTCACATTCTTTCCCGTCCCTGATGGACATCTGTGATAAAGAGCTGTATAGCTCATCGGATTCCTCTAGTCCAAAACAATATTATGATTGATAGTAGGTTTTTACCCTTTTAACTGGTACAAAACTGACACCTTTATTCAAGGCATCATGTTTGCAATGACCACAACACAAGTAGTCAAAAAAGCAAACAAAAAGAAGCAACTCTGATAAGGATGATAATATGCACTGTCCTTGAAGTTGATTGGCCCACACCCGAGACGGCTTTCTTTAGAGCCTAGTCCCCATTGGTGTAGGGCCAGATGACACCAGAAGGCGTACAACTCAAACACAGTGCAATATCAGAGTATTGAGAGCTCGGGGTAAGCATTTACACTATGAGATCTCTTTTACCAGTGGCAAAATATGATAGTAGGTTTTTACCCTTTTAACTGGTACAAAACTGACACCTTTATTCAAGGCATCATGTTTGCAATGACCACAACACAAGTAGTCAAAAAAGCAAACAAAAAGAAGCAACTCTGATAAGGATGATAATATGCACTGTCCTTGAAGTTGATTGGCCCACACCCGAGACGGCTTTCTTTAGAGCCTAGTCCCCATTGGTGTAGGGCCAGATGACACCAGAAGGCGTACAACTCAAACACAGTGCAATATCAGAGTATTGAGAGCTCGGGGTAAGCATTTACACTATGAGATCTCTTTTACCAGTGGCAAAATATGATAGTAGGTTTTTACCCTTTTAACTGGTACAAAACTGACACCTTTATTCAAGGCATCATGTTTGCAATGACCACAACACAAGTAGTCAAAAAAGCAAACAAAAAGAAGCAACTCTGATAAGGATGATAATATGCACTGTTCTTGAAGTTGATTGGCCCACACCCGAGACGGCTTTCTTTAGAGCCTAGTCCCCATTGGTGTAGGGCCAGATGACACCAGAAGGCGTACAACTCAAACACAGTGCAATATCAGAGTATTGAGAGCTCGGGGTAAGCATTTACACTATGAGATCTCTTTTACCAGTGGCAAAATATGATAGTAGGTTTTTACCCTTTTAACTGGTACAAAACTGACACCTTTATTCAAGGCATCATGTTTGCAATGACCACAACACAAGTAGTCAAAAAAGCAAACAAAAAGAAGCAACTCTGATAAGGATGATAATATGCACTGTCCTTGAAGTTGATTGGCCCACACCCGAGACGGCTTTCTTTAGAGCCTAGTCCCCATTGGTGTAGGGCCAGATGACACCAGAAGGCGTAAAACTCAAACACAGTGCAATATCAGAGTATTGAGAGCTCGGGGTAAGCATTTACACTATGAGATCTCTTTTACCAGTGGCAAAATATGATAGTAGGTTTTTACCCTTTTAACTGGTACAAAACTGACACCTTTATTCAAGGCATCATGTTTGCAATGACCACAACACAAGTAGTCAAAAAAGCAAACAAAAAGAAGCAACTCTGATAAGGATGATAATATGCACTGTCCTTGAAGTTGATTGGCCCACACCCGAGACGGCTTTCTTTAGAGCCTAGTCCCCATTGGTGTAGGGCCAGATGACACCAGAAGGCGTACAACTCAAACACAGTGCAATATCAGAGTATTGAGAGCTCGGGGTAAGCATTTACACTATGAGATCTCTTTTACCAGTGGCAAAATATGATAGTAGGTTTTTACCCTTTTAACTGGTACAAAACTGACACCTTTATTCAAGGCATCATGTTTGCAATGACCACAACACAAGTAGTCAAAAAAGCAAACAAAAAGAAGCAACTCTGATAAGGATGATAATATGCACTGTCCTTGAAGTTGATTGGCCCACACCCGAGACGGCTTTCTTTAGAGCCTAGTCCCCATTGGTGTAGGGCCAGATGACACCAGAAGGCGTACAACTCAAACACAGTGCAATATCAGAGTATTGAGAGCTCGGGGTAAGCATTTACACTATGAGATCTCTTTTACCAGTGGCAAAATATGATAGTAGGTTTTTACCCTTTTAACTGGTACTTGTGTTGTGGTCATTGCAAACATGATGCCTTGAATAAAGGTGTCAGTTTTGTACCAGTTAAAAGGGTAAAAACCTACTATCATATTTTGCCACTGGTAAAAGACATCTCATAGTGTAAATGCTTACCCCGAGCTCTCAATACTCTGATATTGCACTGTGTTTGAGTTGTACGCCTTCTGGTGTCATCTGGCCCTACACCAATGGGGACTAGGCTCTAAAGAAAGCCGTCTCGGGTGTGGGCCAATCAACTTCAAGGACAGTGCATATTATCATCCTTATCAGAGTTGCTTCTTTTTGTTTGCTTTTTTGACTACTTGTGTTGTGGTCATTGCAAACATGATGCCTTGAATAAAGGTGTCAGTTTTGTACCAGTTAAAAGGGTAAAAACCTACTATCATATTTTGCCACTGGTAAAAGAGATCTCATAGTGTAAATGCTTACCCCGAGCTCTCAATACTCTGATATTGCACTGTGTTTGAGTTGTACGCCTTCTGGTGTCATCTGGCCCTACACCAATGGGGACTAGGCTCTAAAGAAAGCCGTCTCGGGTGTGGGCCAATCAACTTCAAGGACAGTGCATATTATCATCCTTATCAGAGTTGCTTCTTTTTGTTTGCTTTTTTGACTACTTGTGTTGTGGTCATTGCAAACATGATGCCTTGAATAAAGGTGTCAGTTTTGTACCAGTTAAAAGGGTAAAAACCTACTATCATATTTTGCCACTGGTAAAAGAGATCTCATAGTGTAAATGCTTACCCCGAGCTCTCAATACTCTGATATTGCACTGTGTTTGAGTTGTACGCCTTCTGGTGTCATCTGGCCCTACACCAATGGGGACTAGGCTCTAAAGAAAGCCGTCTCGGGTGTGGGCCAATCAACTTCAAGGACAGTGCATATTATCATCCTTATCAGAGTTGCTTCTTTTTGTTTGCTTTTTTGACTACTTGTGTTGTGGTCATTGCAAACATGATGCCTTGAATAAAGGTGTCAGTTTTGTACCAGTTAAAAGGGTAAAAACCTACTATCATATTTTGCCACTGGTAAAAGAGATCTCATAGTGTAAATGCTTACCCCGAGCTCTCAATACTCTGATATTGCACTGTGTTTGAGTTGTACGCCTTCTGGTGTCATCTGGCCCTACACCAATGGGGACTAGGCTCTAAAGAAAGCCGTCTCGGGTGTGGGCCAATCAACTTCAAGGACAGTGCATATTATCATCCTTATCAGAGTTGCTTCTTTTTGTTTGCTTTTTTGACTACTTGTGTTGTGGTCATTGCAAACATGATGCCTTGAATAAAGGTGTCAGTTTTGTACCAGTTAAAAGGGTAAAAACCTACTATCATATTTTGCCACTGGTAAAAGAGATCTCATAGTGTAAATGCTTACCCCGAGCTCTCAATACTCTGATATTGCACTGTGTTTGAGTTGTACGCCTTCTGGTGTCATCTGGCCCTACACCAATGGGGACTAGGCTCTAAAGAAAGCCGTCTCGGGTGTGGGCCAATCAACTTCAAGGACAGTGCATATTATCATCCTTATCAGAGTTGCTTCTTTTTGTTTGCTTTTTTGACTACTTGTGTTGTGGTCATTGCAAACATGATGCCTTGAATAAAGGTGTCAGTTTTGTACCAGTTAAAAGGGTAAAAACCTACTATCATATTTTGCCACTGGTAAAAGAGATCTCATAGTGAGAATATTATGATTCTGTTATGATATAATTTGTACGACGCCGGCGCTGCCGACCCCTGACCTTGGCCGCTTCTCCGTTCGCGATGTCCGCCTCCTTCTGGTTGCAGAGGAGGTCGAAGAGGATGAGCGAGCCTGGGGGCAGAGGTTATGCAAACAAGGGTCAAATAGGATCATGTGGTATCAGCGGGTCCCGAGCAGCACCCAGACCCCCACACCCATTCTGTAATGATATAAACAGCCGCCCCAACCAGGGAGTCACATGGGAAGGTTACGATGTTAGCGCTCCACCACTGGGATAGTCGCGTGATCGGCGCCACCCCCCTTTGAGGTCACGTGATCAGGTCACGTGATCAGTGCCGCTCCCCCCACGAGTTACGTGGTCAGTGTGCCGCACCCCTCTGGGGTCACGTGATCATAGCTCACGTGAACAGTGCCGCTCTCCCCCCCGAGTCACGTGGTCAGTGCCGCCCCGCTCTAAGGTCACGTGATCAGTGCCGCTCTGCCCACAAGTCACGTGCTCAGTGTCGCTTCTCCCGTGAGTCACGTGGTTAGTGTGCCACACCCCCTCTGAGGTCACGTGCTCAGTGTCGCTCCTCCCATGAGTCACGTGGTCAGTGTGCTGCACTCCCCTCCTTACACCCACTCACCGAGGCTGTGCCCGGCGAGGGAGATGCGCCCGCGGAAGGTCGGGTTGCGCTGCAGGAAGAGGCGGTGCAGGCGGTTGAGCTCCCCGCCCACAGTGGACACCATGGTCTGGCAGTAGGTGGGGCTGCTGTAGAAGAGGATGTCCAGCAACGTCTCGTTGGTGAAGTGGCGCAAACGCCCGATACTGGGCAGCGTGATCTTCTTCAGCCGCCTGGGGGTGCAAGCACACGCGAGTACACACGTGGGGACATACACACACACGTGCGGGGACATACACACACACACCTGGGTCGCCAGGTTCGTAGCGCAGCACGCTAACCGCTACACTACGGCTTCCCACACACAGGTACACACAGGTACACACACGGGTACACACACAGGTACTAACACACGCGTGGGTACGCACACACGTGGGTACACACACACGCGGGTACACACACGGGTGCACACGTGGTTACACACATACTGTATATGCGTATACACACACGCAAGTATACACAAAGGTACACACACATGCGGGTACAAAGACAGAGGTTGTGTTCATGTTTGTTGGTACACAAACACAAGGAGATAAAGGGAGACGGGGAGAAACATGGACATACAGGAAGAAACGAGCAGACACGTGGAGGAAGGAGACATACGGAGAAATACAGGGATATGCAGAAAGACACGGGGAGACACAGGGAGACACACGGAGACACCACAAAAACGTGGGGAAACAGAGAAACATGGGGAGACACGCGGCGACACACGGGGAGACACATGAAGCCACACAGAGACACTCGGAGAGGTGGGGAGACGAGGAGCCGCACCGGTCGAGGCCCGTGGCGTCGCCGTGCAGCGCGCGGTGCCAGTGCACTGGCAGGAACTCGACACGCCGCACGCGTTGCTCATCCATGCCGCGGCGGAAGTGACTCTGCAGCAGCGCCAGAGACACACTGCGGAAATCATCCACTGTGGTCGACAAGGAGACACACAGGGAGGAACGGGTAAAGGGGAGAAACGGGGACACACGGGAACAAACGGGGGACACGGGGACCACGAATACGCACGCGCACAAACTGTCAAGATTGGCTTCTGCGGAGGATACTCGTTAAGGACGCTACTGGGCAGTGCCTGGCTGAGAGCATTCTGAGGCTCTCTGGGCAGTTGGAGGCAATCGCCCTCCAGCAAGAATGCAGGACGAAGGAGCAACGTTCACAACAATGAGCTGAGTGCCCGGTGGCTGAAACGCAGTCGGAGTGGGGAGCACAGGTGGTGCATCTACCAGTCAACTTAGGCACCTGGATCTGCCCCATGACCTCCTGCCAGACATTTTTCAACATGGCCTCAAGGTGCACCTAGCCTGGCACATGCGCCGTGGTGACATCAATGCCACTTAGTGAATGGCGGTTGTTGTTATTGTTATTTTTGTCTGAGTTTGTGAATGTGTGTATATGTGAATTTGTGAAGGTGTGTATATGTGAGTTTGTGAATGTGTGTATATGTGAGTGTATGTGTAGTAGCATGGTTGGAAATTGTGTACATTTCCCATCCATCCTTACCTGTAGTAGCAGGCATGTGTCAACAGGGGGTGGTATACTGAATGGGTAAGATGAGTCGGCCCGTTGGGCAAATAGGGATTCCCCAGACCCCAAGAGAGGGGCTGGCGGGATATTCCAGAGCCCCCTAGAGAGTTCTAGAAGGAAGACGTGGCTAGGGGTGGAGAGACCCTTGAACGGGTATAAAAGCCGGACGCCTGGACGGGTCTGGCAGTCATCGTCAAGCTGAAGACTGAAGACCCACTTAGGCTAGGACCCTGGGAACCCCCGGACCCGAAGTCCTTCTAAGGGCCGGGACCGAGTGGGCCAGTGGTCGGGTCAGCTAGCCTCCCCTAGGACCCCTTAGCCGGAGGGCTGAGAGTACGTAGCCCCAGTTGATAGGGCACGCTAGCCCGACGGCTATACCTCCCCAGGTATCAGGTGGAGGGGCCGCTACCCCTTTGTGTTAGGGATCGTTACTGTTGTTATTGGAATAAACGTGTTTCCTCTACAAGCCGTCTCTACTCTCCGTGAACCCACTACATATGTATGTGTGTATATCAGTGTGTGGTAGATCAGTGAGTGCGAGTGTGTGTACATGCATGCGTCACACGAACCGCACTCCACGATGGTCCTGAAGCGGAGATCGCACACGGGGCCAATGCCATGCACCATGAATACCAGGTGGTCCACCTCCCCCACCTCCCCTGCAACGCAAAGCAAAGGTCCCCCATGTAGCCCACACAGGCTGTTGTGGGCAAGTGCTGTTAGCGAACGGCACCTTTCACTCAAAACTGCTCTAGAGGAGTTGTACACCCCTAGCTGCCACTGCAATTTAGTGGCCTAAAATACAATGTTTCGCTCCGGATGATCGCTGCAAAGTATGATCTGTGTTTTGATTTAGTGTGCTGATCTTAAAGGTGCATTGAAAAATGTTGATACTCCGACTGATGCTCCTGCTGTTGTGGAGTGACTCATGCAGCCAGCTTTGGCTGCAGAGTTTGGTAGTACATGTTGTTTACGTCGTTTACAGTGATCCCTCGTTTATCGCGGTTAATGGGGACCGGAACCCCTCGCGATAGGTGAAAATCCGCGAAGTAGGATTGGCCCCCTAGGAATTTCCGTATATGTGTGTGTGGGTACCAGAATGTTTAAAATATGTATATTTATACTTTATATATATATTTTACTTAAATCTATTTAATTATAAAACCTTAATATTATACATTAACTCTCTCTCTCTCTCATACAATACGTATTATGGTGTTCTACACTCACCAATGACAGTAGTATCTTGAGACTTGACTCCAGTAATGACGACGACGACAATGACAATGACGATGACAATGACGACGATGACAGACCTGTGCAGTTCGATGAATGTGATGATGAATGATGATTATGATGGTGTTACTGCACAGGTATAATGATGCCTTTAAATCAGTTCGAAAAATCCGCGATGCACTGAGGCCGCGAAACTTGAACCGCGAAGTGGCGAAGGATTACTGTATTGTGAAAATTCGGTCACAGTTCCTATGACCACTGTTTCATTGCTGTTATGGCTTTATTTTGGTGATTTTCGAAAAGTCTTTTGGTTTGGCCATGTTTGTTTGTTGTAGTACAGAGTTAGACTGATAGCCTTAATCTAAGTTGTCTTGTGGTTGTTGTTGTTTGACTTGCATCCCACTGGGATTTTAGCACACAGTGTTGGTGTACGGTCTTTTTCTGCAATATTTTGCTGTCTTTTCTTGGATTTTCTGTTTGCACATAGTCACTTTAAGATGTTTTCTTGTTCATGTTTTTGTTTTTTGTTTGTTGCGGTTGCACCCGATTCAAGAGCCGAATGGCTCACAGGGCTATACCTAATAACTGAACTTGAACTTGAGGAGGTGGTGTGATCATAAACGCGCCCGGCCACCTTTGTCTCCCCAGTGCTGATGTTTACACACCACACAAGCTACTAATTTAAGGTTAAGTCGACCTAGGGGAAGCCCAGATATTCGTCACTGATATTGGTGGCCATGAGAGAGAATTTAACTCAGGTCATTGGGGGCGCAATGTGATCCCTATCTCACCATAACCCCGACCTTACCGTGACCCTGAACTTAACATGACTTCGACATCACCATGACCTCACTGTGACCCCGAGCTCACGTTACCCCGACCTCACCGTGACCCTGACTCTGCCCTCCCCGTGACCCCGAGCTCACCGTCGGGGATCTGTTCGGCGAGGTCGTCGATGCCGCGCTTCACCACGCGTGGACGAGCAGCGCCATCCGGAGTCGTCCCCCACTCGTCCGGCGGAGACAATGGGGAGAACTGCACGATCACCTGACACACAAAGATAAAGATACCCCCCCCATGTAGCCCTCAGAGACTCTTCGGGGAAGTGCTGTGCTGTTAGTGAGCATCTCTAAGAAGGCCGATGTGACAGACGGGCGGGTTGCGTGGCCAGCATGGCACCCGACCGACTAACTTTGTCTTCCTAGTGCTGATGTTTACACACCGCACCAGGTACTTATTTGAGGCCGAGTCGACCTAGGGGAGGCCCAGGACCGGTTCAGGTGTTTTTTTACCCATGTTGGTGACCGTGAACAGGAATCGAACTCGGGTCACTGGCTTTGTAACAGTCTACTAAGCACTATAGCGCGCCCCATGCAGATACAAAGACACACGTAAAAAAGACAAAGATCCCCCATATAGCCTTGACCAGACTATTGGGTACACACACACACGTGGGTACACAATGACCCTTCCCCCTCTCCACCCACACTCACTCCATTTGTCCGTGTGCTCACTCTCACCTTGGGGTTGTGCATCACGATCGTTTCTCCTGACGGGAACTCTAGTCGCCGGTGCCATGAGTTGTTTTCAATCGTCTTCTTATACTCAGCCTGAGACACAACAGGGAGACAGAAGGAGGAGATGCAAGGAGACACGGTGGAGACACAAGGAGGAGACACACGGGGGAAGCCACAGGGAGACACACGGAGACACACGACAGATAGAGATATGGTAATGCATAAACACAGACACACAAACAGAAAAATTAGTCCCCGTATCTTCCCTAGTGTCCCCATGTGTCTATGTATCTTGATCTGCTTGCTGAACCCCTCGTGTATCCCCATGTCTCTCCGTGTATAACACTGTGTGTCCCTGTGCCTTCCCGTGCCTACCTGTGTGTCCCCGTGTGTCCCCCATGTCTCCATGTGTCCCCCCCCCCCCCGTGTCCCCCCCCCCCCGTGTGTTTCTCCCCCGTACCTCGATCTGCTCGCTGAACTCCTCCCCGTAGGGAGTGAAGCGCGCCTCCGCATCCCCCTTGCTGAACCAGCAGCAGCGCCGCACTTCCCCCGGTGCCTCGTCCCAGTAGACGGCGCGTCGCTCGCGCTCGTACAGACTCACGTCGTAGCGCCCGCCAAAAGTGGACACCACCACGCTCTCCGGGTCCGGGTGGACTAGGACAAGCCGGAAGAACCACCAACACCACCATCAATGGTGACGATGATGATGATTACAAGTAGACGGGCGATTGATGGTTATTGTTAACGATGATGGTAGAAAAACGATGCGTGTGAAATGACAACGATTATGATGATGAAACAACTCTAAATATGTATTTAGTCAGGCTCCCGTACATCGAACCAGGCTCCCGCGTATCGAGCCAGGCGAGAAGCGCCTCACCAGAGTTGAAGGCCTCCTCCAGGGCGAGAGAGTCATAGAGGCTGAACGGCGTCCACACCTCCTTCCCCTCCACGCTGCGGCAGAAGAACCAGTGGTGCTGCACCGCCTCGTACACCAGCCCGGGGGGTGGGGGCTGGGCCCCGGGGGACAGTGCAGGCTGACCCCCAGGAGGCAGGATTTGACTTGGGGGGGGCGGGGTTTGGCCAAAGGTGGGTAGTGACTGGCTACCTGGGAGAGGCGCATAGCCACCTGTGGTAGGAGGAATATATCTGGTAGTGGGAGGGGCATAACCGGTAGTGGGATGGGCATAACCGGTAGGGGCATAATCGGTAGTGGGAGGGGTATATCCGGTAGTGGGAGGGGCATAACCGGTCATGGGAGGGGCAAAACTAGTAGTGGGAGGAGCATATCCACCAGTGGGAGGACTGTATCCGCTTGCAGGAGGATTGTATCCACTCGTGGACGGGGTGTAACCTGCAGGGGGAGCGGTGTATCCAGTCATGGGGGGGGTGTAACTGGCGGGAGGAGGGACGTAGCCCACTGTGGGTGGGGCTTGCCCAAAGGGGGGTGGGGTCTGCCTGCTTGTGAGCGGAGTCGCGCCGGCCTGCAAAACAAAGATCTTCCGTAAAGCCTTAACAGACTTGGGACAGGTGGTGTTTGCGAGCACCTATGAAGGCTGGAAAGGCACACGAGGGGGTGGGTAGCCGGCACCACGCCCGGCCGTCTTTGTTTCCCGAGCAGCGATGTTTACACACTGCACCAGGTACTCATTTCAGACTGAGTCGACCTAGGGGAGGCCCAGGACGTGTTCAAATAATCGTCACTGGTGTTGGCCGTGAGTGGGAATCGAACCCAGATCGGCGGGTTCATAGCACAGCGCGCTAACCGCTGTGCTACTGCTCTCCACAGACACACACGCAAAGACAAAGATCCCCCATATAGCCTGCAACAGACTGTTAGGGCAAGTGCTGTTAGCGAGCACCTATAAAGGCCAGAATGGCACACAGGGAGTGGGTGGCCAGCACCACGCCCGGCCGCCTTGTTCTCCCCAGTGGCCATGTTTACACATCGCACCAGGCCGAGTCGACCTAGGGCAGCCCCAGGACCGGTTCAGATAATCGTCACTGATTTTGACCGTGAGCGGGAATCGAACTCGGGTCGCCAGGTTCGTAGCACAGCGCGCAAACCGCTACATTCCCCACACACAGACACACGTTTTGAGTTACAACCGGGCGTGCGGTATGAATGGAGGGCCGTGGCTGCGGTTGCCACACGGCAGTGGAAGTGGGGTTTGGTACAACGGCAGTTCGCCAATCGGTGGGTTCGCATGCGGTAAAGCGTGGGCACTCCAACCAAAACATCTGGCCAGCGTGGAGAAGAGGAGACCCAATAATCTGTCTCTCCAGAGCTCCCGCCAGTGCAGGGACTATTTCACCAATCGTGTCATCTGTCCCCCCACCGCCTCGTCTAAGCCTCACCTGGGGTTGCTGTGGGGGGTTCATGGGAAGGGGGGGGGGGCCCGCCCCCACCCCCCACCATCTGTGGGGGGGGCACGTAAGGGTTGGCCCGGCTGCTGAGCGCGGTGTGGCGGTACGGGTTGAGGCCGGCTCCGGCCGTGGGGCTGGGACCACGGGAGGTGGGAAGAGGCTGCGGATCGCACGACACACGCACCGTCAGCAGGCCAACGCCGTTGGTGCCACCACCACCGCCATCACCAGCAGCAGAAGCCATCGCTGATGGTTCTGCAGCTGCTGCACTGGAGACGTGCGGTGACCTCCATAACCAGCCCCGACAGTCTCAGCTCACAGAGACCCACAGGCTCACACAGAGACCCACATACTCACACACAGACCCACAGACTCAGACCCATCTATCCTCTGCCTCCCACCATGGCTCTTAGGTCTTCTCTTCCCCCTGGTCACCGGACTCATGGAGACCACTCCAATGCCCTCCAGCCTCAAATCCATTCGTATCTACAGCACAAATCTGCCACGTTTCCTTCCGCACGACTGCATGGCTTGTTTTGTGTTGCTATAATGATAATTGTAATTGAACTTGGAACGCGCCGTACAAAATCTGCTCGCTCTCGCAGAGACGGGACAACTCCGACGCGCGAGGAACCACAAACAGGAAGGCAGCAGCTACATGGTGAGCCGGCGCCTACAACTACAAGCTCCTGGGTCCTCTATATATCAAGGCGTTATCAGCCAACTAACAAGTGTTTGCATGTGCGAGGAAACCGGAGCATCCGGAGCAAACCCCACGTGTGGGAGGGTGGGGGACACTAAATCCAGTCCACACTTTTGCCAGGGTACGGCTCCTCCTCGACACCCACCCACGGGAAGAGAGTTTCACAACATCTGTGTGGTGATCCACCAACCCTCGCTGCTGCCTCCACCGCGCCGGATCGCTACAGGGAGCTACATGGATAGCCATCACCTGCCCGGCTGAAATTCCCAGCGTCTGTCTCACACAAAGCTCTGCTTAAGTGTCAATAACTTCCTTTTCAAACTGCTTGCTTTTAATTCCAGCTCTCTGACCCATATTGTAATACAGACAGCACTCCTACTACCTCATCATTACCATCATCATCATCCCTACGACCAAGTCACACACATACTACAACACCCGCCATTCACCACTAAGTGGCGGTGATGTCACCATGGTGCCTGTGCCAGGCCAGGTGCACTTTTGACGCCACATGAAGTGTGGAAGGCTCGCTGACAGGAGGTCACAAGACAGACCCAGGTGCCATGGGTAGATTGACTGAGATGACTGGCAGACATACGTACACACAGATACACACGTGTGCCACTGGTTTTGTAGCACAGCACATTAACCACTCCACCACCACTGCACCCGCACAAATACAAAGAACCTCTGTTTAGCCTACACATGATGTTGGGGCAAGTGCTGTTTGCAAAGCACCTTTGAAGGCTGGCTTGGCGCAACACACCTCTAATTGGCATGGTTGGCTAAGTATGGAGCAAAAGAAGTTCAACATACATATAATAAAATCTTGTTATTTCGGTATTTGATCATTTGTAATTCGGGATAATTCGGCAGCGGCTGCGCTTTCGGCATATATAAAGTATTAGTAATTCACATTGCCGTACCGAATGATCGAATTTCGGCATGCACGTCAAACGACGCCGTGCGCCATAACCAAAACAATGACTAAGTCAAGTGGTGGGGCGCGTGACGAGCATTAGTGCTGACCTGTTGCTTTGGGCTTTACTTTGTTTATGCACTCTGTGCAAGCCAACCCTCTCAGAAATGTCGTCTACATCTGACTTGTTTAAACCCATGTCACAAACACCCAGGCATAACCTACATTCTACTAGCAGTGAAGCTTCCAATGCAGTCTCTTCAGTCTCTGGATATTCTTCCACAGACACCTCTGTCAGCAGTGAAGTGCCACATCAGCTGATGTCGTCTGACAGCAAGTAAAATAATGTAGTAAACATTAATTGTTTTAAATGTGAAAATTAAATGTAATTTTTTATTTAGCGTAATTTGGTGTTTAAGTTATAGTTTAGTGAGGATACAGTACATTAAGTGCATACTAAGTACATTAAGCCCCACCTACCACATTGAAAATACCACATCCTCCTCATTCACCTGCAGTGCTGGTTACTGATAGTGTAATTTTTTTGGGAAAAACATTTTTGGAAAACAAATTCGGATTTTTTTTACCATGCCCGGCCACCTTTGTCTCCCCAGTACTGATGTTTACACACCGCACCAGGCACTCATTTGAGACTGAGTCCATCTCGGGGAGGCCCAGGACCAATTCAGATAATCGTCACCTGTGTTGGCCGTGAGCAGGAATCGAACTTGGGTCGCCGGGTTTGTAACGCAGCACACGAACCACTAAACTACTGCTCCACAGACACAAAAACAAGATCCCCCGTATAGCCCACAGACTATTGGGGCAAGTTCTGTGAGCGAGCACAGCACACGAGGGGGTGGGTGGCCAGCACCATGCTCGACCGCCTTTGTCTCCCTCATTAGTGGCAAATGATTTTACCCACCGCACCAGGTACTCATTTGAGGCCGAGTCGACCTAAGGGAGGCCCAGGACTGGTTCAGATAATCATCACTGGTGTTGGCCATGAGCGGGAATCGAACTCGGGACACCGGATTCATAGCACAGCGCGCTAACCGCTACACAACCGCTCCACAGACAAAAGACAAAGACTCCCTGTATAGCCTGAACAGACTGTTGGGGAAAGTGCTGTTAGCAAGCTCCACAGACACACACACACGCACTCGACCCTGACACTCAACCCCTTACCTGACCCCTCCTCTGGCCCCTCACATGACACCTCACATGACCCCTCACATGACCTGCCCCTCACCTGTTTGCCGTCGCCCCCATTTCCCGCTGCACCCTCTGACCCCGTGAACGGCACAGGGCTCCGGGTGTAGGGGGAGCCGGAGTAGGGCGACCCGGACTGGGGGGCTCCCGACTGGGGGGCTCTGGAACTCCCTGGATTGGGGGGCCCAGGGTGCACGATGGAGGCGAAGGGGTCTGCGTGGGCCGCGTGGGCGGCCTGAGAGAAGAAGCTGAACGTGGGCGGCGGAGCCTGGCCCACGAAGCTGTCCTCCTCGCCCGCTTCAACGCCATCGTCTGAGGACGCAGGCGCACGGAAACACACAACCACGCTCGACGACCAGGCTCGACAACGACGCTTGACAACCACGCTCGACAACCATGCTCTACGACCACCCTCATACATACAGACACACTCTCATAATACAGACACTCATACATATGTAATGACACCTGCTGGCCGGGAAAGGGAAGCACGGGAATGGGCACGGTTAAAGTAACAACCAATCAGAGGAGAGGTATCTGGGGCAAAGGTAACAGGTGGGGTTAGCCGAGATACTCCGGGAACCTGCTCGAAGGTTCCACGAGAGGGCGTGGCCGGAGGCGGGGCCTAGCCAGGCCTAGGGGGATATAAGGGGGAGTGGACCCGGGGCTTGGGGTTCGGGTGTGGGGTCTTGGGTCCTGGCTGCATAGCTGCTCGCCGACATCTCTCTCCGTCGTCCGGCCACGTGGAAGATCTCCTGTGGGGTTTCCATCGCCATCATTGTCACGCCGCGAGCCAGCGCCGTAGCCGAGTGAGGGCGGTGGGACAATGCCGAGTGATCGGCTGTGTGTAGCTAGTAGAGACGTTAATATCTAAGTGTTGTTCTCAGAGTGAGAAGAATGAGGTTGGCCTGTGTTGTGCCCAGTGTGAGAAATCAAAGAAGTACCCTCTACACGACGTGTCGCGGAAGTCGCTCATTACACATACAAACATACAAACAAACAACCGCCATTCACCACTAAGTGGTGGTGACGTCACCACGACGCTTGTGCCAGGCTATGTGCACCTTGAGGCCACGTGAAGTGTCGAACGCCCGCTGGCAGGAGGTCACGGGGCAGACCCAAGTGCCACGGGTCGACTGACTGAGATGACTGGCTGATGCACCACCTGTGCCTCCTACCGTGCCAACTTGCTGTGCTTTAGCCACCCGGCGCTCCAACTGCCCAGTAGCGTCCATCACGAGCCTCCTCCACAGAGGCCAATCTTGACACCGCTGGTACCAGTCATCGGCAAGTCCACTCAGCCCAGATCCTCCTGTACCACATCACTCCATATCTTCTCTAGCCCGTGCCGCACCCGTTGAGCACCCTCGATCCGGCCAAACAAAAGCTGTTTAGGCATGCGGTGACTGGGCATGCAGGCTCTATGGCCCAGCCAACGCAGCCTTGCCTGCCAGAGGAGCTCACCGATGGGACTTTGTCCAGATCTTTCAAGGATTTCTGAGCTCCTCACACAACCCAGGATCGATCGTAGGCAGGCCAGCCTAAATGTTTCTAACCGGCGAAGAGGTTCCATTATGGGGGTCCACGTTTCGCAAGCGTAGAGAAGGGAGGGAATGACTGTGGCCGAGAAGACCTGAAGCTTCGTGCGGAGCAACAGACCAGGTAGCTTCCACACAGCGTTACGCAACCGATGAAAAGATAATGCCACTCGACTGATTCGGAGTGAGACCTCTGCTGTTAAACCAGAGCAGATCATAAGCACACTGCCCAGATATGGGAAACCTTCCACTCTCTCCACAACTGCCCCATCACCAATTGGGAGTTGTGGGGGTGGAGTGTCCGATGGTACAAAATACCCTGGCAGGTGCTTAGTTTTGGTGGGGCTGATGGTAAGGCCCCACTCCTCTTAGTAGCAAGCTCCAGATTTAGCTGCAGCGCCTCCAACTCCTCCTTTGAGTGAGCAGCAATTACCAGATCGGCATACAAAACATGGTTGAGCAATAGGGAGCCATCCCTTGACAGCACCCGGGCATCGACCATTGTATCTGTACCAGATGGAAATTCCTCCCGTACAGCTATTGAAGGCCTCACGAACTACGTGGTCAAAATAGATTTTAAATAATGTGGGAGCCAGAAGACATCCCTGTCGCACCCCAAGGTGTACAGAGAATGGCTCCGACTACTGGCCACGTAGCCCGCTCACTATTATGAAGGTCCTTAATGATCGTGAGCAGAGGGTCAGGGACTCCGAAAGCACAAAGAACAACCCAGAGCCCAGGCCAACCGATGGTATCATAAGCCTTGACCAGGTCAATAAAGCAGAGATGTAGGTCTTGTTGGAATTCCCTACACCTCTGCTGTAGCAGACGAACAGAAAATATGGCATCCGTGCAAGACCGCCCTTTCCTGAAACCGCATTGGGGCTCCGCAAGCCTCTCTTCAGCGTGCCTAGCAAGGCGATGTTGAATAATCTTTGCCAGGACCTTTCCCGGCACACTAAGGAGTGAGATGCCCCTGTAGTTGTTACAGTCTGTTCGGTCCTTCTTAAAGAGGGGGACCACCAGGACATCCTTCCAGTCCTGCGGAACCCGTCCAGTGGTCCACACTGTTGCTATGATGTCATGTAGGGCAGTCTGTGCACAAACGCCACCCTCCCTCGGCATTTCGCTTGGGAGATCATCTCTACCCGATGCCTTTCCTGGTCTCAGACTCTGGATCGCCTTCAGTACTTCCTCAACAGATGGCACCTCAGCCAGCCACTCACAGGAGGTGACCTCTTCCAATATTTGAGGCACCGCAGCCTCGGCAGGGTCATCCCCATTTTGTCCCACGTTGTTATCCAGGCTGAGGGATGTCCCCTCTCCCAGGACCTCACAGAAATGCTCAGCAAATCTGCAAACCTGTTCCTGGGGGTCGGAGATTGGATCACCGTTCCTTTCCCTAATGATGGTAATAGGTGTGGCGCTGCAGGTTACGTTTTTGATGGAATTAAAGAGCGATTTGTGATCGCGGGCCACTGAGGCAGAATCCATCTCCTCAGTAACCTGCGACCACCACCCATCCTTGCAGCGTCTCATGGCTCTCCGAACCTCCGAGCGAAGGCTGCGGTAAGCTTCCTCATTCTCCGACGTGGGATGCTGTAGTCGATGAGTGGGCCTGTCGCTTTTTCTCAGCCGGCTTGAACACTTCCTCTGTCAGCCAGGGTCTCTGGGGAGGTCTGGACCGTGTACCCCAGGGGTGTCCAAACCTTTTGCAAAGAGGGCCACATTTGATAAAGTGAAGATGCTCGGGGGCCAATAGTTCCTTTTGACATTTTTTTAAACTACAAAAGTTACGTGAAAATACACTGTTATAAAACAATTTTCATTGTCACAATTACCTTTATTTTTCAAATGACAATATAAGCAAATATAAGCCACTCAGGCAGACGTGAACAACTCGAAAAACACAATTCTGCCTTTCATTCAGTCAGATAACATTGAACAAACTGTATAGAATACCTTATATTTCCATGAGTTAAATATCTTTGCCTCATGAACATTTTAAACAGGAGTTACAAGTAATGCAAAGTGGTCTGTTATCATTAAACTTTAAAACAAGTGAATTTTACCCTTGTCTTTTACAAGATCTTTCAGAAAGCAATAGTTTGTGTCACATCTACAGGTACATAACATCAACAGTTATAACCAAATCTTATTCAAGAGTTTAATAAAACAAGTGCCATAAGTCCAAGTGCATTAGTGTCCTTTAGGCTTATCACTGATAATAGTGACAGATGTTACCGTTCAAAACACTCAATTGCAGATTGATCAAGGAACAGATAACTTGCTGACACTAATGAGAATGGTGATACTGAGATCTAGATTTCAGTAAAGAGACCAGGTCTGGCTTGAGGGCAGTGGTTGAGATGCGTAAAATGCCACGCAAGTGGGAGTCACTCATCCTTGACCTCAATCGGTTCTTGTTTAAGTTCATGACCGATAATGTTTGCTCACACAAATATGTGGAACCGAATAAGCTCAGCATTTTCTTAGCAAATGACCGCATTTCTTTTTTTTCAGTCGCCATGGCAGAAATTACTCGAGAAGGGTTTGCGGCACGGATGCAGAGCCAGATAGAATTAGAATGGTGCTGCCAACGTGTGGTGAAAGGAGGAATTGCATCTTTAAAGTTTTACAATTTATAAAACCGAAGCTGCGGGCCATATGAAATCTGACCACGGGCCGTCATTGGCCCGCGGGCCGTCATTGGCCCGCGGGCCGGACTTTGGACATGCCTGGTGTACCCAAAGCAGCCATTGCAGCTGCATGAGACACAGTCCTAAACCTCGCCCATTTCCTCGACATCAGGAGTGAGGGACGATACCAACCCCAGCCGCAAGCGATGCTGAAATTCTCGCTTGCAACTTTCAACAACTAGCTGAGACCATGCCACTAAGGTTTTGAATGGGGTCCTGGGTGTACACCCACCACCGGAGTGGAAGAATGGCAGGCGCATCATACAGATGACAAGTTGATGGTCAATGGGCAGATCAGCTTCACGGTAGGTCCTGGTGTGAAGGACATGGACCCTCATCCGCTGTTCCGTCACTATGTAGTCCAGCAGATGTTCTTGCTTGGACCCGGCATGCATCCATGATGTTGTGTGGATGCGCCGATGCCGGAACAACGTGTTGGTAATTACAAGCACATGGACTGCACAAAAATCTAGCAGCCTCCTGCTATTGTTATTGAGCTGATCTGACCCATGCCTTCCAATCACTTTCATACAGACACTAGCATACAGACTCACTCTCATACATACACACTCGCATAGAGTTCAATTTTAGTTCAGTTTATTTTTACTTACCCTGTTTGCAAATAAGCTCTTACATCGCCTGTCATAAAAAAAGAACACTGCTTCCCCGACATATGCACAAGTCACAGTAAATAAATTTATAATAAACTTATAACAAATAAGTGAAATAAAAAATTAGACAGCAAATCATAATCATACAGACTCACTCTCATACATAGACAAATATCCCCCATATAGCCTGAACGGACTGTTAAGGCAAGTGCTGTAAGCGAGCACCTATGAAGGTAGGCATGGCACACGAGGGGAGGGTGGGTAGCACCACGCCCAGCCGCCTTTGTCACCCCAGTGGTGATGTTTAAACACCACACAAGGTACTTGTTTGAAGCTGAGTCGACCTAGGGGAGAACCAGCGACGGTTCAGATATTCGTCACTGGTGTTGGCCATGACCGGGAATCGAACCCGGGTCGCTGGGTTCGTAGCATATTGCAGCATGCCTACCGCTACGCCACTGCTCCCCACATACATACAGACACACTCTCATACATACATACAGATACTCTCATATACAGATACTCATCCATACACTCACTCTCATACATACAACAACCGCCATTCGCCACTAAGTGGCGGTGACGTCACCACGGCGCTTGTGCCAGGCTATGTGCACGTTAAGGCCACGTGAATTATTTAACGCTGGCTGGCATGAGGTCATGGGACAGACCCAGGTGCCATGGGTTGATTGACTGAGATGGCTGGCCGATGCACCAACTATGCCCCCTACTGTGCCAACTTTACGTGCCTTAGCCACCCGGCGCTCCGCTCGTTGTTGTGAGCATTGCTTCTCTGCTCTCCGTTGTTGCTGGAGGGCGACTGCCTCCATCTGTCCAGTAGCATCCTTCACAAGCCTCCTCCACAGAGGCCGATCCTGACACCGCTGGTACCAGTTATCAGCAAGTCCACTCAACTCAACATCCTCTTGTACTGCTCCATCTCTTTTCGAGCTTATGCCACACCCGTTTAGCCCCCTCTATCCGACCAAACAGAAGCTGCTTGGACATGTGGTGGCTGGGCATGCGGGCTAGATGACCCAGCCAACAGAGCCTGGCCTGCTAGAGGAGCTCACCGATGGGACTTTGTCCAGATCTTTCAAGGATTTGTGAGTTCCTCACACAATCCAGCTTGGTTAAACCCAGGATGGATCGTAGGCAGGCCAGCCTAAATGTGTTTAAGGGGCCATCCATTTGGTACGAATGTACGGAGGGGGGAGTTAACCCAAATGCATACGCATGCGTATGGGGGTCTACTACTCGATAATAATGCAGCTGGTGGTGGACTATCTGTTGCTTAAACACGTTTATATTATTAAGCCTTTATCGTTTCTGCATGGATTGCATATCGGCCGTTCAATAGGATTCGGAGGGGGGAGGGGGGATGCGTCAAGCGTACGTACGCAAGTGGGGGGGGGTGTAAAAAGTACGCGTGCGTACAGGGAGTGGTCAAGTTTTTACAGATTTTTGCATACGTACTAAATGCATGGCCCCTAACCGGCGAAAATATTCCATTAGGGGGGTCCACGTTACGCAAGCGTGAGAAGGAAGAGCATGACCATGGCCGAGAAGTCCTGAAGCTTCGTGTGGAGCAACAGACCAGATAGCTTCCAAATAGCCGATGAAGAGATAATGCCACTTGGCTGATTCGGAGTGAGACCTATGTTGTCAATCCCGATCCGGTCATGAGCACACTGCCCAGGTATGGAAAACTCTCCACTCTCTCCACAACTGCCCCATCACCATCTGAGAGTTTTGGGGGTGGATTGCTGAATGGCACAAAATACCCAGGCAGGTGCTTAGTTTTGGTGGGGCTGATGATAAATAAGACTCCGGCTCTTTTAGTGGCCCACTCCAGGTTCAGCAGCAGCGCCTCCAACTCCTCCTCTGAGTGAGAAGCAATCATCAAATCTTCGGCATACATAACATACATACAGTCTCATACATTTGTAGTGACATACTGTCACGAAACTGTAGCGCCGGGTACTGGAGGGACACATGACCCGGGGGCTGAGAGCCCTGCCTTCATACAGTAGGGGGCGGGGCCCAGGACGTGGCAAAGCCACGGCCAGGGAGATAAAGGGGAAGCCCTGACAGGGATCGGGTTCCGTTGTGGGGATCGGCCTGGAGTCCCACGTCTCTTCGTCTTCGCTCGTTTGTCGGTTGAGTGTAGCCTGACATCGTGGGTCAGACAGTGTGTGTGCTGGCTGGCCCGTTCACTCCACTAATGCGCACGCACATAGCGAACAGATAGACAGCTAGCCATAGAACCCGAGTTGTCAGGGTTGTGTTTATGAAAAGTATTGCTTCCAATTACAGTGTGAGACTTCGTGTATAACACACTACACATACAAACACACTCATACAGACACACTCTCATGGCTACACACACTATATACATAGACACATTCAAACAGACACTCTCATTCAGAGGGCTGCTTCAGCACAGTTGAGGACAGGCACGTTGCCACGTCTGTCCTCAACTGACTACAATCGTTAATTAAACTCGCTCGCTTGCACAACATCGGCAATTGTTACGGCTACAGAGAGGGGGGCGCTGCATACGACTAGGCGGCGAGCGGCGTTCCATGATTTGTATGGACATCACGTGTTGGGTTGGGTGCGATGTTCACTGTATGAGTGTCGTGTAGGATAGAGATATGGGACCTTCGTGTGCACGTGTCGTTACGCGTTCACTGTGTATGTGTAAGAGTGTGTAGGTGTGTAAGAGTGTGTAGGTGTGTTTGTGTGCATGTGCGCTGCGCTTTGAACCCGGCAACCCGGGTTCAATTCACGGTCATCTGTGTGCCATGCCGACCTTCATAGGTGCTCGCTAACAGCACTTGCTCCTACAGTCTGTGAAGGCTATACGGGAGATCTTTTATTTGTATACGACAGGGGGTGTGTGAGTGTGTGGATACTGTCCACATCATTGCGTGTTGGAGACGAGATGGACTGATGCGGTACAGGAGGATGTGGAGCTGAGTGGATTTGTCGATGACCGGAACCTGCGGTGTCAAGATCGGCCTCTGTGGCGGAGGAGCCTCGTTCAGGACTTTCCTGAGGCAGTTGGAGGCAGTCGCCCTCCGGCAACAAGAGCGACGCTCACAACAACGCGCGGGCGGATAAAACGCAGCGAGGTGGCCCAGTAGGGGGCACAGGTGGTGCATCTGCCAGTCATCTCAGTCAGTGAACCCATAACACCTGGGTCTGTTCCGCGTAGTCCTGCCAGCGAGCCTTCGACACTTCACGTGGCCTCAGGGTGCACCTAGCCTGGCACAAGCGCCGTGGTGACGTCACAGCCACCGGCTATTGTGGTTGGACACGTTTGCTATGCAAGTGCCAACTGGCACCTGGACACCCTCATAGAGGAGATGAAAGTGTCATCATATTTTAAAAAATCAGCCCCGCAAACCAGAACCTTGACACAAATCTCGGCCGAGCCGCGACCTGAACTTGGTCTGGATCCAAATCTGAGCCTAAATGACCTGGACCCGGACTCGAACCCGGTTTAGGTGTCGGTCAAAGTTCCTACAACTTACAATTATAAAGCCACGTACCCTACGACTTCAGACATCCGCGGAAGCTCGTGTTCTTGACGAATTCAACACCAATTCCGCCGCTTTACACGGCGACACTCAACCATTCTCCGACTATACCTGGCACTACAGAATATTAAACTAAAGATTCCAGAACCCGACCTCCGCCACAGCGCAAATATCCGCCAGCCCCAACTCAGTAGCTTCCGCGGATTTCCGTCCATCACCGCCGCTTCTCCCACTCACTCGCCGCCACCCTCCCCCGTCCGCCTTACCGAGCGCAGCCGCGGCGGCGGCGGGATCGGCGCCCGTCACCACGGGCAGCAGCGTGGCCGGAGCCGAGAGGCTGAGCTCGGGCGCGGAGGAGAGGAGCAGATTCTGTCCCGGGTACGAGCGGCGCTCCCTCTTCCCGCCGCCGTCGGCCATCGCCGGCTCCGTGGTGTCACCGTCTGAGCCCCGCCCCCCCGCCACTGCCGCGTCACCTTTGCCGCGTCACCTCTTGACCTCACCGCGCCGCCATGTTGGGAAGGGAGCCATTGGCGTTGCGTCGGCGCGGGACGTCACCGGCCATGCGACGCGGTGGGGGGGGGTGAGCGTTGAAGTGGGGCGCGTGAGTTCCCCGACCCCTCTTGCAACATGGCTGCCCAGGTTTGACGTGCTGATGACGTCGGGCGCGACGTTGCGAGGTTCAGGGCGTGTGACACGTCGCGCGGTGACGAAATTTTTTCAGTCACGTGCTTCGGTCGGGCTGCCACGTGGCGTTGGCGTCGAAGTTACAAGTCGGACCCTGATGGCGTCGCCAATGCGTTACTTTCGTTTTTAAACAGTTGCCGAGTACAGGATCAGCACGTCAAGCGGTCAGCAACAAACAGCACTACTATCAAAGTTGTAAAGATTATGACAGCTTGGGAAAAATGAGACGATGGGAGGAAATTCCAAACTGGAGCAGTGCGAGTGAGAAAGCAGAAAGTGGCGAGATGTTAACTACCTCGCCTGGCATACAGGAGGTCGTGCGTTTCGATTTAGACCTTCAAGCCTGTATATTTGGAGTTTGCATGTTCTCCCCGTGGTCGTGTAGTTTTTTTTTCTACGGGGTCTCCCGGTTTCTCCCTCCACATTTAAAAATATACGTTTAGAGTATGTAGCTGCTATAAATGTCCACATGATCAGAAGCCACTTCGTTGAGCAATCATTTGTGGCCAGGTCGCTTCTGAAAAAGAGATATACAATATTGCCTCGTTATTCACGAACTTGCTATCCGCAAATCACATTTGGCACTACACGATTGCATAAAGAGAAAGTGAAGGGATAAAATGATGAATGTGATGAAGAGAGAAAGTTATGACATTAAGCAATGAAAGTTTTTTAAGTGATGCGCATCATCACAATTTAAATTAAGTTCATTTATAAACTTTTATTTAACATTTCAATATGCATTTTATTTACTTTGTTTATTATAATAAATGTTTAGTTGATAGTTTTCATGTATTTAATAGCTTTATCTATTTAAGATCATTAAAAAGGCATACTATCAGCGAAATTTACTATTCACGAGCATTATACTGTAGCCCAATGGGCCTTACCTGGTAAAATTAAAAAAGTTAAGTGTTCTGACCTGCAATGCAGTGAATTAACACATCACGGATGAGCTCAAATAGTCTTGTAGATTGCGTGTTCAACATGTGAAGGAATCAACGAGTGACGTTCACAGGAACAGCATGGCAGTAGTGTGGGATTTTAGTTTTATCAACATGGTGTGCGTCACGTCGCATCCAAAATAACAGCCGTCCTCGCGTTCTCACATGCGCACGCGGTAGCGTAACATACGCAGTTGGAAAACGCCTGGGGAATAAGGCATCGTACGAATGGGGATCTAGGAGGCGCAATAGTGGAGGAAGGTCCTGTTGATTTTGCCCACGTGTAGACATCAAAGCCACAGGTGATTCCTGTCAGCCATCTTGACCGCATGGCTGGGACGGCAAGTGAAGCCTCTGGGCTGCGTTTGCAGGCGTGGGCAAGAGCATTGCGGTGCTTAAGGGATAGAACCACGCTGCGTTGTGCGTAGTGACCATGCTGTGCAAAGAGGAATCCTCACTGCATGGTGAGAAAACACCGGAAGGATTGTTTTGGTTAAATGTGTTGCATCGTCGTGGGAACATCGTGGTGCACGTTGGGAAAACCATGTTGCGGCCCCGACATTAGTTTTACTTCACAGGCTTGTGCGATCCCATCAGGACACGTGGTGTTGCGTCCCAAGAGCACGTGGTTCCAGTGGAGTGTGAGCGTCACAGGCACCACATGTGTGTGTCGTGTAGGAGGACGGAGTGTGGTTGTGAGACCCTGGTTTGACGGTGTGTGCAGTGTGCCGTGGCGAGCCAAATCGAGCGTCTCCAAGTGCATAGATTATGCCGGTGACCACTCCGTTGGGGTTTCCATATATTAGTCTCGCCCCGCCCCCCCGAGTTGAGCAAAACTGGTTCCTCGATGAACGATATTAAAACCATCGGTTGAAATGATCGTTAATTGAATATAGAAAATACATGTAAAGGTTGATTTAAAGCTTTCGTGACTGCAGGAATTAATATTCTTTGGGTCTTTCGGTAAAGCCACGTAGATAGAATAAAAATAAATAATCACAATATCAGCGTTTCGATCGCAACACAAGCAATCGTCATCAGGTGAGAGCTGCTGAAGCAGGAAAAAATATATGGCGGGAGCACTGCTAAGGCAGGGAGTTATAAAGGTTTGAGATGGGTGTAGTCCAATGGTCAGTGGGCAGGGCTAGAGATGAAATTTGCATGTAAATGTAAGGATAAATCTTGACAAACGAAGCTGTGGGGGTGGCCATTGTGTAGTAGCATGGTTGGGCACTACATTTCCCATTCATCCTTACCTGTAGTAGCAAACACGTGTCAATAGGGGGTGGTACACTGAATGGGTAAGATGAGTCAGGCTGTTGGGCCAATAGGGCTCCCCAGACCCCAAGAGATGCTGTGGGGATATTCCAGAGCCCCCTAGAGTTCCAGAAGAAAGGCGTGGCTATGGGCAGAGAGACCCTAGAACGGGCATAAAAGCCGGACCTCTGGACAGGTCCAGCAGTCATCGTCAAGCTGAAGACTGAAGACCCGCTTAGGCTAGGACCCTGAGAACCCCCGCACCCGGCATCCTTCTAAGGGCCGGGACTGAGTGGGCCAGTGGTCGGGACCCGAGGACCTTGGCTGGGTTGGGTCAGCTAGCCTCCCCTAGGACCCCTTAGCCGGAGGGCTGAGAGTATGTAGCCCCAGTGATAGGGCATGCTAGCCTCCCGAGGACCCCTTTAGCCAGAGGGCTGAGAGTACGTAGTTCCAGTTGATCGGACACGCTAGCCCGGAGGCTATACCTCCCCAGGTATCGGGTGGAGGGGCCGCTACCCCTTCATGTTAGGGATCGTTACTGTTATTATTGTAATAAACGAGTTGCCTCTACGAACCGTCTCTACTCTCCTTGGACCCACTACAATTGTATTGTGAGAGATTAGCATGTCAATGTAAGAAATTTGCTTGTAAATGTAAGCTAGAGAGAGCTCGGAAAAGAACATCACCACATGGAGGTAGAAATGGATGGCAAGCCACCATTTACTAACACAGCTAACGGTGGCTGTTAGTGAATGTAGCTCAGAGTCGAAAATAACTAACATAGGTAGGAAGGGAATATCAGCCAGTTAATAATGTCATTCCAGTGATTGCTCAGTTTGTACCCATCTTCTCGGTTGAAATTGTGTCTGTATATATATCTGGATGGCTTGATGAACAAATCTTTGCCGATAGAGTACCTTCGTCTTGGCAAATTTAATTTCATGTGTCCACAGCGTTAAAATAATGATCAGCTACGGCTGAGGTATTGGTCCTACCGTGTTTTAGATCTGCCTTATGTTCACGAACCCGGTCCGAGACATGTCACTTAGTTTCCCCAATGTAACTGCTGCCGCAGACAGCTTATTTTGTAGACACCGGGGTATTGCATGTCAGGGATCACATCCTTCACAGATGGGATCAAATCACAAATTTTATGTACCGTGTTGAATCATACCTGGATCTTGTGTTTGCTCATGATTTTGGAAATATTTTTGGTGACCCCTGCTATGTAAGGCAAGGTGATGGTTTTGATTGGATCTTCAGATGGTTCTTTCCCAATGGTTGGGGTGATAGCTTACGGATTGTGTAGTCTGAATATCCATTCTTCTTGAGGGCTTGGTGTACGTGCTCCAGTTCTCTGGCTAGGTGGTGATGGTCGGAAATACGAGCTCTATGGTATAGAGCAGGGGTCCTCAAACTTTTTAAACAGGGGGCCAGTTCACTGTCCCTCAGACCGTTGGAGGGCCGGACTATAGTTAAAAAAACTATGAACAAATTCCTACGCACACTGCATATATCTTATTTTGAAGTGAAGAAACAAAACGGGAACAAATACAATATTTAAAATGAAGAACAAGTAAAGTTAAATCAACAAACTTGCCAGTATTTCAATGGGAACTATGGGCCTGCTTTTGGCTAATGAGATGGTCAATGTCCGGTTCCATATTTGTCACTGCTAGTCGTAACAAGTGATGCAAGTGTGCATCCGTTAGTCTAGATCTGGTTGGAGATTTCAAATGTTTCATTCTGGAAAAAGTCTGTTCACAGACATAAGTGCTGCCAAAGATGGTTGCCATTTTGAGTGCATGGTTCCTGAGATGAGGATATGTCTCAGAGGGGAGAGATGCATAGAAATTATGAAGGCTGCTTGACTTGAATGCGTCTTTCAGAGAGTCACAATTCTGCAGTTCAGCCAGTTCCATTTGATAAATTGTATCCACATTTTCAATGTTAATAGAAAATGGGTTACAGAAAAGCTGTATGTCCTGTTCATGGAGATGAAACTCTTTAAATCTAAATTGGAACTCCTTTTGCAATTTTTCCAGTGAATCCACACATGTTTTGTTTGGGAATTACAACCAATGGTTTTTCCGCTAACAGATTTTGAGTTGTGGGGAGATGGCAGAAGTTTTCCTCCTTAACTTGTTTGATGAGGAGGCCTAATTTTACTTCAAATGCTTTTACATGTGATTGCATATCACAGAGGAGCTTCCCCTTTCCTTGAAGTTGCACATTGAAACTGTTGAGTAGCTCTGTTACATCTGTCAGAAAGGCAAGGTGCCATTTCCATTCTGCATCATTGAGCTCTGGTACTTCTTTGTTTTTTTAAAGCAGAAAAGCTGTAATCTGTGGAAGTAAGTCATAGAAACGTTTCAAAACTCTCCCTCGACTCAGCCAACGGACTTCTGTGTGGTACAGAACGTCTTCATAGTCAACATTTAGTTCAGACAGAAATTCCTGAAATTGTCTGTGGTTTAGTGCATGAGCTCTAATGAAGTTAACACAAGATACCACAATTTTCATAACAGAGTTCCACTTCAGTGATTTACTACACAGCGCTTGTTGGTGGATGAGGCAGTGTATGGCTATTGGATGAGAATTGTTATGTTTGTCCATCTCTTGGTTAATGCGAGCAATTACTCCTTTCTTAGACCCCACCATGCTAGGAGCACCATCAGTTGTCACACTGGCTAGTTTAGCCCAATTCAGCTCCAAACCATTCACAGTTTGGCAAACCTTTTCATAGATATCCTCTCCTGTAGTTCCTTTGATGCTTTGCAGTGCAGCAAGCTCTTCTGTGACTTCAAAATAGTCATTCATCCCACGAATAAAAATTAGAAGTTGTGCAGAATCACGAACATCATTGCTTTCGTCGAGTGCCAAGGAAAAATAGGAAAGTTTTTTTGTGGAGTTTTGCAAATGCTGATGCAAATTGTCTCCCATTTCTTCAATCCTCCGTGTAATTGTAGGTCCTGAAAGACTCACTGTACTAAATAAATCGGCCTTCTCTGGACACATCTCTTTGGCAACAGAAATAAGGCATTCTTTAACAAATTCTCCCTCCACGAATGGTCTGCCAGTGCACGCTATTAGCTTGGCAACTTGAAAACTTGCTCGCAGTGATGAAATATTTAGCTGCTTCTGCTTCACAAAAGTATTTTGCTGAGTTAATGTATTTTTCAGTTTTAATATTTTATCTTTTCTCACTTCTCCGACCAAACAATAATATGTATCTTTATGTTGAGTTTCATAGTGTCGACGTAAATTGTATTATTTGAACACAGACACTATATTCTGGCATATCAGACACACAGCTCTTTCCTTGTACTGCATGAAAAAGTAATCATATCCTACACTCCGAGTCAATTTTTCTCTTTCTTGACATAAGTTTCCTAGAGAGTCAAAATTGCTATTAGTAAAATACCAATATATATAGAGCGCTACAAAAACAATATACCAGCAATAACTTTGCCCACACAGAGACATACAGACTGCACTGCCCATCAATGCAGTCTGATTGGGGGAACTCCGCTTTTACCCCAGGCTCACACTGGTGCGGGTGCCATTAAAAAGTTAATTACACCTGCAGTTTGTTCACAGATCGCAGTACATCCCCAGCACACAAGAATATCACTGGGAGTGGAGCCGAGGGGCAAGTGAGGGAGCTGAGGGAGGGAGAGCCTTTTAAGCGCAGCCAGGGGAGGGCTGGCAGCCTTAGGCCTGGGGGGCAAGTCCAGTCAATTGGCCCATTGAACCATTCACCAGCGCAGCCCAATGAGTGCCCACCGCCGCAGCTCAATCAGTGCCCACCGCCGCAGCTCAATAAGTGCTCACTAGCGCAGCCAAATCAGTGCTCGCCACCGCAGCCCAATCAGTGCCCACCACCGCAGCCCAATGAGTGCTCACCAGCGCAGCCCAATTAGTGCTCACCAGCGCAGCCCAATTAGTGCTCACAAGCACAGCCCAATTAGTGACCATGGGCCGGATAAATGTCCTCGGCGGGCCGCATGTGGCCCGCGGGCCGTAGTTTTGAGGACCCCTGGTATAGAGTGTTGATGAGGGAATTCTTCTGGGATGGATGGTGGTGGGAGTCAGGTTTTAGGTAGTCATCCGTATGCGTGGTTTACAGGAAAGCCACCCATATGGATTCCTAACACAGCCACTGTTAGCTGTTAGTAAATGGCGGCTTGCCACCCATTTCTACCTCCATGTGGCGATGTTTCTTTCCGAGCTCTCTCTAGCTTACATTTACAAGCACATTTCTTACATTGACATGCTAATCTCTCACAATACAATGGCCACCTCCACAACAGCTTACCATTCTTTTCCACCTCCATGTGGCGATGTTCCTTTCAAAGCTCTCTCTAGCTTACATTTACAAGCAAATTTCTTACATTGACATGCTAATCTCTCACCATACAATGGCCACCCCCACAGCTTCGTTTATCAAGATTTCTATCTTACATTTAGATGCAAATTTCATCTATAGCCCCGCCCACTGATCCTTGGGCTACACCCATCTCAAACCTTTAGAACTCCCTGCCTCAGCAGTGCTTCCTGCTTCAGCCGTTCTCACCTGATAACGATTGCTTGTGTTGCGATCGAAACGTCGTGATATTGTGATTATTTTTATTCTATCTACGTCGCTTTACCGAAAGACCCAAAGAATACATGTTAAAGGCTTAATTTGTTCGAAAACTATCGGAAGTTGACCTTTTTCACCCTAAAAACAGGTTCTAATATTTAAACAAACAATTTTAATTAAATAAACGTTATAAAACATATTAATCCATTAATATTAATAGAAATGTGGATGCATAATATAGCATAAAAATACATAAAAGGCATGAAATAAAAATTATTACTTTAGGCTAAGAGGATGGATGGTTTAAAGGGTTGGAGAAGCTGGGGTGAGAGAAATTTTCCTGCTTAATTTGCACACTAATCATTATTTTCCTCACTTTGTCTTCACATTAATTTTAGGGGCGATTGTTATTGATCATAACTTTTAAGTAAAAAAACACTAAGTATTCACGAAAGCTGTTTTCATAAGCAACACACATGAAACATTGAAAAGCTAGCAGCTAGTTGCTCTCAAAACGCTCATAAAAGGGCGTCGCTGATTGAGGCCTGCTAAGTCCACTTAGGAGTGCTCCAATTGCCCGAAATTGGCAACCGCATATCGTAAAACATCGTTAATATAAAATGTGTCTTGAATATAAACAATGGGATCCTATAGGAGGCGGATCATTAATCGAAAAATCGTTAATGATGGCATCGTAAACCGAGGGACCACTGTTATTGCCAACGACGAGGCGCGAATATCGCCGAGGTAGAGCGAGGCAAAGTTTTGACTCCCACATCCTGACCACCCCATCTTCCCCTGCTCGCATTCGCTCCCAAGGTGCGTGACAGACCATTGTGTACCAACGCCATGATCCGCATTTTCCGCATTCTAAATATTACCCACAAATTACTGACGAATTGGGAATACACATAGCAATCGTCACTCCCTACTGGCAGACTAACGGCCCCCGGCTGCCGAGTTATCTTGTGCTACACAGGGACAATTGCCACTTGGGGTGGGCCTTTTAAAAATGCGTTTGAGATGTGATACAGGTCGACTATCATATGCAAAGTGCTCTGTATGTATGCACGTTTAACTTATTTCGCCACTGTACACAGCCAACCGTGCTAATCGGAGGTGCGGGGGGAAGGATATGGGATATGGCTCGAAGAAACGAGGGTCTTAAGGAGGTCGTTCTATCAAAACAAGTCATTATGACGATGGTAGAGTATTATATTACAGCACGGTGATACACAAAGCTGCGCGATATGAAGTTCTTTTATTTTGGCAATTTCTGGCTTTTCCTATAAAAAAGTGCACGGACACGCAGATAGGAGGCGAGACCACCTCCCTCCGTGGCACTTCCACTAACACGGCACGACGAAGAGGAGGAAAAACACTAGCAGCAAAGGGGTGGCTCAGTCCACAGGGCGGCAAGCTCATCACCAGATCAATGGTTCGTCAGGGCCAGATTAAGTTGAACCGATGTTATATAATTTTTCGGGACCCAGAACCATAAGTTTGTGATTAAATCGGGTTGTAAATCAAACCACAGGAACCCGATTAATCAAGTTGTGATTAAAATTGGTTCATCACATGCAGCGAGTTGATTTTGCTCAGCCAGGTCACCAATGTGTGTACTTAAAAAAAAACATCAATTAAACTCAGTTTTGCACCTTCATCCTGTCTAAAACCCAGCCCTGAAAATATCGGTTTTAAAACCGTGCGACAAACATAAGTGCTTCCCCCATAATGCGTGGACCACAGCTGATTTGCAGGGACCGTAGCGCGATAACATCCGATCTCCACTGGCTGCTCTCTAACACGAAGGGTCACACCGTTCTGTCGAGACTCCCCGAGTGATTCTTGGTCTCGCGACGACAACACGGATAGCACTCTCGGGACAGATGTGGAAGGGGAGGAAAAAACAGACTTTTTTTTTTAACTAACTGGTCCCTGCCACGGGAATGTGAAAATTGCCTCCAACGATGGAGATGAGCAGAGCCACTACCCAATGTGAAAGAGCGGGGGAGGGGGACACCGACTATACACGACCACAATACAAAAAAACAACAGTGGCAGCGGTTATGCTAGTAAAACGCAAGCACAAAATGGTAGCACACATTACTTGTCACTCATCCTTGCCTTCCTTTCCCTCACAGCAGGGGTCAGAGGCCCCCTTTTGGGGATCCTGGTAAAAGCCCTGAAGCCACTGGACCCCCATGGAGGGGGTTGGGGGGGTAGTGGTTTGGTCCCGGGCGTCTTTATGGTACCTATAGCTTGGAGCTATCGCAGTGACCCGGCTTTCAGTTAAAAAGCCACTCATACCTGAAACAATACAGTTTATAAACGCCGATGTGAATCACTGCTCACAAACCATGACGCACCGATGGATACAAGCCCCGATGTTTATTTCTGCCTGTAAACCATGACCCTCATAAAATACTGCCCTAGCCTACACCCTGACCCTAGCTAGCCCTGATTATAAGCCTTGTCCCAAACTCTGACCAGTCGTGACCCTAAACCTAACCTCATAATAAACGCAGATTCTTAACCCAGACTCTAGCCCCGACCCTAACCCTGATTTTAAACCCACGACTAAACCTGACCATAAACCAAGAGCCTAACCAAAATCTATCGTGATGTGAACTTGAAAAATGTGGTCTGTGTATTCACTGCATCACGTCCTTATTTTCAACTGGCGCCAAGCTATTGGGAAGCTCACCGCGCATCCCCCGCCCCCCCCACCAGCACCGTGCACTGTCACACACGCTCAGTCAGGCAAAGTGCAGAGTAAAATAATCATGTCATTAAATTAATAACCAAACGACGCAAGTGCACTCGGTAAGACGTCCAGTGAACCAAGTAGATCATGTAAACCACTACGCAATGACGGGAGGACTGTGAAACTAGGACGGGAGGAAGGGTTACATCTAATTTAGAAACCACCCATCTGTAAGTGAGTAAGAACGCAACAGCGGGGAAACTCGGAACCGGTGCCAAACCTGTGTCACCATGTGTACCCGCGTATCCCTTTGTGTTCAATTCTCCATGTGTGCCCGCGTGTCATCGTATGTCCTCGTGTGTCCAAACGTGTCCCAGTGTGTCCACGCGAGTCCCGGTGTGGCCCTGTGTATCCCCATGTGTTGACGTGTGTTCCCGTATATCCCCGTGTATCCCTTCATGTTTACGTCTCCATGTGTGTCCGCATGTCATCGTGTGTCCCGGTTTTGGTGACGGTGATGGCACCGTCATGCTGCGTCCTGGTTAGCAAGTTGAATGGTGACCTTCTTCCGGATTGGCGCCTTGCCTCTCTTCGCCTGGGTCTGTGTGGTGATTCGGAGAGCAGAGAGGGGTGGGGGGGTGGGGCAGAGACAGAGATGATAAAGCAGTGGGCATGATGGCACGTAGTGGTGGTGTTGACGATAGTCGGGGTGGTGGTGATTTTGATGTTGATGATGTTGATGGTGATTATGGTGATATCATCACCTCGCTCCGGGCTGGTTTCCCTGATGGAGGCCGTGCTACCTTGGAGGCCGGGGCAGTCTTAGGCTTGGGGGGAGGGGGAGCCTCTTCATCCGATTGGTCCATCGTCTTGGGGTCAAAGGGCTCCAATTTGGGATGCGGGCCTGAGAGAAATGCACAAAATCCCCCCGTCAAGTGCTGTTAGCGAGTAGCACCTAGGAAGGTCGGCATGGCACACGAGGGGGCGGGTGGCCAGGACTACGCCCGGCCGTCTTTATATCCCTAGTGGTGATGTTTACACATCGTACCCGGTACTCATTTGAGGCCGAGTTGACCTAGGGGAGGCCCAGGACCGATTCAGATAATAATTGTTACTGGTGTTGGCCGTGAGCGGAAATCCAACTTGGGTCGTGGGGTTCGTAGTGCAGCACGCAAACCGTGACACTACCACTCCCCACAATGTGGGTCTGAGACAAATGCACACATACACACGCACACACACACACGTAAACACACAACAACAACAGCCACCATTCGCCACTTATTGGCAGTGATGTCACCACAGCGCGTGTGCCAGGCTAGGTCCACTTTGAGGCCACATGAAGTCTTCTTGGTTCTTTCGGTAAAGTCACGTAGAAGGAAAGTAATAAAATAATAAAAATAAAACATAAAATAATTCTCACGACGTTTCGGCCACAACGCAAGCATCCGTCCTCAGGTGAAAACCAGGTCTGTCGAAGCGAATTATTTTATTATGTTTTATTTTTATTATTTTATTACTTCCCTTCTACATGACTTTACCGAAAGAACCAAGAAGATGAATCCCTGCAGTCACGAAAGCTTTAAATCTAAAGCCACATGAAGTGTCGGAGGCTCACTGATATGCGGTCACGAGACCCACATGCTGCGAGTTAAACGACTCCCCTTGGTAAAATTGGCTTTGAATCAGTACCTAGTATGGTAGGTGCACTGGGGATACAAATGATTCCGGGCGTAGTGCTGGTCACACTACCCCCTTGTGTGCCATGCCAGCCTGCAGAGGTGCTCGCTAACAACACTTGCCCCCTAACAGCTTGTTAAAAGCTATAGGGGGGGATCCTTGTCTCTGTGTTGTTGTATACGTGCATGTGTACATACATGTGTGTATGTTGTATACGTGCATGTGTACGTGTATGTATGTTATGTATGTTGTGTACGTGCGTATATGTTGTATACATACATGTGTACGTGTGTGTATGTATGTTGTGTACGTGCATGGGTAGGGGTGTGTGTGTGTGCATACCAGGCCCCCACGTGACACCATCCCCCACCCCTCCCAGTGCAATGTCCTGCATGCTGAAGCTGCGCAGGCGATCAGAGAGGGCTCCCTGACCCTGCACACACACACACAAGACAAAGATCCCCATATAGCCTTAGCAGACTGTTGGGGCAAGTGTTGTTAGTGACAACTTTTGAAGGCTGGGATGGCACACGAGGGGGTGCGTGGCCAGCACCACGCCCGGCTGCCTTTTGCCATTGGCGATGTTTACACACCATATCAGAAACTCATTTGAGGCTGAGTCGACCTAAAGGCCAGTTCAGATAATCATCACTGGTGTTGGCCATGAGCGGGAATCGAACTCGGGTCGCCGGGTTCATAGCGCAGCGTGCTAACCGCTACACTACCATTCCCCACACACACAATAACAAGAACCACCATTCACCACTTAGTAGTGGTGACGTCACCACGACGATTGTACAGGCTATGTGCACGTTAAGTCCACTTCAAGTGTTGAACGCTCGCTGGCAGAAGGTCACGAGACAGACCCAGGTGCCATGGGTTGACTAAGGTGACTGGCTGATGCACCACCTGTGCCCCCGACTGTGCCAACTTGCTGTGCTTGTTGTTGTGAGCATCGCTGCTCTGCCCTCCGTTGTTGCTGGAGGCCGACTGCCTCCAACTGCCCAGTAGCATCCTTCACGAGCCTCCTCCACAGAGGCCGATCTTGACACTGATGGTATCAGTCATCGGCAAGTCCACTCAGCTCCACATCCTCTTGTACCACATCACTCAATCTCTTCTGTAGCCCTTGCCATGCCCATTTAGCGCCCTCTATCTGGCCAAACAAAAGCTATTTAGGCATGCGGTGGCTGGGCATGTGGGCTACATGACCTAGCCAATGCAGCCTTGCCTGCTGGAAGAACTCACTGATGGGATTTTATCCAGATTTTTAAGGATTTGAGAGCTCACACAATCCAGCCTGGTTAAACCCAGGATGGATCGTAGGCAGGCCAGCATTTTCCTAACTCGTGAAGATGTTCCATTAGGGGGGTCCACGTTTTGCAAACATAGAGAAGGGGGTCATGATTGTGGCCAAGAAGACGTGAAGCTCATGTAGAGCAACAGACTAGGTAGCTTGCACACATTACGCAGCCGATGAAAAGATAATGCCGCTCGGCTGATTCGGAGTGAGACCTCTTGTCAAACTGGAGCCAGTCATGAGCACACTGCTCAGGTCTGGAAAAGTCTCTACTCTTTCCACAATTGCTCCATCACCAATTGGGAGTTGTTGGGGTGGAGTGGTTGGTGGCACAAAGTACCCAGGCAGGTGCTTAGTTTTGGTGGGGCTGATGTTAAGTGGCATGCTCCAGGATCAGCAGTAGCGCCTCCAACTCCTCCTCTGAGTGAGCAGCAATCACCAGATCATCGGCATACATAACATGGTTGACCAATAGGGAGCCATCCCTTGACTGCACCCCAGCATCAATCAGTCTCCCATTGTATCTGTACCAGATGGAAATTCCTCCAGTACAGCCATCGAAGGCTTCACGAACTACGTGGTCGAAATAAGATGGTAAATAATGTGGGAGCCAGAGGACATCCCTGTTGCACGCCAAGGTGAACAGGAAATGGCTCCAACTTCCGACCACGTAGTTTTACCTGGGCCTTCCCACCATCATGAAGGTCCTTAATGATTATGGTCCAGACTGTTATCATGATGCAATATAGGATAGTCTGCACATAAACACCACACTTCCAGAATTTCACTTGGGAGATCATCTCTGTCCAGCACTTTTCTTGGTCTAAGACTGGATCACCTTCTGTATTTCCTCAACAGATGGCACTTCAGCCAGCCATTCACACGGGGTGACTACTTCTTCCAATATTTGACATACCACAGCCTCAGCAGAGTCATCCCCAGTTTGCCCCATGATGTTTTCCAGGCTGAGGTATTTCCCCTCCCCAAGACCTCACAATAACGCTCAGAAAATCTGCAAATCTTTCCCCTAATGATGGTGATAGGTGTGGCACTGCAAGTTACTTTTTTGATGGAGTTACAGAGATCTGTGATCATGGGCTACCGAGGCAGACTTCATCTCCTCAGCAACCCACGGCCACCACCCATCCTTGCAGCATCGCATGGCTCTTCAAACCTTTGAGCGAAGGCTACGGTAAACCTCATTCTCTGACATGGGATGCTGTAGACAGTGGGAGTGAGCCTGCTGCTTTTTCTCAGCCAGCCAGAACACCTGTCAACCAGGGTCTCTGGGGAGGTTTGGGCAAAGAAGTCCAGCAGCCTCCTTCCATTGTTATTGAGCTGATCTGGTCCATGCCTTCCAATCACTCCAGCCCAGGTGCCAGCATCATGGCCCACTTGGGCATTAAAGTCACGCAACAGGATGACTATCCCAAGTGGCCACTTTACCTAGCACCTGTAACAGGTCATAGAAGGCATCTGACTCCTCAGCCTTGCCTGCGCATCCCTCTACTGATGTTCATCTTCGTTGGGGGCATAAGTAACAAACACTACCACTCCTTCTCTCTGGTTGATGGGAAGGCGAGCCCACAGTAGTCTGGGGCTTACAGCTTCCCACACCTCACCACCACGCTCCCACACCCCCTTCATTCTTTTGTTTAGAAGAGCCACTCCCTGTTTGGCAGTCCCCTGCCCTCAGTAGAGGACTGTGCACCGCTTATGGTGGGTGGAGCCAGAGCCAGTCCACCGGAACTCCTGAATGCCGCAGAGATCCAGACTGTACTGGTCCAGCTCCCGACAGAGGAGTGGCAGCCTCTCCTCCGCATTGAGCGTTCGAACATTCCACTTGGCCACCCGCAATGGCTTTTTGCTGTTTCTGGAAGAACCCCGAGGGTAAGGATTCAGTCTCCTGGCTCTGCCAAAAGGGGTTTGGCCAGGAGACGTCATAGACACCTGTCCCCCTGGGGCCTCGGGCACAAGCTTAGTTAGATTTTTTCCACGTGGTTTAGTGGTACTTGAGTTTAATGTGGAGGGGTTACCAGCCCCTCGCACCCGTGGCTACAAACGCCATGAGGGGAATGGCCAATTGAAATTGGTCCTCCCTGCCATGGTGCTGCTCACCAGTGATACCGTCCGGCACCACCGAGGAGGTATGGGGTTGTTTTGCCAGACACAGACACAAGTACACACACACATACAATGCCTCCCCATGTCTAACAGAGTATTCTGTAGTGCACATCTCAGTGCTTCCCCCCATGTCCCCTGTGTCTTCTCGTGTCTCTCCAATGCCCCCACGCCTCCCAGTGACTTCCTGCATCTCCCCATGTCTCTCCGTCTCCCCATCTCTCCCCAAATCTCCGTGTCTCTACGTATCTCTCCATCACTCCCTACGTCTCCCCATGCCTCCATGCATCTCTATAGTCTCATCTCTTCCCGTGTCTCCCCATCTTTCCCCGCATCTCCCCATCTCTCCCCACGTCTCCCCATCTCTATCTCTTCCAATGTCTCCCCATCTCTTCCCGCGTCTCGCCGCACCTTGGCAGCGGCGGTGGCCGCAGCGGTAGCGGCGAGGTTGAGTCCACGCCGCCCAAAATACTTCACAGTCTCGTAGCCGCGCTCCTTCGCCTGCTGGATGTAGCCATCTATCTCCTGGGAGCACGGGGTGGGGGACAGGGGCGCGGGGGTGGTAACCGGAGGTGAGATTATAAACACAGCTTGGGGGGCAGCATGTGGCATTGTGCACTGGGCATGTGGGGGTGGGGAGCTGGGTACCCGCGCATCCCCTGGGAGTACTGCGGGTTGGGGTGTAGGGCGAGACGTACGGAAGAGGGATTATAAACATGCAGGCGGGGAGCTGCTGCTGTGTGGGGTCGCGACAACCTGGGTACGCCAGCACAAGGGACATCCACTGGAGAGGGGTATACGATCAGTGCCAGAAGCAGTAGAAACCTCACAATGCCAGGCTCAAGTTAGCCAGAATTCGAAAGAATACTGAAATGTAAAAAAAGACTTGCTTTACGAATACACCAAAAACTAATTTTATACGTGGGCTTTCACAACCGATATGATTCGCTAGAGTGCAGCCCGTCCGACAGATGGGTTCATCTTCCTCATCTACTCTCAAATATTCTTCTCTTACGGACTGCTCCACCATTGGCTCCACACCTACTCTTTTGGCAACTCTCACTCACCAGGCACCTTTCACTACTCACCACCTTGCACTTTCACCAGATAATCACCAGACACCCACCTGACCCTCACCAGACACACCTAATACCTTACCACTTGGTAGAAACTCACCAGGACACTATTCTGACACTCACCAGACACTACTCCCCTGAATATCAGCAGACATCCCCCACCGCTCACCTTCACTAGCCACCAGCCTCATCGTTCACACACTCGCCAGAACAAGTGAAGAAACACTTACCACGCCCACACAAATTACAAATCAAGAAGGGCAATGCCACGGTCATCATGGAAAAACCGTGTACAACCACAAAATTCAGGAAACTACTTAATGATGGAAGCTACACAAAAATGAAAAGAGATCCCACCAACAGCCTCGTTACAAAAACGAACAGTATCACCGATTCAGCTTCATTAATTGAACAGAACAAACGGTTTTCCTTAAAACCTTCTGCTGCTAGACCACGCAGATTATATGGCTTACCAAAAATCCATAAAGAAGGTACACCCCTTCATCCCATCGTCTCCACCATTGGCTCACCCACCTACAAACTGTCTGAGACCTTACAGCCATTCACTGGTAAGACCACCTCTTCTGTACTTAACTCAGCTCACCTGGAATCATCAGTTAAGGACATCTCACTGTCCCCAGGTGATTTGCTCGTTAGTTTCGATGTAGTTTCTTTGTTCACCAAAGTCCCTGTGCCCGATACCATTGCAATCATTGAAGATTTGGTCCAAAAAGGATTGAATGCTGATGTACCGGCCTTGGTGAGACACTGCCTCACCAATACATACTTTACCTGGAATGGAACATTCTACAAACAAACTCAAGGCACCCCAATGGGTTCTCCCTTATCTCCAGTTGCAGCCAATGTTTTCATGGACATATTTGAGACAGATGCCATCTAGGCATCCACTCTATACCAGTCCTTGAGGAAGAGGTACGTGAATGACACGTTTGTCATCTGGCCACATGGCCGACCGGCTCTGAACCAATTCCTCAACCACATCAATTCCATACACCCAGCCATCAAATTCACCATGGAGTGTAGAAAATGATCGCAAGCTACCTTTCTTGGCTGTCTTAATCAAAGAGACCAGATGGCTCAATGAGCCACTCTGTCTACAGGAAAGCAACCCATACTGATGCCTACCTAAAACCTGACTCCCACCACCATCCATCCCAGAAGAATTCCCTCATCAAAACTCTACACCATAGAGCTCAATGTATCTCCGACCATAAACACCTAACCAGCAAACTCAAACACGTACACCAAGCTCTCAAGGCGAATGGATACTCTGACTACACAATCCGCAAAGCCATCACCCCAACTGGGAGGAAGGGCACATCTGAGGATCCAATCAAAACCATCACCTTGTCATACATAGCAGGGGTAACCAAAAAGATTTCCAAAATCATGAACAAACAAGATCCAGGTCCGATTTAACACAGTACATAAAATTCGTGATCTGATCCCATCTGTGAAGGACAAGATCCCTGACATGTAATATCCCAGCGTCCAGAAACTAAGCTGGATCTGCGGTAGCAGTTATATTGGTGAAACTAAGCGACATGTCTCGGACCGTGTTCATGAGCATAAGGCAGATTTGAAACACGGTAGGACCAATGCTTCTGCCATGGCTGATCATTCTTTTAATGCGGCTGATTCACAGGAAATTGATTTCTCTTAGACGATGGTACTTTGCCAGCCCACTGGCTATCAACAAAGATTAGTTCATGAAGCCATCTATATGTAATGGGTTCAATCAGGGCACACACTAGAACTTGGAGGCAACACGTTTTATTAACCAACCCCACATAACTCTGAACGGAATAACAACATAAGGTGATAACCCACAGTTCCTACACTAAGCTATGTACACTGGAGTATGGTTATTTACATTCTGGATGGAGCAACTACAAATCTGACCCAGGTCAGCCAACACGCTGTTTGGTCCACGTGCGCGACGCCCGGAGACCCGAAGACCGGCAGACGACGAAGGTTTTTTCCCAGCCAGGACGAACCCCGGTCCCCCCCGGGGCTCGGCTCTTATGCTTACGGCATTGCCAGGCCCTGTCCTTATGTGTTTTGCAGAATTCGGTAATGCTGTGCCCTTGAACGCCACGCTCATTCACGTGCTTCGTGAGAGCTCTCGCTCACCCTCTCTCTTTCTCGTATGTAAATTTACGTAGCAAAAATGTTGATAAACTTGAATTCCCTGAGAAACAGCCTCCCATCTCTTGAGTTGACTGATGTAATATGGTGTGGTGGTAAGGTGGCGACGCAGTGTGGTTGTCATGTGGTGTGGTACGGTAGGGTTGTAAGGTGTGGTGCGGTGTAGTATGGTGATGCGGCGTGGTAATCTTTGGTGTTGTGTGTGTGGTGTAATGGTATAGCAGCGCAGTGTGTTGTTTTGTATGTGTAGAGATTGTATCACTACCAACGATACTTACCTGATGTGGTTGACACCGCATGACATGGATAACCAGGAAGTAAAAACAAGTCCTCAGATTGGTACTTAGCAGGCTTTAAATGGGATTGGTTAGAGGCAGGGAAATAGAAGGAATTGGAGGAGAAATACAAATGGAAAGAGCAGAAAACGGAGGACGATTGACAGGGAGGTCAGATGGGATCCGTTAGAAAAAGTGGAAGGTGAGGGAAAGCAAGGGTGGCACAGTCGGGTTTTTTACAATCGGGTTTAATTGTCTTTTTATATTAAACCCGATCATCTGAGATTGGGAGAAATCCGGTTTAATTGGTTCTAATTGCAGAACCGCACTTCTCAACGATCGGCTTCATCCATTCCAAGCTAAGGAACTCACTGGCGCCCACGATTGAGGAGAAGCTCGAGTTCATCAAGACCAACCTGCCCGCCGCATTCTACGACTACCCCGTGCCCGACAGCCCCGAGTACGATAGCAGCATCGACGAGGAAGCAGCCTAAGCCTATCAGAGTTTCGTATTCATTAAACCAGGTTTTAATGCCCCGAAATCGGGTTTAATTGTATTAAAGAAAAAACCCTATGCCTGCCGCTGGAAAAATCGGGTTTTTTCCACCAATGAGGGAAAGTAGGTCAATGAACCTTCGAGAAACGGGCTTCAGGGATAAAAAGGGGGAGGAAAAGCGAGAGCTCAAGATGCTTGGGGTGAAGGGAATCCTTGAAGACCCGTGTGTCTCAGGCTGGAAGGAATAAAGACTCCTATTATTGAAAACTATGGTGTCAGGTGTCACTACATATGTGTCACAGTGCTGCGGTGTGGTACGGCCGGGTTGTACGCTGCAGTGTAGTATGGCCGCGTTGTACGCTGCGGTGTGGTAAGGTTAGGTTGTACACTGCTGTATGCCGCAGTGAGGTGTGGCACGGTGATGCGGACACCTTCTCTCGAGAGGCGAGCGCCGGGTGGACAAACTTGCGGTAGAGGAGCGAGGAGCCACGCGTGTATGGCGACAGCAGCCACACCACCATGCCGATTTTACACTCGTGGTAAAACGGCAGCCTGCCCACCACACAACACACACTCCACCACATCACCACTGTACACACGCCACCACCGCCTAAACCAGGCATGGGTTGGGAGACACGGCACACGTAGCCAGGGAGCCCTGGCCTGTGCCTACGCAAGGTCCCAGAATCTTGACACGTGCCTTCATCCATGTACGCACTCGTGCAATTAGCAGCCGTAATCCTGTGATGTTTCTGTAACTTTACATTACTGCGAATGCTTTTGAAAAATAACTTGGCTCTCCCGGCCATGGCCAGGCCAGGCGGTGGCATTGTTTCCCATGAGACTCGGACGTCAATGAGAGCCATGTAATAGGAGAACCAGCTGCGGCCGCGCGAGGTGGTAGAGTTTTTTACCATGAGACAAGGATGTCTGTGAACGTCTCCACGGCGAGGAATAACGCAAACACGATCCAGTACATCATCCACTTTACCTGCACACAGGGACAGGGGGACGTGGGGGGCACGGGGACAACACAGAGGCATGGTGACATGATGGGAACACGGAGATATGGGAATGTTGGACATGACGCATGGAATAAGACATGGCGCACAAGACATGGAGACATGGGATATGGGGCCAAGATACATTGCCACAGGGAGATGTGGAGATGCGGGACAGAGACAGAAAGACACAGGGCATGGAGCACATAGACACATGACATGCAGACATGGGAAAACAGTTCAAAAATCAGATTATGAAGCAGACGGAAGTGATGATAACGGTGGAGGTGGGGACAATGTTCACCCAATTGGTGACGGTGGTGACAGGGAAGATTGTGATGATGGTGATGGGAAAGATGGTGATAGTGGAGATGGGGAAGATGGTTATGATGGTGATGGGGAAGACGGTGATGGTGGTTTATGGTGGTGATGAGGATGGCGATGGGGAAGATAGTGATGATGGTGGTCGTGGTTCATGGGGTGGTGATGGTGGTCGTGATCATGATGGTGGTGACTGGTGATGATAGTGGTTGTGATGGTGGTTGTGATGGTGGTGATGGTATAACACGGGGAGGTACTCACATACTCACGGACGTTCTTCGTCTTCACGGCCTTGTATGAGGCATACGCGGGATAAAGCGTGCCAAACACCAGCCTACACAACACACACACACAGATCCCGCATATACAGTGACGGAAAAAAGTATTTGATCCCCTGCTGATTTTGTACGTTTGCCCACTGACAAAGAAATGATCAGTCTATCATTTTAATGGTAGGTTTATTTGAACAGTGAGAGACAGAATAACAACAACAAAATCCAGAAAAACGCATGTAAATTTTTTTATAAATTGATTTTCATTTTAATGAGGGAAATAAGTATTTGACCCCTCTGCAAAACATGACTTAGTACTTGGTGGCAAAACCCTTGTTCGCATTCACAGAGGTCAGACGTTTCTTGTAGTTGGCCACCAGGTTTGCACACATCTCAGGAGGGATTTTGTCCTACTCCTCTTTGCAGATCTTCTCCAAGTCATTAAGGTTTCGAGGCTGACGTTTGGCAACTCGAACCTTCAGCTCCCTCCACAGATTTTCTATGGTATTAAGGTCTGGAGACTGGCTAGGCCACTCCAGGACCTTAATGTGCTTCTTCTTGAGCCACTCCTTTGTTGCCTTGGCCATGTGTTTTGGGGCAGTCATGCTGGAATACCCATCCACGACCCATTTTCAATGCCCTGGCTGAGGGAAGGAGGTTCTCACCCAAGATTTGACGGTACATGGCCCCGTCCATCGTCCCTTTGATGCGGTGAAGTTGTCCTGTCCCCTTAGCAGAAAAACACCCCCAAAGCATAATGTTTCCACCTCCATGTTTGACGGTGGGGATGGTGTTCTTGGGGTCATAGGCAGCATTCCTCCTCCTGCAAACACGGCGAGTTGAGTTGATGCCAAAGAGCTCCATTTTGGTCTCATCTGACCACAATACTTTCACCCAGTTGTCCTCTGAATCATTCAGATGTTCATTGGTAAACTTCAAACGGGCATGTATATGTGCTTTCTTGAGCAGGGGGACCGTGCGGGCGCTGCAGGATTTCAGTCCTTCACGGTGTGTGTTACCAACTGTTTTCTTTGTGACTATGGTCCCAGCTGCCTTGAGATCATTGACAAGATCCTCTCGTGTAGTTCTGGGCTGATTCCTCACCGTTCTCATGATCATTGCAACTCCACGAGGTGAGTTCTTGCATGGAGCCCCAGGCCGAGGGAGATTGACAGTTCTTTTGTGTTTCTTCCATTTGCGAATAATCGCACCAACTGTTGTCACCTTCTCACCAAGCTGCTTGGCGATGGTCTTGTAGCCCATTCCAGCCTTGTGTAGGTCTAAAATATTGTCCCTGACATCCTTGGAGAGCTCTTTGGTCTGGGCCATGGTGGAGAGTTTGAAATCTGATTGATTGCTTGCTTCTGTGAACAGGTGTCTTTTATACAGGTAACAAGCTGAGATTAGGAGCACTCCCTTTAAGAGTGTGCTCCTAATTTCAGCCTGTTACCTGTATAAAAGACACCTGGGTGCCAGAAATCTTTCTGATTGAGAGGGGGTCAAATACTTATTTCCCTCATTAAAATGCAAATCAATTTATAACATTTTTGACATGCGTTTTTCTGGATTTTTTTGTTGTTATTCTGTCTCTCACTGTTCAAATAAACCTACCATTAAAATTATAAACTGGTCATTTCTTTGTCAGTGGGCAAACGTTAAAAATCAGCAGGGGATCAAATACTTTTTTCCCTCACTGTAGCCTTTAACAGACTGTAGGAGCAAGTGCTGTTAGCAAGCAGCACCTATGAAGGCCGGCATGGAACACGAGGGGGTGGCTGGCCAGCACCACGCCCAGTCACCTGTGTCTCCCTAGTGGCAATATTTTTTTACACACTGCACCAGGTACTCATTTGAGGCTGAGTCGACATCGGGGAGGCTTCGGAATGGTTCAGTTAATCGTCACTGGTGTTAGCTGTGAGCAGGAATCGGACTCGGGTCGCCGGGTTCGTATCGCAGCACGCTAACCGCAAGGTTAACTAATACATATGTAACGTCGTCTAAGTTTTACTATATTGTATAATGTATATAAACAGTAAGAGAAGACTCCAGCAAGAGTGGACGTTTGAATCAAAATCGGTAGAAGATTTAATCAAATAAAACTGTCCCACACTTGGAACAATCGGTAGCGTGTTTACTGTCACTGAGCCAATTCTATTGTTATTATTGTACTTGACGCGGAGACCTCACAACCCAGCCGCTCTCTCATCTTCTCCAGGATTAACTGCCTCGTTACTGCCCTTCTTATCTGCTCTTCGATTCACTCAGCTGCCTTAACTGCCCTTCAACTCCCTTAACTGACAGCCTCGTGGCTGTCCGATGACCACACTCCACGTCACAGCCATGAGCTGCTGTATGGGAGGGGCTATGTCCACTCAGTGGCGCTGTCGGCGTTCAGATTCAGCCCCGTGAGTAGGGGGTCTCATCCCTGCATTTCCCCACTGTGGTGCCACATCTCTTTACCGTACAGCCCCCAAATTCCCCTATACAGGAGGAAGTATCGTCATAAGGACTGTGTTCCACTACAAAGACAGATTCCCCTTGCCTGTTGGGGCAAGTGCTGTTAGTGAGCACTTATGATGGCCGGCACGGCACACGAGGGGATGGGTGGCCAGCACCACGCCCGGCCGCCTTTGTCTCCATCGTGGTAATTTTTTACACTGCACCAGGTACTCATTTGAGGCGGAGTTGACCCAGGGAAGGCCCAGGACCGGTTCAGATAATCGTCACTAGCGTTGGTGGCCGTGAGTGGGAATCGTGGCGCAGCTATACTACCGCTCCCCAATCCGCATACTCACAGACACACACAGTCGCATGTAACTCATACAGCTCACCAGTATATAATTACACAGGAACACAACTAATTGACTTCATCCGTCTCCCACATGCACACGAGGTGCACACGAGGTACACACGACCCAGTCTCACAGTTTTTTTTTCCGTTCAGCTGCCCTTGTTCCAACACTCAACATCCTCAAGGGCCGGCCGAGTGCCACAGGGACACAAAGCCGGCCTCCTGGGTTCGAATCCGGGTTCCAGCCGCCAGTGGTGAAACCGGCTTCTCAAGAGTAAGTGATGAGTTGGTGGTCCCACCCCGTTTAACCACAGCCTTACCAGAGATCAAGAGACACATATTTACATAGAAACACCACAGCTTTACAAATAACCCAAAGACAAGAACGCCATCGACTTAGACCAATAGAACCCAGGGACCGATGGATCACAGAAACACAAAGATCAGAGATCCATCGAGCACATAGTCCCTTAGATCAAAGAGGTCAGAGACCCATAGACAACATAGACCCATAGATCGCAAATATATATAGGCCTCAGAGACCTAGACAGCACATAGCGATCCATAGATCAAGTAGATCAGAGACCCATAGAGCACATAGACTCATATACTGTATCACATACCCATGGATGACAGAGACATTTCTACCGGTATGTGTAATGTATAGCGCTGTATATTAATATTACTCCCCTGCGCACATTACAAATACAGCTATTCTCAATCCATTGCTTGATGAAGGCCTCCCCAACCTGTGTCGATCAAGGGGGTTGTGTGTGTCCTGTATGTTTGTTCAACTTCTTTCGCGCCGTACGTAGCCAACCGCGCTCATCGGAGGCGATGTTTGTGTGACCATACTTCACCATCTCTGGCCAGTGCCGGGATTGGTGAAGAACAGAAAACACCGGGCAGGTTCAGGCTGCGTCACTCGTGCCGTGCCTGCCAATCTCAGGTGTCAGTGAGCTAACCACAGCGCCACCGCTCCCGCCATCACCGCTACATTGAATGGGGGTGGGTGGGGGGCAGTGGCGCAGTGGTTCGCGCTACGAACCGCAGCCACCAGAGTTCGATTCCCAGCCACGGCCCACATCAGTGGCGAGTGATAACTGACCGATCCTGGGCCTCCCAAACACCCACATCACCGCAATGACCAGCTTGGTGAAGTATGTTCAAACTAACCTCATGGCTTTCATCCAGCGGTGGATTTATCGCGGCTGATGATGACGATAGTGGCTGTATTTATACAGAAACCAATTGATGGGCGAGACAAAGATCCCCCGTGATGGGGCAAGTGCTGTTAGCGAGCACCTATGAAGGCCGGCACACGAGGGGTTGGTGTGGCCAGCACCACGCCCGGCCGCCTTTATCTCCCCAGTGCTGATGTTTTACACACCGTACCAGGTACTCGCTTGGGGCTGAGTCGACCTAGGGGAGGCCGATAAACCTGGTTCAGATGAATCGCTATCACTGGTGTTGGTCGTGACCGGCGAGGAATCCGCGTGTAGACAGCAGCAGCATAACCAGATAAGACACAGCGACACACAAAGATACACCCCGGAGACACTATATACAAGAGACAAGGATACACAAGATACCCAGGACACACAAGAGACACAGCGATACCCAGGATACACGGGGACACACAGGACACACAAGATACACAAGAGACACAAGGATATACAGGCGGTGGTGAGCGGCAGGAGACTCACACGACCAGACGGGAGATGATTCGAGTCACCATGGCGCCCGTCGCCGATGCCGCCGCTGCTGTGGTTCCGATTTGCCGATTTGTATTTATGACGCTGCTACGGATACTAACTAACGCTGTCGATGCTCTATTCCCTGCTGCCACGTTTGATGTTACTATCAAACGTGTCTCCTATTAATTTACTGCTGCTGCTGTTCTCAGCTGTTGATGTCAATGGTTGCCTGTGGCACCTGCGCTGCTGCTGTTTCTGCTGCTGTGTATACGGCAGTGCTGAGCCCTGCTGTAACTGCTGGGGCATTGATCTCGATATCGGTGCTGCTGCTGCTGTTGTCTGCTGCTGCTGTTGTCTGCTGCTCGTTGCCGGTCTGTCAACACTGCCACTCAGAGCTGCGCTGCTCCACGCTACCCCGCGTCTCCTGTGTCTGCCACTCCTGTCGCTCTCCCCCCGTGTGTCTCCGTGCCCCCCTCTCCTCTCCCCGTGTGTCTCTCTCCCTGTGAATTTTCTCTCCCCCCGTGTGTCTCTCTCCCCGCGTGTCTTTCTCCCCGCGTGTCTCCCTCCGTGTCTCTCTCCCCCGTGTCTCTCTTCCCGTGTCTTTCTCTCCCCGTGTCTTACCCCCCGTGTCTCTCAGCCCCCGTGTCTCTCAGCCCCCGTGTCTCTCTCCCCGTGTCTCTCCCCCCGTGTGTCTCTCCCAGTGATTCTCTCTCCCCGTGTGACTCTCTCTCCCCGTGTGACTCTCTCTCCCCGTGTGACTCTCTCTCCCCGTGTGACTCTCTCTCCCCGTGTGACTCTCTCTCCCCGTGTGATTCTCTCTCCCCGTGTGACTCTCTCTCCCCGTGTGACTCTCTCTCCCCGTGTGACTCTCTCTCCCCGTGTGACTCTCTCCCCCCGTGTCTCTCTCCCCACGTCTGCTCCGTTTGTAACGTATCCCTCGGGACCCCGGCTCCAACTCAAACCGACATAGTTGCCCTCGGCGCCTGAGTTAAAATACCACGAGGACCCAAACATAGTCGCCCTCGGCGCCTGAGTTAAAATACCACGAGGACCCAAACATAGTCGCCCTCGGCGCCTGAGTTAAAATACCACGAGGACCCAAACATAGTCGCCCTCGGCGCCTGAGTTAAAATACCACGAGGACCCCGCGTAATCGCCCCCGACGACTTTCGAAAAACACCACGTGGACCCCGCGTGATCGCCCTTGGCGCCTGAGAAAAATATCACGAGGACCCCACATAGTCGTCTTCGGCGCCTGAGTTAAAATACCAGGAGGACCCCACGTGGTCGCCCTTGGCGCCTGAGTAAAATACCACGAGGACCCCACATAGTCGTCTTCGGCGCCTGAGTTAAAATACCAGGAGGACCCCACGTGGTCGCCCTCGACGCCTGAGTAAAATACCACGACGACCCCATGTAGTCGTCCTCCGCGCCTGAGTTAAAGACCACGGAGGACCCCACGTAGTCGCCTTTGGCGCCTGTGTAAAACACGAGAACCCTGTACGTAGTCGTCCTCCGCGCCTGAGTAAAATACCACGAATACCCGGCGTGGTTGTGTAGCGAAACAATGGTTATGAAGATATTTCCTTGCGTATAAAGGAATTGAGAGGCTATCTGATACAGGATGGTGAACGTTAACAGCACTACTGGACAGAGCCTCGCCCCCACATATCGTATTCTTGGTTCTTTCAGTAAAGTCACGTAGATAGAAAATAATAAAATTAAATAATAAAATGAAGACTTAAAGCTTTCGTGACTTCAGAAATTCATATTCTTTGGGTCTTTCGGTAAAGCACGTAGATATAAAACATTACAATTAATAAAATAATAACAATATCACGACGTTTCTATCGCAACACAAGTGGAGTGGCATTGTTGGGCGCGATCGCCACTACTCATAGCCGATGGTACCGGCCCTGCGTTAACAGGGGGCAGAAGGGAGGCTGAGCCAGCGAGGTAGATGAAGTCGGGCCGTTGAACCAAGGTAGTCCCCGGGGAGCATCGTGATCAGCGGTGCGGACCCCAAGAAGGGGGGGGGGGGTGGAGATGGGAGGATGACGTCATACTCCAGGTCCCTCGGGAAGATTCCAGAAGGAAGGTGTGGCTAGGGCGGAGTGAGCTGAGACTGTGTATGTACAAAAGCCGGGTCCCTGAACGGGCCCGGCAGTTGTCCACTCAAGAAGCCACCTGGAAGACCTGGAGCCTGGGGCAGGACCCGAGGACCTTGGCTGGGTCGGGTCAGATTAGCCTCCCTAGGTCCCGCTAGCCAGAGGACCCTTACCGGGCAGCTCTCCCAGTGCGTAGGGCATGCTCGTGAGGAGGTCATACCTCCTTAGGATATCGCGTGAAAGGGGCCATAACCCCTTTGTGTTAAGCTGTATCGTTATTGAATAATAAACGTGTTGCCTCCACAGAAGCCTCCTTCCATTTGTACCCACTACAATTGGTGACAGAAGTGGCCATATATTAGTTTGCATGGAAACAAGGAGGAAGAAACACACCAGGGCTCAGGATGAAGAAGAAGACGGTGCAGCTGCCCCAGGATTGACAACTCCGGCTGAAGGGGATGAAGCGTTGCCGGCCGAGCTGCAGTCTGCCCGGTCACCTGGCGGGTCACCACAGTCGGGGAGAGCGCTACGGGCGGCGGACTCTCGCCTCGCCGAACTTCTGCACACCGCGGCCTCCATCCTCGACGAGATTCATCGCGGGGAGCCGACAGCGGAGGAGGGCGAAGCGGGCCTGCAGGCGACGGCCGTTGCCACCGCCGGTTCTGGAATTCCCGCCCAAGATTTCTAATCTCCCACCGAAGTTGGGGGAGTTTCCGCTGGAAGCCAAGAGCATCATGGGACATGCGTCACTTCCGGTCGCGGTCCACGCCAATCAGCTATCGCCGCGTCATCGGCGGCGCAACCGGCATAAGGGGCCGCCATCTTGTTGACTGATGGCGGCGCAATTCCCGCCAAAAGTGATGAAGAGCATCTGCCCCTGGGATGCGTGCCGGCCATCCACCAATGCCTGCCCGTTCTCAAAGAGTTCTCTGTGGCGGGAGGCGACTGAGTGGCCTTTCAGCGCCGCCTCCTCTCACATCGCGAGGTGGCGGGGTGGACGGAGGAAGAGGCGCTACGGGCGCTCCCGGCCACCCTGGACGACGACGCCCTTTCCGCTCTCATCACGATTCCACGGGAGGATCGATCTATGCTGCAGCGGGCACTGCAACAAATGGCCGACATCTGCGGCCCAACATTGGACACGCGACACTGGTTCGCTGCTCGGAGGAAGGGTGAGTCGGAAACTCCCCTCGCCTTCCGCAGCGCGTTGCATGCCCTAGCGAAGGCCGCCTTTCCTCGTATGTACTATGAGGGCATCGACGCGCTTGTTTTGGAAAGATGCTGGCGCTGGCACGGGACTTGCGTGTGGTTTTACATTCCATTGACGATGGAGACCTGTGCTTTCTGCGCGCCTCAAAATGCATCCAGGCGTACTTGCTCCTCCAACGGGAGACAGGTCTTGCGGCCTATACTGCGTCGGCCGATTCCTGCAGTTCATCGGAGGAGCCTCAACCCAACCAAGCCTTTGCGTCGACTCAAGCCGGGGGTTGGAGAGCCGACGATCGCCCACGTCAACGGGACTTCTGACAGTGGGGATGAGCATCTCCGCAGCCGGACGCAGCCCTCGTCACCTGCTATAACTGCGGTCTACGGGGACACGTATCGTCGGGCTGCCGGGCACCTCGACGTCACGTCTCCGGACCACGGTCTTTGGCTCCTCGATCACCCTCGGCTCTGCGGCGGCCTCAGGCGAGTCACGGCACCACACATGCTCGGCCCCCGCTCTCACCCCGTAGACCTCATCGTGTCGCGTTGTGTGTTCATAGTGCGTCGGGTGTAGGGGGTCCGGAATGTTCTAAAGTCGACTGGGTGCTTCGACCGGGTCAGTGGTTGGGGTTGGCCCATAGAGTTGTTGCCGCGGCCGCAGAATCCTCTGTCATTATTGGATCCATCGAGGGGGTCGCTTTTCAAATTCTGGTCAACACAGGGGCTTCTACAACCATTATTTCAGACCTTATTTACAATATTTTACCTAAGAAATGTTGTTCCCTGTATCCAATTGATGCCCCATGTTTCGCCGCTAACGGAGGGTCGCTGGGCATAATTGGCCAGATTTATGCTCAGATTTGTATCGGCGATGTGAAATTGGCGGGCCCCATTCTAGTTTCCTCGTACCTCACAGTTCCATGCTTACTGGGAACAGATTTCCTGGGCAAAACGCCTATCAAAATTCTTATCGACCAGGGCTGTATTGAACTGCCCTCCCGTCGACGTTTGGCATTCCTGCCCCACTCGGTTGCGCACGGCCTACGCTACCGTTCAGGCGTTGGTGTCCTGAACGGTGTGCATTCTGCCGGGTGCGCAGATGTTCGTTCCCCTTCGGCTACGGAAACCTCTTGATTCTGGGGCGACGGCGGGGGGTGTCCTGCTGGGTCCTTCAAATACTGCAGTTTGGGGGTTAGAGCTTGTCGGTGCACTCTGGTATCTGGGGACCAGGATCCCTTCATCCAGGTCTTGAATGCCGGGTTGCGAACGACCGTCATACCGCAAAGTACCGTGCTCGCTCACGTGATGCCGACACCCCAGGCAGATTCGGTTGTAGGCCATGTTGGAGCCGTACCTCGATCGCAACCGCACTCTAACCTCGATGAACGATGGTTGAACTCACTTTGATCGGCGGCTGGCAACCTGTCCGATTCCCAGAGAGGTAAATTGCGTGCGCTATTATGGGAATTTTCCGATGTTTTTAGTAAAACTAAATTTGACATTGGGTGTACTAAATTGCTGAAATATCATATAGTCACTGGTGACGTCACTCCCATCCGGCAGAACCCGTTCTACTTGAGCCCGGCTGAGAAAAAACATGTCAGGTTGGCCGTCAATGACATGTTAGCTACGGATATCATTTCCCCATCCACCAGCCCATGGGGGCTCAAATTATCCTCGTAAAGAAGCATGATGGCAGCTGAAGGTTTTAAGTCGATTTCCGTAGGCTCAATAATATTTTGGAGGCTGACACATATCCACTTCCTCGTATGGACGAGTCGCTGGATGCCTTAGCGGGGGCACATTACTTTCCAACACTAGACCTTTTGTCCGGTTTTTGGGAATTGCCTCTCGATGAGGCATCAAAACCTAAGACCGCTTTCCGTATGCCGCAGGGCCTTTTTGAATTTAACCGGCTGCCCATGGGTCTCCACTCGGCCCCAGCAACATTTCAGCGGTTGATGGAACTGGTTCTTGCTGAGCTCCAATGGGACTCATGCCTGATATATTTAGATGACGTTATTGTGTTCAGCTGCACTTTTGAGGAACACCTGGAACACTTCAGGGCTGTATTTGTTAAAATGCGAGCAGCAAATCTTAAATTTAAACCACAAAAATGCCACCTCTTACGGGAATCGGTGCGTTACCTCGGACACATTGTTAGCCAGTCGGGCATTGCCACTGATCCGCAGAAAACAAATTGTGTTCGCACGTGGAAAACCCCCACATCTGTGGGGGAAGTACGGAGTTTTATTGGCTTCGCGTCTTACTATCGACGCTTTGTGGCGGGTTTTGCGTCCATTGCCAAGCCCCTTCATGCGCTGACAGTCAAAGGGATGAAGTTGCATTGGGGAGAGGAGGACGAGGCCGCATTTAACTCGCTGCGCGACGCCTTGGTGAATGCCCCTCCCCTATGTTACCCCAACTTTTCCGTGCCATTCATTCCCGACACGGATGCCAGCAACATCGGCATTGGCAGGGTGTTGTCACAGGTCATCAATGGGGTCGAATGCGTGATTGCATATGGCAGCAGGGTGTTGTCTCCAGCGGAGCAACGCTATTGCAATACTCACCGTGAGCTGTTGGCCATTGTATTCTTTGTCCAACAGTACCGGCCATATTTGTACGGCAGGCATTTCACCGTGCGCTCTGACCATGCGGCACTACAATACGCGTTACAAGTTGACCAGCCATCCGGTCAACACTCTCGCTGGTTGGAGGTCCTACAGGACTAGGCGTTTACTGTTACTTACCGTAAGGGCACCCAACACTCTAATGCCGACGTCTTGCCGCGTCTGCCGACAGGCGAAAAGTGTGCATGTTTCCTTGGCTCGGGGCGCTGCAGGCAGCCGGTTGATAGTTCGCCCCCGCCCCTCGCTGCAGCGGCCGAGGTGGTTCCCTCTGGGGTGGGCCCCTCAGGGGAACCTGACGGGACGGTCGCATGGGATGCGATGCTCGGCCTGAACCTCGATGATTGGGGCCGCCTCCAAATGGAGGATATTTCCCTCATTAAGTTATGTCGTCGCGCCGGACAGTCCGAGGGGGTAGGAGTCGCGAGGTCTTCGCATCCTTCGTCCTGCGTGATGGCCTCTTAATGACGTGGAATGGCAGCATGCGCCGATACAAAATTGTTGTGCCCACTGCCCTGCGGGGCAAGGCTGTTTGGGCTGCCCACGAGCACCTCTTACACTTAGGGGTGCACAAAATCCTTGCTATGCTCCAGCTCGACTTCTTCTGGCCGGGCATGGCAAGGGATGTGGCTGACTTGCTGCAGGGCTGCACCCAATGTGCACGGCTAAAGCCGCCAGCTCGGCCGTCTTGCCCGCCCTTGCAGTCCATTCAAGTGTCCCGCATTAATGAGCTTGTCGCCTTGGACATCCTAGGGCCCTTTCCTGCCACTCCCCGAGGTAACAAGTACCTGCTGGTTGGGGTGGAGTATTTCACACGCTGGTCTATGGCCTGGCCGCTTCCCAACCAGTCGGCGGCAACCATCATCCACGTTGCTGCGGGATGTGTGCAACATGCTGGGCACGCAGAAAACTCGTACCTCGCCATATCACCCACAGACGGACGGTATGGTTGAGCGCCTGCATAGAACACTCACCTCCATGCTGTGCCATCAGGTGAGCGAATCACAGCTTGATTGGAATCTACAGATCCCCAGGGTTCTGGCTGCATACAGGGATGGCACCTCATGCAGCAACCGGATACTCACCGTTTTACTTGATGTACGGCAGGGACGTTAACCCCTCCGTGGAGATGCAACTGCGCATTAAACCGGCCACCTCGAAGTCTAAAATAACTGACCATATGCAGTTTAATCTTCAGAAGTTGACCGAAGCACGGGAGGCCGCGAGGGTAAATGCTGGCTCACGTCAACTGGCCAACGAGCGGTTGCTGGGCCTCCGTGCGTCCGGAAATGCGTGGGCAAAAGGGGACAGGGCCTGGCTCCATTGCCCCCAGGTGCCGTTGGCGATGTCACCGAAGTTGCTCAGGCCCTGGAGGGGCCCTGTCGACGTCATCCAGGTCGATCGCCCCCAGTGTTAAAGTACAGTGGGGCAGGCGGTGTTGATACGTCCACCCGTCGCGCCTCAAACTCTTTGTCACACTGCGCTCTTCCACTTCACCTACATATCGTGGGGCCCGAGCGCGTGATGTGTCCGATGAGCCGGGTTACATGTCCATGGTGCCAAACCCTCAGCAGTCGTGTTGTTGCACCCCCAGATGCCGCAAGAATGAGTCCTCCAGGGCCGTCCACGCCTACCGCTCCCGTCAACGAGCGCTCACCCGCCGGGCCGGATGTCCCCCAGGCTGGGCCGGTCTCTGTCGACCCACCACCGAACCCCCCTGACTCGTATGATGGACCTGCAATGCGCACCCGCTCTAAGACTCCACGGTTTTCGTGACCCCCCCCACATTCTCACTCGCACCAGACCTCGCACTTACCTTCACGTCCGCCGGATTGTCTCGGTCGGTGGGCTTCCTTACAACTGTCTAGTGGACGGTTGGACAAGTCGTCGTTGCCTTGGCTTGCGCATGTGCTGGGAGGGGTGACGTGTGCAGTCGCGCGGGCACCATTTTTGTATGTTTGTATATAGTGTAATTTTGTACAGATGGGCTGGGGTAATTATGTCGGGTTATTCTTGTTGTTGTTGATGTTGAGGCACACGTACTTTCGTTATGTTATTGCCATATTTTTGTGGGGAGAGTTGGCAGCCGGGACGACTGGGTGCTACGAGGGGAGGGGGGGGGGAGGGATGTAATGTAGTGGCATTGTTGGGCACGATCGCCACTACTCATAGCCGGTAGTACTGGCCCCGTGTCAACAGGGGGCGGAAGGGAGGCTGAGCCGGGGAGCATCGTGATCATGGGTACGGACCCCAAGAAGGGGGCTGGGGAGATGACGTCACACTCCAGGTCCCTCAGGAAGATTCCAGAAGGAAGATGTGGCTAGGGGCGGAGTGAGCTGGGACTGTGTATAAAAGCCGGGTCCCTGAACGGGCCCGGCAGTTGTTGTCCACTCGAAGACTCAAGAAGCCACCTGGAAGACCTGGAGCCGGGGGCAGGACCCGAGGACCTTGGCTGGGTCAGGTCAGATTAGCCTCCCTAGGTCCCGCTAGCCAGAGGACCCTTAGCGGACAGCTCTTCCAGTGTGTAGGGCACGCTAGTGAAGACATACCTCCTTAGGATATCAGGTGAAAGGGGCTGTAACCCTTTTGTGTTAAGCTGTATCGTTATTGAATAATAAACGTGTTGCCTCCAGAGAAGCATCCTTCCATTTGTACCCACTACACAAGCAATCGTCATCAGGTGAAAATATAGTGGGAGAGCTGCTGAGGCAGGAAAATATTACATATTTGTTTAATGAAATAAAAAATGAATTGAAAATAATTAAAGCAAAAAACCCACGACATTTCGATCACAACACCAGCGGTCTTCATCAGGCGGAGAGAAAATAGGGGACAAGCCTCCAAATGAAACTGCTTATAAGGGTTTCCAAAGTGAGTGGGCGGGGGACGAGAGTTGGGAGGTGTAAACAGCATGGGTGGGGCAGCTAGTCAGCCAGTGCTAATGCAGGAGTAGACAATGGGGAGAGGAAGGGGGTAGAGATAGGGGGAGTGAGGGGGGGGTAGAGATGGGGGGGGCATTGCACCTCGCTACGCACATACACACTGCTGACGGTAGAGGTTGACAAGAAAACACAAATCAAATCATGACCTAAAGTGGTTGATGACATCTTTACAATGATTGCTGAGATTATAGCCGTCGTCTCGGTTGAAATTGTGTCTGTGTCTGTATATATGGATGGCTTCGTGAACAAATCTTTGTTGATATCCAGTTGGCTTGCAAAGTACCATCGTCTTAGAACAATCTATTTCATGAGACCCAGCCACATTAAAGTAATGATCAGCCATGGCAGAAGTATTGGTCCTGTCTACATCTGATTGGGAACATGTACAGTGAGGGAAAAAGTATTTGATCCCCTGCTGATTTTGTACGTTTGCCCACTGACAAAGAAATGATCAGTCTATAATTTTAATGGTAGGTTAATTTGAACAGTGAAAGACAGAATAACAACAAAATCCAGAAAAATGAATGTCAAAAATGTTATAAATTGAGGGAAATAAGTATTTGACCCCCTCTCAAGCATAAAACTCAGCAACCATTGGAAAGATGTCATCAACCTCTACCGTCAGCAGTGTGGATGTGTGTAGCGAGGTGCAATGCCCCCCCCCCATCTCTACCCCCCCTCTCTCCCCCTATCTCTATCCCCCCTTCCTCCCCCTTCCTCTCTCCATTGTCTCCTCCGACAATAGCGCTGACTGACTGGCTGCCCCGTCCGTGCTGCTTGCGTTCTCGTCCCCCACCCACTCACATTGGAACCCTTATAAGCAGTTGCATTTGGAGGCTTGCCCCCTCTTTTCTCTCCACCTGATGAAGACCGCTTGTGTTACGATTGAAATGTCGTGGGTTTTGTTTTTATAAAAATGTTATATTTATTTCATTATTTTTATTTTCTATCAACGTAACTTTACCGAAAGAACCAAGAATATGAATTCTTGCAGTCATGCAAGTTTTAAGTCAAAACCTATATATCGTGTCTGTGACGTAGGTGTGATTGTCTGACAGCCACGCAGCTGTCAGTCGGGGCAGTCAATGGAGTTTAAAGCAGATAATAGATAAGTAATATTTAAGAATACTTTTTTAAAAACACGCTTTAATGAAGTGTACCGTACTCGTAATGGCACAACTCCACGACTCCAGGAAGTGGCCCCGAAGCTTGCCATGACGTAAGGGGCCGTGGTGATTTACAGCCAACGTCAGTTGAGCGTGGACAATTAGACCCAAGCCAAAACATAACAAAATAATGTTTAAAAATAGTTTATTTTAATGATAGAATATAGTATTGTTATCAGCAAGACATAAGTATACCAAGTCTGCAGTCGATACACATTGGGAAGTGGGTTAAAATTGAGTTACAAGATTTGAGGATACGACAACAGACAGAGTGAGTTCATAGAAAGCGTGTAAAAAGATTGTTTAAAAGTATATTTTTCATTTTTTTTTTATGATAGAATATAGTATTGTCATCAGAATGACATAACTATACGAAGTCTGCAGTCGATACCACATTGGGAAGTGGCTTAAAATTGAGTTACAAGATTTGAGGATACAACATACAGTGAGTTCATAGAGATCGTGTATAAAGATTGTTTAAAATTATTATTTTTATGATAGAATATAGTATTGTCATCAGTATGACATAACTATACGAAGTCTGCAGTCGATACCGCATTGGGAAGTGGGTTAAAATTGCGTTACAAGATTTGAGGATACAACAGCAGACAGAGTGAGTTCATAGAAAGCGTGTAAAAAGATTGTTTAAAAAAATATTTTTCATTTATGACAGAATATAGTATTGTCATCAATATGACATAACTATACGAAGTCTGCAGTCGATACCGCATTGGGAAGTGGGTTACAACTGAGTTACAAGATTTGAGGATACAACAACAGCAGAGTGAGTTAATAGAAATCGTGTAGTAGGAGTAATAGAAAAGGGGTGAAATGGCGTTAAACGAAGCCTGGAGAGAAGCGCGAGTGGCTTGTGAGAGCTCTACATGAAGTCATAGAATAAATAGGAAGTATAAACGTGAAAGTAAACACGTTACCGATTGCTCCCATTGCGGAGAAGTATATTTTATTGCATTGTGTTGCCCATTTTGTTTTAAACAGTCTTCTCTTACAGTTTAGTCAAATTTAAGGCGACGTTACAGTTGTCCTCGGCGCCTGCGTAAAACACCACGAGGACCCCACGTGGTCGTCCTCGGCGCCTGAGTAAAACACCACGAGGACCCCACGTCGTCGTCCTCGACGCCTGCGTAAAACACCACGAGGACCCCATGTGGTCGTCCTCGGCGCCTGAGTAAAACACCACGAGGATCCAACGTGTTCGTCCTCGGCGCCTGATTGTCTAATTGCGGAGGATCCCCTGGGACTGTCCTGAACATCTAATTAGGAGCCCTCACGCTGCTCACGGCGCCTGATTAAAAATAACACGTGGACCCCCTGTGCTGCCTGCGGTTCCTGATTGGATAATTTTAAGGATAAACACGAGGACCCCATGGGGTCGTTACTCGGCGCCTGATTGAAATAACACGAGGACCCCTCAAGGGCTGTCCTCAGCGCCTGATTGAATGAACGGTATCGCCATTCGGGCTGTACAGTGCCGATACAAACAAAAACCCTGCCTCTTGATGGTTAAGTCCACCAGTTGATGGGGGTCTAGCCATGCCGTGTGGGTCGTCGTAGAAGATTGTTTGACCATACTTCACGCTGATCATCAGGAAGGATTGGTGAACAAAACACAAATGTCAAGTTGGATTATTTCGATTATTTAGCTACGATTCAAGAGCCAAATGGCTCACAGGGCTATTACCAAATAAATGAAACTGAAAACGTCATCTCCAGGATTGTCAGCAGAGGGCGCGGATGCAGCAAACTTTGCGGTGCTGTTCTATGCTTCTGCTGCTGCCACCACCACCACGAGCACTGCGAGAGCACGTGACGTCGCTCGTCGCTGACCTTGGTGGCGAAACTCGGGATCGCATCGAGCTCAAGTGCGGCGTTACGTAAACCCGCCACGACATTGCACTGACTGCGTCATCTATGCAGTGCAGGATGTGACCCAAAAAAAAAGGTGCGCACCAAAGTCAGCTAAACAATTGGAGATATCGAAATTAAAACTACGTTGCTTTTTAATGTTTCCGAATGAGGCCCACTGAGCTGGGAAATATTTAGGCCCTATTTTCCATTTAATGTTTTTTTAAAGCGGATATTTATAAACAGAGGCATAATTATGCGGTTTGTCCGTCCGTCTGTCTTTCCAAGCGATGTTTCTCAGATCAGATAAAATAGAGACACGACTTTTCTAAATAGATTTGTACACCACAACTAGACGATATCAAATGAAAATGCATTCACATTTAAAAAAATATATATATTGTTATTACAAATCCAAAATCATCCATAACGCTCTCCTACTTTAACTGCCATTACCACCACATCCAATATAGAAAGAACTAAGAAAAGTTTCAATGAACTTTAACCTGTCATTACAAAATCTTAAAAAACGTGCTCTTAAAACATGACTCTTCTTTATTTAAATTTTGAAAATGCAGTCACTTGTTATTATAGATTAATTTGCCAGCTATGTCATGCTCTTATTTAAATTGTGGCAAGTCCAACAAGTCTCTCTTGCACCATTGTTGTACGCAGATATGTTTTTATTAAATCAATTTTAACCTTGTGAAGCTCAAAATTGGGTTTAACTCTTGATATCCAACACTCACAAATACTACTATGGTCTTATCTGCAGCATATATGAGATGGTATTACAAATATTAATTGAAATACTGGATAAGCATCGCAAGTCTCGTCCACAGAGTACTGTCAGGACAAGTGCGTGCTTGGGTAGAGTGGACACTGGGGAAAGGGCATTAAGCCAAAGTGTGTGAGGGGTTGGTGAGTAGATGACGTCATGTGTAGCTGGTGACTTTCCAGACTGAGGCTGGTGAAGAGCCACGTGTGCTGAGCCCCAGCTTCGTGTTTCAGAGGCTTAATATAACGAGCTCAAAACTGTACTTTATTAATCCTCCCGTGCGCCCACACACACACACGCCCACTCACACACTCGTTCGACTGACTGATGGATTTTTAAATAATATATGTTAAGGTTTGTCATTGTATAGCCTGTGTTGTAATAATCATCTTGAGCATAATACTGGTAGGAACCACCTGGTTCACCAGCCCACAGAGGATTTTTGTGTCCGTCCGTCGTGCATCCAAAAATGGGATGGGTCGAGCGGCGTGGAGAGGGGAGAGTGGGGAGGGGCTGGGTGGGGAGGGGAGGGTGGGGAGGGGCTGGGAGGGGAGGGTGGGGCTGGGTGGGGAGGGGTGGGGAGGGTGGGGAGGGGCTGGTCACCCCATGGTGCCCTTATAAAACTCAACGTTTAACCTACTCACGCCGGCTTGTGCCCGCCCTCACAGTCGGCCATATTTACGGAATACACCACGCCGCCGTTGACCCTGGCCATTGACCGAGCAACCCAACGTTCCTACCAGCTCCCTCCGCAGGAATATGTTCCAGCATTGGACCATCTGTTTTTGACCAAGGGAGATGACATGACTCGAACTACAAGTCACATGACACTGGATTGCAATGTAGATGAATATTACAACAGGTTTAAAGCTACATCATCGTACTTAAATTCCCGTGGACGCCCATGATCGTCGGTAAACAAGGGGTCGGGAAGTGATAATTGTGAATCTGTCTGATTGTCTTTCTGTTTGACTCTGTCTGATTGCTTTACTGATTATATATCTGTCTCTCTGTTTTGGCTATGTCTGTCTGACTTCCTGTTTGTATGTTTGTGTCTTTAGGCTTAGTTTATGTCAATAATTTCACATATATAAACAAGTTATGAACATTTAGGGGGTGGGATGTGTCGCTCACACACAAAGTCTTACTGCTTTAATGTACGCTACTAACATTACTGTACTGGATTACAGACCGACCGCCTGCCCACCTGCCCATGGACATACCCCTGCCCACCCACCCACACACATCCCAACAACAACAAGGGCTATTCGCCACTAAGTGGCGGTAACGTCACCACGGCGCTTGTGCCCGGCTATGTGCACGTTGAGGCCACGTGAAGTGTCGAACGCCCGCTGGCAGGAGGTCACAGGGCAGACCCAGTGCCACGGGTCGACTGACTGAGATGACTGGCCGATGCACCCCATACACACACAAACATCCACCCGCTCAAGCACCCACCCGTCCACCCACACAATTATTCGACCGATTGATGCATTTTAATGTTAAGGATTGTCATTAATGTATAGCCTGTGTTGTAATGCTCATCTCAAGTATAATCCAGTGTTAAAACACATAGTGTTAACCACAGAACATGATGTGACTCGAACTAATTTGGTACTCCACTTAACTTAACGCAGCTCTCTCATTGACATGCTAATTTCTCTGCTCCAGATCCCCACCCCTCTCTCTGCCCCATCCCCCCCTCTCTCTATTTAAGGCCTCGACACAGAGGCGCTGTGTCTCTGTATGTTCCTATGTTGTCTCTCTGCTTGTGTGTCTTTCTGTGTCTCTCCGTGTTTGTGTTTTGTCTCTCTCTCAAATTTAGTAATCTTTGGAAGAACATAATCAACCAAGTAGGGTGTTGACTGTTGTTGTTTTGCCTCACGGCAGATATGGAGCATACGTTCACAGGAAGTTCCTGTTTTATGCTAATTTTGGTCACGTGACCAGGAAGTGACGATGTTAGATTTCCACTGTACCACGCGGGCGTCGGCCTTTACACAGATAAGTCAAGATGGCGGCACGCATCGCATCTCAGTGAGACCACAGCCACACTTGTCCATTGTGGGAGCTTGTAAGTTTGTTTATATTCCTATAATATTGGCAATGCTGTTGTAATGTTGTAATGGCCATTATAGTGATGTAAATGCCTTTATGGTGCCGTTAAGTTGTTGTAGTAAATACGAGGCCTAGTTAGTAACGAAGCCTGCGACTTTCCTTGTTGTGGATGTTACTTGTGATTTAGTAGGTCGAGTCAGACTTGTGCCTATGTTGCGATCCTGAGAGTAAAGATGACGAAGTATCTCATCCACAGATTAGTGTTATGTGTAATGCTGTACATTTGGGGTGCAGTGGGATGAATACACGATGTGCCTGTATGCAACGCACCGGCTTGTGCTCTTGTCTAGCAGTTCAGTGGTAATGTAGGGGCCTGGTCCGTCCAGGATCTATTGTTATCTAAGACAATGTTCTGATGCTGTGGTGTTCATTGTGTTGGTGTTTCCGGATTATAACAGATGCTGAATCTGTGTTTTCTCACCAGTTTTACCTTGTTACAATCAATAAATGACGATTGGAGTTGGACGTTCATCCTGGCTCCGAGGGTTTATTGAACGCAAGGTTATCTACTCGACTAGCGGTGCAACGCAGCGCACAGCGAGGCCAAGGTGGTTGTGTTAGCTGACTCTTTGTGTTATATTGCATTGTATTTCTAAGTTTACTAAGTTTGTTTTCTACCTGAAAAACAAAACATCCGAGTCAGATTTGGCACGGTACATAAAATACAGAAATTAATGTCTGGTACAAAAGATGTATTACCGAAGCTATCAACAGGTGTGTACAGGATTAACTGCACGTGTGGTAAATGTTAAGTTGGACAAACAGGACGAATGATCAGCACGAGACTATAAGAACATCAGATAATCTGGTAGAAAGTTGATTGAGTGGGCAGAAAGTGGGGCGGGAGTCTTTAATAAGTTGAAGGAGTTCAGTGTTGGTGATGGGAGTGAAAGCTGACAATGGAGAGCCTGTAAACACCTAGTAGAGGATTCAACCAGCGGGAGTGGAATTGATGGCAAAGAGTGTATGTGGGTTAGAATGGTGTAGATTTTGTTCATAAATAACCTTTTAATTGAGTTACAAATGGCCGTGGATGAGTGGGGGGGTTAGGTGGATTTTCCTTCTCAAGCGCTGGCAGACAGTGTTAGTTAATGCCAGGCAACCGGCTGAAGAGGTGGATTTTGACAATTTAACCAAACTGTGATTAATATGAAGTTAGTCCTTATAGATTTGCTAGTGCACTTAGAGTTTAAGTTAAATAGCCTATTTAATCGTTGTAAATCAATTATGTGAATTGTTACGAATGCCCTGCCGAGTTTTTCCGCAACAATTGCTGCCGTGTGCATGATCCCAAATAAATAATTTGTGGTGCAATTCATGGACCACGCCGCCGGAATGCACACGGGTGAACGTCGTCGCGGGATCTGTAACATTCACTGTGAGACAGCAGCAGATGCTGCGGAGTAAGTTCGCGGCTAATACACCTCGGCAATCACCGGGGCAGCCACTGGATTCAAACCCGTGATCATTCACGTTCAACGGCGAACATGCTACCCGCTTGACCACGTCACCACCCAAATAAGTGTGATGCTGTCATGGTGGTGGATCGTGCAGAGAATCAACGTAAAAAGACATGCACACACTGGAATGTTAACTTTTCAATAGATTTCGATTTAAAGCTTTCGTGACTGCAGGGATTCATCTTCTTGGTTCTTTCGGCAAAGTCACGTAGAAGGGAGATAATAAAATAAAATAAACCATAATAAAATAATACAATTCTCACGACGTTTCGGCCACAACGCAGCAGCCGTCCTCAGGTGAAGAACAGGTCTGTCGGAAAGACAGCGTCTGAATGAACACCACTAAGCTTGGCAGCGTATATTTAAGCTGGGTTAGGGGAGGAAAAGCGCCTTGACAAAGGAATTTGCATATCAACAGAGGAATTTAGCATATTTATCAATTCCATGCAATTTAGCATATTTATCAATTCCATAAACCCAGCCATCATGTTCACCATGGAAGTCGAAAAAGATGGCAAGCTATTCTTTTTGGATGTCCAATAGGGTGTCTACGAACTAAGTTGCCTCTGTGGTAGCAGTTACATTGGAGAAACCAAACGACATGTCTCGGACCGCATCCGTGAACATAAAGCAGACTTGAAACACGGTAGGACAAACACCTCAGCTGTGGCAGATCACTGTTACAATTCAGTGGGCTCACATGACATTGACTTCGCCAAGACAGAGGTTCTCTGCAAGCCATCTGGCTACCATGAGAGATTCGTTCATGAGGCGATCCACATATACAAACACAGAGACAATTTCAACCGAGAAGATGGATTCTGGCTCAGCAATCATTGGAAGGACGTAATAAACCATTTCGGATTGTGTTCACGTTTATGGTGATTTTCAGACCACAGTCCACTCACTAGCATTTGTATTCTCCGCAGGGAATGGAGTCTTTGCTCCGCTGCAAGTCTCCCTCACCACTCTCCCATTGACATATTTCGTTGCTTCCTCTTAGTACCTTTCACGCGACGGTCAATGGTATAGTGTATAGCAGATTGTATAATAATAATTAACAGTATAAAAGTGTAATGTTTAATATAATGTATAATGTAATATATAGTGTCGTAATTGTATAGTGAATATACAGCAGTGTGGTATACAGTAGGGTGGGTAGAATAATACATAGTGTAATATTACAATGTATAGTCAATGTATAGTATAGTCTAAGGTGGTGTATAGTAATGCAGTATATAATTTAATGTTGGATTTGTCTATGGCAGTATATAGTACGGGGTAGATCCGTGTGATGTAAGGAAAAAGTTTAGCTGGAGGCATATTATATTTTTTGCGACATAGAATTGTAATGTATGACTTACTGTTAGTAGCTCAGCTTATTGGAGAGTATATTTAGTATATTGATGATATTGATGTAGTTTATATTTTAGTTTTTTACGTGGTGGTTTGGCTGCTACAGCTCCTTACTATAAAAATTCCTTCCCTTTATTACTGCTAACCCTACCTCCTCCCTTTCTTGCTGATAATCCTACATAATGCACGGGCATAATATGACTTTGAGACCCCCCCCCCCCTCCTACGCATTCCACAAGTAGTGACTAATCCCATATCTGCATTTCCCATAAATATGCTAAATTCCTCTGTTGATATGCAAATTCCTTTGTCAAGGCGCTCTTCCTCCCCTAACCCAGCTTAAATATACTCTGCCAAGCTTGGTGGTGTTCATTCATACGCTCTTTCCGACAGACCTGTTCTTCACCTGAGGACGGCTGCTTGCGTTGTGGCTGAAATGTCGTGAGAATTGTATTATTTTATTAAGTTTCATTTTTATTATTTTATTATCTCCCTTCTACGTGACTTTACCGAAAGAACCAAGAAGATATTCAATAGATCACAATGATTAAGGATTGCGATGAGGTATTCTGTTCAGAGATCGTTTTTTACCTTCCTGTTTCCATATCGGTGAATGTATGCACCCACTCGTGGCTGAAAGCGGGTCAAGCGAACCTTGTTGATTAATCTACCAATTTCGTGCTTCTAATAACATACATTATCAGAGTTATGTTTTTTGTTTGCATTATGACTGCAGGTATTGTGGTCTATGCAAACATGACTCCTCGTAAAACGGTGTCAGTTTTGTTGCCAGATTAAAGGGTAAAAAAACAATTATCATATTTTTTACTGGCAAATGAGGTACCAATGGTGTAAATGCTTAGCCCGAGCTCTCATACTCTGATGGTGCATGGTCTTTGAGTTGTGCGCCTTTTGGCGTCATCTGGTCCAACCCATGTGAGACTAGGCTCTAAGGAAAGCTGGCTCGGGTGTGGACCAATCAACTTCAAGGACAGTCCATACATTATCAGAGTTATGTTTTTTGTTTGCATTATGACTGCAGGTATTGTGGTCTACGCAAACATGACTCCTCGTAATAAAGGTGTCAGTTTTGTTGCCAGATTAAAGGGTAAAAAAACAATTATCATATTTCACGATTATCACGATATAATTTTCTTGTAACTTTGTACGTCGCACGATTCATTGGCCAATCATTTTGTGTGTGCTTTGCTGTGCGTCCAGTAATAATGAAGCTGAAACGTTCATATATACTCTTTGGTTCTTTCAGTAAAGTCACATGAGGTATAAAATAAAATAAATCACGACGTTTCGATCGCAACACAAGCGACCGTCATCAGGTGGAACAAATACAGCAGGAGAACTGCTGACATGAGAAAGAGCTGCTGCAACAAGGGTTTATATAGGATTTTGGTGGGCTCAACCCAAGATTAAGTGGGCGGAGCTAGAGAAGGAATTTGTATGTAAATGTGAGAGATTAGCATGTCAATGTGAAACGGTCCCAGCCACCAGAAGTGGCGGGGATCCTCCTGTGGCTGGGCCGCTTCACAGACATTTAACCTGGTGATGTACTCAGAGAGTCGGAAATGACAGCTGACATAGGCAGGTAGGATGGAAACATCACAGTCAGTTAAGACTTTACTTGGTTAATAACGTCCTTCCAATGATTGCTCAGTTTGTATCTATCTTCTCGGTTGAAGTTGTGTCGGTGTTTATATATCTGGATGGTTTCATGAACAAATCTTTGATAATAGCCGGTGGGTTTGCAGAGTACCTTCGTCTTGGAAAAATCAATTTCGTGTGAGCCCGTAACGTTAAAACAATGATCAGCAACGGCAGAGGTATTGGTCCTACCGTGTTTCAGATCTGCCTGTGTTCACGAATGTGGTCCGAAACATGCGTTTTGTTTCCCCAATGTAACTGCTGCCGCAAACACAACTCATTTTGTAGACACAAGGGTATTGCATGTCAGGAATCGCATCCTTTACAGATGGGATTAAATCATGGACATGCTAATCTTTCTCATTTACATTTATGTACAAATTCCTTCTCTAGCTCTGCCCACTTGCCCTTGGGTTGAGCCCACCAAAATCTTATATAAACTCTCGTTGCAGCAGCTCTTTCTCCTATGTCAGCAGTTCTCCTGCTGTATCTGTTCCACCTGATGACGGTCGCTTGTGTTGTGATCGAAACGTCATGATTTATATAATTTTATACCTACGTGACTTTACCGAAAGAACCAAAGAGTATGGATTCCTGCAGTCACGAAAGCTTCAAATCAACGTTTAACTATAGTTCACCCAATCATTGAAACTTTGTAACCTATAACGCGTATAACACACACACACAAAAGATGTCAGTTACACAAGGATTATATTACACGACCCACGACTATGTTGACGTAACACCCGTCTACTCTGAAAAAGTTTTGCAAAGCACTAACTTTAACAGGCAGAGTTATTAATCGAAAGCTTTTTATGTGTGCCACTTAACACATATTTTTGTAAGGAAAAGATGGAACGTTATAAGCGATAATCACGACATGAATGACATTCGGCCGACAAAACCCGGTTGACACGATTATCGCAGATCTTATTTCGTACATATCACAGCATCACGGAAAACATGTTAGGCAGATTTGAAATAATTGTGACCAAAAACAAAGATTATGACAGGCGAGTTTGACGGTGGGCTTTGCCTCGTAGGATGCAGTTGGTTTTGTTGTATAGGTCACCCCCTGACTCATGACAGCTTGACTTGCGATCCCTCCCGCTTTTACCTTTCTTATAGTAATTAAGACGCTCACAGAAATGACCAAAACTCATGTTCTGCCCCATGGCAGATATGGGGGTGTGTTTACACAGGAACTTCATGATATGGTGTTGTTTGGTCACGTGACCAGGAAGTTACGATTTAAGGTTCTCTCAGCCACGAGGCAGGTGTGTCAGCCATTACACAGAGTACAAAATGGAGGCTCAAATAGCGTCTCAGTGAAGACAGGTGCATCTGTTCATTGTGGGACTTTAAGAAGCGTCTGTACGTTCGTTTATGTTATTATAATGCTGGGAATGCTGTTATGTTAGGATTGCCGTTATAATGCTGTAAATGCCTTTATGATGCTGTTAAATTGTTATGATATGAGGCCTCGTTAACAACGAAGCCTGCCACTTGCATTATTGTGAAAGTTATTTGTAATTGGATAAGGCGAGCCAAACTTGTGCCCATGTAACTTTAATGCGATCTTGAGAGCAAGGATGAAGAAGTATCTCATCATACTCATTGGTTCTTTCGGTAAAGTCACGTAGGTATAAAATAAAATAAATCACGACGTTTCGGATGCAACACAAGCATCCGTCATCAGGTGACGGACGCTTGTGTATGGATTCCTGCAGTCACGAAAGCTTTAAATCAAGGAAGTATCTCATCCACAGTTCAGTGTTATATGCAGCACTGTACATTTAGGCTGTAGTATGGTGATTACACAAAGTAACCTTATTTAACACGGTAGCTTATTATCTTGTTTTATAGCTATTCAGTGCTAATGTAGGTGCCTGGTCCATCCAGGCCCTATTGTTGAGATTCATGCTATCTAAGGCAATGTTATGATGTTTCAGTGTTCATTCAATGTAATGATATTGCAGGTGTACTGAGTCCAACTGAGTCGCAGATGTTATTCTTCAGAGGCAACACATTTATTCACAACACGTATATACAAAGGGGTAACTGCCCCTTTACCAGATACAGCGTAGGGTGGTGACCACCCAGCTAACCACACTACACACAGGAGTTACAGCTATGTGTTGGTGCCTCTTCAGACGTAGGACATGGAGCTTCCAGCTTGTAGAATGAAGCGACCCCGGTCCCTCTCAGGGACCCACCTTATATCCTCCCGGGTCGGGGCCGGCTCCGCCCTCGGCCTCGCCACACCTTCGCGAGCATTCTAGCTCCCTCTCGATCCCTCTCGAGAGCTCTCCCCGAACACGTGATCACCCCCTAGCCCCCCTCCACCTGGGGGCCTCTCTGTGGACACTCCGGATCATGTGCCTACGGGGTCAACCAGAGTGCCATGGCCCGGGGCAACCCTGTTCGTGGGCTGACACTCTCCCGCTCCCCCTTGTGGGAGCTCGCACTGCACGCCATGCGTGGTGCTCGGGCTATCCCAGCGCTCACCAAGCCCCGCTAGGGCTGGTACTACACCCACCTATGGGGCGTACGTGATGACGGTGCATCGCACGCCGTCCTCTGCTAAAGCCGGCCTCACTCAGCAACACACACGATGCTGTCCGCGATGTAAGTACATCGCACGCCACAGCCCTCCCGGGCCGGCACCACACAGTGACATCCCCAATGTCACTACTCAAGTATTAACAGATGCTGTATTTTGTGCTGTGTTTTTCCATCAGTTTTACCTTGGAATCGGATGTTCACCCTGGCTCTAAAAGTTTATTGAATAGGAGGTTAATTACTCGGATAGTGGTGCAATGCAGCACACAGTGAGGCTGAGACAGTAACAATATATTCTTCTTGGAGCTCTCAACCAGCCACCTCCTCAGTCAGAGCCAGAGCCGCGTGGTGCTCGGACGGCGGAGGCAGCATCGCCCAAGGATAGTGGCGCGGGACGCAGCCATCGCCTTCCCAACATCAAGGAATTTGTCGCGGGTGGCGACTGGAGTGCTTTTACTTGGCAGTTCGAATCCTCTTTTCGTTCAGTGCGGTGGACGGAGGAGTAGGCATTGGACGCCTTGCCTACTCTTCTCGATGACGTATCGTTGGCGGTGTTCCGCTCCATTCCCTCGGAGAAGAAAAAGACGTTGAAGGCCGCGTTCGCCGAGATGGCGGAAGTTTATGAACCACCGTCGGACGCTCAGAGGAAGTTCATGCATTGTCGACGGGGGACCAACGAGTCTCCCCTTGCCTACCGCGGGGCTCTGTTGGTGCTCGCAATGGCCGCTTACCCCGACACCACGCCTGATGTACTTGACCCTCTGATTCTGGCGAGGATGTTGGAGTTATCCAAGGAAATGGGTATCTCGCTGCCTGTGTGCGGCCACGAGCCACTGACATCCCAGTGGGCCGCCAGGTGCCTCGATGCCAAAGACAACTTGCGCCATTGGGCGCAGATAGCCGCCTGGACGGGAGACCTTGCCAAGGATGGTGAGCTGTTTGGATGGGCGCCATCTCGAGTTGTCCACATTCCGGACTACGCGGGAGTCGAAGACCTGGCCGCCGCCGCACTTCGCTGGGTGTTGCGACGGAGACCGGTGGGGCGTCGGGACGGGGCCTCGACGCCGCGTGGGGATGGCGATGGGGCTGCCTGGCGGGCTGGGACGACGTGCTTCAAGTGTGGCCAGATGGGCCACTTCGCGCGTGACTGTCGGAGTCATCCCCGTCCTCCACTGCCTCCCGTGACTCCATCTTTGGCGTCACCTCCATGGACGGACCGTGACCCCGGCCAGGCAAGTCGGCACGCATCAGACACCGGGCATATATTGACACCTCATGCATCTTCCGACGCGTGTAATGTTCCATCGGTTTGCAACTCACACGGTGCCGTTGAGGGTTCGCCGCGTACAATCACTCAATGGAGGAAATTGGCGCGCCATGTTGTGGCGGCTACGGCGGGATCCTCTACGGTGCCGGGTACTATACAGGGGGTGGACGTTCGGATATTAGTGGACACCGGCGCGTCGGCGACTATTATATACGACGTCATCTTCCACCTCCTGTCTATTCCTGCTTCGCGTGTGCGGCCGGCTTTCGATGCGTGTATTGCTGGTAATGGGGGGAGTGTGGGCATCATCGGACAAGTAGAGGTTCATGTCGCCATTGGTAATGTAGCTGCGTCGGGGACGGTCTTGATTTCAAGGTCCTTGGCGGTGCCCTGCTTGTTGAGCACCGACTTTCTTCGTAAAATTCCCGTTAAAATTCTTGTTAATCAAGGCTGTCTGGAGTTGCCAGAAGGGTGGAAAATGTTTTTTTTGCCATCCCCGTTGAGTCGTCCATCGCCATGCGTCGCCGTGCAGGCGCTTGCAGATGTCACGGTGGAGATTCCTCCGGGCACTCAAATGCTCGTTCCATTACGATATCGGAAACGTTTTGATGAAGAAGACACGTCAGCAGGGGTTCTGCTGTCCCCGTCCAACACCGCCACCAAGAGTCTTTCTCTTGTGGCTGCTCAGATGATTGTCCGGGCCGGTCAGGCCCCGTTTTTGCAAGTTTCGAACAGGAGTCCGGAAGGCATTTTGGTCCTGGCCGGTACGGTTTTGGCTCACGCCATTACCGTGTTTACGGATCACGAGGAGGGCCGACTACACATATTGGCGACTCCCAACAGACTGCAAATATTGGCAGTGGATTAGAGTGCTAATTCCGACGATCAGTGGATCGCAGAATTGTGCCAGTAAAATTAATCGTTGGCTATTGAGCAACGTAGTGCGCTGCGGGCGCTGTTGTCTGACTACGCTGACGTATTTAGCAGGAACGATTTTGATTTGGGTCGCACATCGCTTTTGTCCCACCACATTGACACCGGTGAGGCGAGCCCGATACGGATGAACACACACCGCATGAGTCCCTCAGAGAGGGACCATGTGCGCTGCGCGGTGGATGAGATGCTCGCCGCTGACATAATTTCGCCATCTAATAGCCCTTGGGGCGCTCCTGTTGTGCTCGTTAAGAAAAAAGATGGTAGCCTCCAGTTTTGTGTTGACTTTCGTAGGCTAAATAAGGTATCTGTGGCAGATGCGTACCCTCTGCCACGGATGGACGATTCCCTCGATGCCTTGTCAGGAGCGAAATACTTTTCCACACTCGATCTCTCGTCGGGCTTTTGGCAGCTGCCCCTCGATGATTCTTCAAGACCAAAGACGACATTCCGTATGCCTCAAGGCCTGTTTCAATTTAACTGCCTTCCTATCGGGCTGAACGCCGCTCCCGCCATGTTCCAGCACTTGATGGAGCTGGTTTTGGCCAGGTTGCAATGGGACACATGTCTCATATACTTAGACGATGTTATTGTATTCAGCCGTACGTTCGAGGAACACCTTCAGCGATTGAAGGCTGTTTTCGACAGGATGCGTTCCGCTAATCTTAAATTCAAGCCTAAGAAGTGTCATCTTCTGCAACGCTCTGTGCGTTACTTAGGTCACATTGTCAGCTCCGACGGTGTCGCCATGGACCCAGACAAAACCTCTTGCGTCCATGACTAGCGAACCCCCAATTTAGTGGGGGATGTGCATCGGTTTGTCGGGTTCGCGTCCTACTACCGTCGTTTCATTCCGAATTTTGCTACCATCGCGAGGCCTCTGCACGTTCTGACCGGGAAGCTGGCATTTAGAACCGTCCGGGATAGATTGGCGACCATGCCGACACTTGATTATCCTGACTTTTCATTGCCCTTTATCCTGGACACTGACGCCAGCGATACGGGCATTGGTGCCGTTTTGTCTCAGTGTAAAAATGGCGCAGAAAGGGTGGTGGCATATGGTAGCTGTGTTCTCTCTCCAGCGGAGACTCGCTACTGTGTTACGTGCAGGGAACTATTGGCGATCATCAATTTCGTTCGCCAATATCGTCCTTACCTGTACAGAAAAAAATGTATTGTATGCACTGACCATGCTGCTCTGCAATACTCCTTAAAGATCGAACAACCATCTGGCCAGCTGTCGCGATGGCTTGAGACGTTACAGGAATTCTTTGACATATGCTACCGTAAGGGTTCTCGCCACGGTAATGCAGATGCGCTCTCCAGGTTGCCGCAGGGCTTCCCTTGCGCATGCGCGTCAGGCACTAATCAGTTAATGGTTCTCCCTCAGCCCCCTCGGCCTGTCATGTCCGTGGTGGCGGACTCCGCGGGCCATGCCGGGCCGGAGCCGGCTGACAGTGCGTTGAACCTGCCGCGCTCGGTATGGATATGCGATGTCGGGTTAACGGATCACGGGTCGCCTCGTCCAAGGACGACTCCCAACAGGCTACCTTCCAGAATGGGTTATTGATGTGGAGGGATGATCTTTTGGGCCGTTGGCATCTGGTGGTTCCCGTCGCGCTTCGGCACGAGCTGATTCGGGCGCTACACGCCGAAAAATTGTTGCACCTCGGCGTGCAGAAAACCTTACTCACGATGCAAAGAGATTTATTTTGGCTCGGCATGACAGCCGATGTTGCCAAATCTATTCAGGGCTGCCCCGAATGCGCTCGGTGGAAACCACCGCGCCAGCAATATATTCCACCCTTGAAATATATTAAGATTATGCGGATTAATGAACTGGTGGCTCTCGATATTCTCGGCCCGTTTCCTCCTACCGCCAGGGGTAACAAATTCTTGTTAGTGGGGGTGTAATATTTTTCGCGTTGGCCGATGGCTTGGCCCTTGCCTGATCAATCAGCATCGTCCATCACGGATACATTTTTGAATGGTTACGTGATGAACAAAGGTGCGCCGGAATGGTTGCTTACGGACCAAGTCCGAAACTTCTCATCCAAGTTGCTGCGTAATGTGTGTGATGCTTTGAGCACCAAAAAGACACGCACTTCGCCTTACCACCCGCAGACGGATGGAATGGTAGAACGATTGAACCGTACCTTGTCTGCCATGCTTTGTCACACTGTGAGCGAAAAGCAGGCCAACTGGGACCTTCACATTCCTAGTGTGGTTCTTTCGGTAAAGTCACGTAGAAAGGAAACAATAAAATAATACAATTATAAAACAATACAATTTTCACGACGTTTCGATTGAAACACAAGCAATCATCATCAGGTGTGAAAAACACAGCAAGAAAAAATTAAAAAAAGTGGCGTTTTTTTCTTAACGTTAGCACCACGGACAGCGATTTTGGCAGTTGTTCAGATGGACGAGTCCATCTATGTTCAGAAAAGAGGAGGGGGAGAGGAAGAGAATGGAATGCGGTCTGAAAGTCACCGTAAGCATGAACACAATTAATTAAGACCCGAAATGGTTTATCAAATCCTTCCAATGATTGCTAAGCCAGAATCCATCTTCTCAGTTGAAATTGTCTCTGTGTTTGTATATGTGGACAGCTTCATGAACGAATCTCTCATGGTAGCCAGATGGCTTGCAGAGAACCTCTGTCTTGGAGATGTCAATGTCATGTGAGTCCACTGAATTATAACAGTGATCTGCCACGGCCGAGGTGTTGGTCCTACCGTGTTTTAGGTCTGCTTTGTGTTCACGGATACGGTCCGATACATGTCGTTTGGTTTCTCCAATGTAACTACTACCACAGAGGCAACTCAGTTTGTAGACGCCAGGGTACTGTACATCACATTTTTTACAGATGGATTTTATGTAATGTGTTGAATCGGACCTGGATCTTGTGTTTATTCAGGATTTTGGATATCTTTTTTGTGACCCCCGCAATGTAGGGTAAGGTGATGGTTTTTAATGGCTCCTCAAGAGGGTCCTTCTTCATGGTTGGAGTGATGGCTTTGCGGATTGTGTAGTCGGAGTAACCATTAGCCTTAAGAGCTTGGTGTACGTGCTTGAGTTCACTGGCAATGTGTTCCTGGTCGGAGATGCATTGGGCTCTATGGTGCAGAGTCTTGATGAGGGAATTCTTCTGGGATGGATGGTGGTGGGAATCCGGTTTCAGGTAAGCATCCATATGGGTAGCTTTCCTGTAGACAGAGTGGCTCATTGGACCATCAGGTCTCTTTTTTATTAGGACATCCAAAAAAGGTAGCCTGCCATCTTTTTCGACTTCTATGGTAAATCTGATGACTGGGTGTATGGAATTGATGTGCTCGAGGAATTGGTCTAGAACAGGCCGGCCATGTGGCCAGATGACAAAAGTATCATCCACGTACCTCTTCCATAAGGTTGGGTGTAGAGTGGCAGTCTGGATGGCATCAGTCTCAAATTTCTACATGAAAACGTTGGCTACAACCGGAGATAGTGGGGAGCCCATTGGGGTGCCCTCAGTTTGTTTGTAGAAAGTTCCATTCCAAGTGAAGTATGTATTGGTTAAGCAGTGTCACGCTTACGGTGACTTTCAGACCGCATTCCATTCTCTTCCTCTCCACCCTCCTATTTTCTGAACACGTCCATCTGAACAACTGCCAAAATCGCTATCCGTGGTGGTAACGTTAAGAAAAAAGCGCCACTTTTTAAAAAAAATTCTTGCTGTGTTTTTCACACCTGATGATGATTGCTTGTGTTGTAGTCGAAACGTCGTGAAAAATGTATTGTTTTATATATTTTTTTTTATTTTATTGTTTCCCTTCTACCGAAAGAACCAAGAATATGAATCCCTGCAGTCACGAAAGCTTTGAATCAAAATTCCTAGCGTGCTTTCTGCCTACCGTATGGCCCTGCATGCCTCTACGGGATACTCGCCGTTCTTCGTCATGTACGATCGGGAGAACGTGCCACCAATTGGCGTACAACTGGGAGTGCCCACTAAGGGGCCCGCGCTGACCCTCTCAGAACATGTCCGTGATTCCGTTCGCCGTGTCACAGAAGCACGGTAGGCGGCACGAATTGCCACGGCCAAAACCCAGGCCCATAACGAGCGTTGTGCTCGTCGGTCGCGTCGTGACATGCCGTGGGCTGTGCGCAACCGGGCCTGGCTCCATTGCCCCCAGGTGCTGGTGGATACTTCTCCCAAGCTGCACAGGCCATGGCAAGGGCCTGTCGAATTGATAGACATACGCAACCCTCAATGCGTGCGTATCCGGGCGGGTTCGCACCGTTGGTACGTCCACACGTCTCGGTTGAAAACCTTCTTTGCTCTGCACGTTGATCCTTCATCCCCATTGACTACTCTGCCGGGGTCTGATGCGTCTGATGTGCCACCTTGGTTGCCAGTTGATCCCCAAAAGGGGCCTGTTTTGCCTCCACAGACTCGCAGGCCCTGAATGCCCCGGCTGCTGACAACCCCGCTCCATCCTGGCCTTCCTCTACTGCGACGGATGCTGATCCTACCACTCTTCCGCCTCCTGCTGGGTTGAAACCGGCGGGGCCTCGTGCTGCTGCAGGGGATGGGCCGGCATCGTGTACCCGTTCAAAATCTGTTCCCTTTCGTTGATTGTTACTCTTACTTACCTTGCCTAATGCGTTCGTTATGCATCTTATTATTGTTGTTATGTTATTCTTCATTCTCAGTGTCTCTCGTATTGTGCATTGCCTCGTTCCTAGTCAGGAGGGCTAGTCTTTTACCCTGGGGGGGGGGGGGGTGATGTAATACGAGAGTTCACCGACAGTCGCTGATCGGTGGGATAGGCTCCGCCGCTTCAGCCATTAGCCAATTAGACAGTGGCGGCTCCTGCAAAATCTCTCAGGGGGGGCAAATGTCTGGATGATTTATAAGGATAAGGTCCACCCATGCAAAGGATAAATTAACAGCTTAAGCATGTAAAGGCAACTTCACTTCTTTAATATTAATGAAAATTAAAGTGACTCTTACAATACATCTTGTTTGTTTCTATACTCACTATTAATACAATCCACTCAAGTTTATTTTATTAAAGATTTCACTAGGTGGCGACAAATAAAATTGTTGAGTGAAACGTGCTTACGTATGATGACGTAAGCACGTTAGTGCGAGCCCTCCCGGAAGCCATAGAGAATGCATTGCAGCGCCCCCCGTTCGAAAAAAAACATCTTTGAATGTAAGTCTATGGGAACACTCTGGGCGATTCTCAGCCGGAGTGAAATCGCCCAAAAAGAGGCGGTACTCCACAGAACGTGACATGACGCTGATTGGACTATATCCAGAGGCACAGTGACGGCTAGCGTGACTCTGTGGTTGAATGACATTGGTGGTGCGTCGCCCAATCGCCCTAATGAAGAAACCGCCCCTGCAATTAGATGGATGCGAAATTGGGCCAAAGTTCAAGGGCGGAGCTCAAGGGTACTTGTGGGTAACCATCGAGAAGGTTCGTGAGGGGGCGTGGCTATAGGCAGGGCTTGGTGACGTAGGTGAGGGGTTATAAGGGGAAGCAGAAAGGGGCTCGTGGTCAGTGTGTGGAGTCTAGAAGCGGGATCACGTCTCGCGCCTCCGGAACGCCAGCGGCCACGTGGCGGGCCGGAAGCTGTCTCCTTGTGCGCCATCTGCCAGCGGCGCACAGGAGTGGGGAGCGTGAGCGAGCCGTGCGTGGAACAAACAACAACTTACGCCGCGGAATGAGGTGGAGCGGTGTTGATGTCAGGAGAACGCGGAGCTGTCCAACTGTAAATAAATAACAAAGACAAACTACAGATCGTCGTCGAAGTGCTTTATTACACAAGTCCACCACAAGATCTAAAGGCTCAGAACACTCACAGATATCATCTACCAGTATGGCAGCAGCTCAGACACGTGCAGCAGCAGAAGCAGCAAACGTCCGTATCTCCTATATCGCTGAAGAGGAAGCCATGCTAATCTAAAAAGCCCGCATACAAGAAGAAGCAAGCATAGCAACTGCTGCCGCGCCGAAGAAAGCAAAGCAAGAGAGCATAGCAACAGCTGCCTCGCTTCGTAAGGAAGCAGAGCTGGAAGAGACATTAGTGGCTACTGCTGCACCAGAAGAAAGCAGAGCTTGAAGAGCAACAGAGTTTATTCGTGGCTACTGCCACGCGGAAGGAAATTGAGCTGCATGCTAAGTTAAGCACCCTACAACTCAAAAAAGCAGCTGCTGCAAAGGCCCAGGCAGAGGTGCTCGAAGCAGCAGCCAATCTGGATAAGGAAGAGAATTGGAGTGAGTTTGACACTCAGATGCATGTCAAGGACCGTGACCAACTAACCAAAAATTATATATTGGACTGGTCTGAACAATGAAACCAATGCTCCTCCACCAACCGATACTGAGCAAAAGGTGGATGTCGAGACATCGCCACCTCCATGCCAAGTGAACATGAATGATGTCTATGGGAATGGTGGAAATGCATACACTGCCCTGGCAGTTAGTCGCCGACTCGGCATCGCACACGTGGGGCCAGACAAGGATGCATCAAGTCAGACCCACATTCCAGACAGTCACACAAAGGGATCAAACCAACGTGATCAAAACTGTTTGGGCCCACAATCCAACGCCATCGTGAATCACAGCATGCAAGGCAATACAGCCAATAATGGAATCTCACAAGCGCCAGTATGGACACACCCTGGATCAGCAGGTATAGGGGACTTTGCTCACCGTGAACTAATCAACACAGGACTCGTAAAGTTGGATGACCACTCTAAGAACTATTGAGCCTGGAGATCTTCCTTCAAGAATGCAATCAGAAATGCAGACGTCTCTGCAAGTGAAGAAATCGACCTGTTGGTGAAATGGTTAGAAAAGGAATCTGCAGAAGATGCAAAGAGGATCAGGTCAGCAAACATGGACGACCCTGCATCAAGCCTGCATGCGGTGTGGGAGAAGCCGAGGAGTGCTATGGTAGCCCAGAAACCATTGAGAAGGCTATCTTCAAGAAGTTGCAGAACTTTCCAAAAATCTTTGGTCGAGACAATAAAATGTTATGAGAGCTTGGAGATCTTCTGATGGAGCTTGAATCAGCCCAGGCTGACCCCTACTTGCCTGAATACCTACCATGGAGTGAGCCCCATCGTAGAAAAATTGCCATTCGACATGCAGGAGAAATGGAGAACAAAGGGTTCAACATACAAGTTAGAGCATCAGGTTGCATTCCCCCCCCATTCTCGTTTTTCTCAAGGTTTATCTGCAAACTGGCTCGGACCAGAAATGATCCGAGTTTCATGTTTGGCACCACGGGGATCTCCAGTCCAGATCTCCCAAAAATCGAAAAAGAGCAACGGCGAGACGAGGAACAGCGAGAGTGCCAATTTCTGTACACAAGATTGAGGTCTCTCCTACGATATTCGTAAACTCCGTCCAGGCAACCATCACAAAGAAAAAGATAGAAGATCCAAAAAGGCAATGCCCATTGCATGATGAACTTCACTCCCTCCAGAAATGCTGTGAGTTCAGGAGGAAGCATTGGAAGAGTGGAAGAATATGTTGAAGGAATTTGAATTGTGTTTCAAATACTGTGCTTCTACAAACCACCTTGCAAGGAATTGCAAGGCAGATATCAAGTGCGAGGAATGTGGCAGCGACAAACACGCAACTGCTCTGTACACATTTTACTCCAAACCCAGTGGCATTAAGGCTTCCGATCCCGAAGCAGAGCACAGCGGGGAGCAAGGTGAGACCGCCGCATCCACTTCGACAGTCACAACCAAATGCACAGACGTATGTGGAGAAGGCGTCAAAGAAAAATCTTGCTTAAAGATATGACTCGTCCGAGTGTATCCCAAAGGACATCCTGAAAGGGCAGTAAGGATATACGCCATAATGGACGATCAGAGCAACAAGTCTTTGGCAAGGTCAGAGTTCTTTAATCAGCTAAGTGTATGTGGGAATTCCTTTCCATACACGATCAGAACATGCTCAGGACTGATGGAAACAGCGGAAAGAAAAGCGAGTGGCCTCATGGTGGAAACCATGGATAGCACCATGAAGCTACTCCTTCCTACGGTGATAGAGTGCAATGAGATACCGGACAACAGGAGTAAGATTCCCACGCCTGAAGTCGCACGTCACCACCCACACCTGAAGCCCATAGCAGAGTTCATCGTGCCATTGGATCACGGGACACAGATTTGACTTCTGCTTGGCAGGGACATGCTGAGAGTCCACAAGGTCCACGATCAACGCAATGGACCTCACGACGCTCCCTATGCCCAGAGACTTTACCGAGGATGGGTCATCGTGAATGATGTCTGTCTCAATGGAACACACAAACCAGACCGCTTTAGCACATTCAGAACAAGTGTGCTCACGAATGGATGTATGTCACTCTTCAAACTGTGTTCTAACCACTTCACGATGAAAGAGAAACCCGAAGATAGAAGTCAAGGCTGTACCATGCAGACTTAAGAAGAAACCACCACGCTGGCCACGACTTTGCTTGTACGTCCACCGTCTTCACTGGATTTTGGTTATCCACGTTTCTCCAAGCCAGTCCTAACTGACGGGAAGAAGACAAAAATGAAGCTGCTGCTCGTCGCTCTGCTGGGGGTCGTGGCAGTGGTCGCTGCGACCGTGGCCTCTCCGTTCCTCGACCCGGAGCTGTCATCCAAGTGGGAATCCTGGAAGTAGTTCTACGGCAAGGCCTACGACCAAAAGAAGGAAGGCTGGAGGAGGATGATTGGGGGAAGAACCTCAAGAAGATCATAGTGCACAACCTGGAGCACTCCATGGGCAAGCACATCTGGCACTTGGGCATGAACAGCATCGGTGACATAACAGAGAGGAGTTCCAGCATACCATGCTGGGCCTCAGGGGCTGGAACAGCACCAGCAAGAGCGGTCGTTTCTGTGACGGTGCCTTAAATATAGAGAGGGGGGCGGGGGCGGAGAGAGGGAGGGGGCAGAGAAAAAATTAGCATATCAATGAGTGGACGGCAACGTGATGCTGCTGCAAGTAAGATGACGACGCGGCACGGCACGCAAGCTTGAAAATCAGGAGAAAGACACACTAAAATTAAATAACCTAGTAAAATATCGAAATGTAACGTAATGCAACACAGAGAGTCGGTCAACACACAATTAACGCATAGCCCGGTTGATTACGTATTTCAAAGATTGCTAAGTTAGAATTTAAGTGTGAAAATTCCAAAGAGAGGACACAGGCAGAGAGAACAAATAGCCAGAGAGAGAGAAAAAGATAAGCTTAAAACTTCCCCGTAGAAGTGGTTCAATCTTAATTTTGGAGCTTTCGTGACTGCAGGAATTATTCTTTGGTTCTTTCGGATAAGTCACGTCTAAAGATGTGACTTAACCGATCTGGACGATGCGCCTTCGGAGGGTGATCTTGCGGCGGCTGTTCCTCGTTGGGATCGACGTCGGGGTGACGTTCAATGTCGGGGCGACGTTCAACGTCGCTGGGGGTTCTACGGCCCACGTTGTCCTCCGACCAACGCAGGGAGTTGCGTGCACTTCTGAGTGAACTTGCTGACGTTTTCAGTAAGGATAATTTCGATTTGGGACGTACGTCCCTTTTGTCCCACCACATTGATACGGGTGAGGCTAGCCCTATTCGTCAGAACTCGCATCGGTTGAGAGAAGGAATGTGTGCAGCACGCTGTGAATGATATGCTGGCCGCTGATATAATTTCCCCGTCTAACAGTTCTTGGGGCACGCCGGTCGTACTTGTTAAGAAAAAGGACGTGAATCTCAGATTTTGCGTGGACTGTCGCAAACTGAATAAAGTTTCAGTGGCTGACGCGTATCCACTCCCGTGTATGGATGACTCCCTGGATGCATTGTCCGGAGCACGGTATTTCTCAACTCTCGCTTTGTCTTTCGGGTTTTGGCAATTGCCCCTGGATTACTCGTCGAAACCGAAGACTGCGTTCCGTACGCCTCAGGACTCTTTCAATTCAATTGCCTTCTGATGGGGTTGAATTTAGCTCTTGCCACATTCGAACGCTTGATGGAGCTCGTCTTAGCTGGCTTGCAGTGGGACACTTGTCTCATTTATCTGGAAAATCGAATTGTGTTTAGTCGCACGTTCGATGAACACCTTCGACGCTTCTATTTTTTAGAGGATATGCTCCGCTAACCTCAAGTTTCAAACCGAAAAAATGTCATCTATTGCAACATTCGGTGCGTTACTTGGGTCACGTTGTAAGCTCCGATGGTATAGCCACGGATCCGACCAAGACGGCCTGTGTTCGAGATTGGCCGACCCCAACATGCATGGGGGATGTATGGAGCTTCGTCGGATTCGCGTCATATTACCGTCGGTTTATGCCAAATTTCGCTGCGGTTGCTAACCCCTGCACGCGCTGACTGCTAAGAATCAGAGATTTAAATGGGGTCCGGAGGAAGAAGCGGCGTTCGTGGCCCTTCGCAGTCGCTTATCCGATGCACCCACGCTCAAATATCCAGATTTTTCCCTGCCGTTTATATTAGACACCGACACCAGCGACACGGGTATCGGCGCCGTTTTATCGCAATCTAAAAACGGTGTGGAAAAAGTAGTTGCTTACGGCAGCCGTGTCCTTTCTCCAGCAGAATGTCGCTGTGTAACGAGAAGAGAACTGTTGGCCATTGTTTACTTTGTGCGTCAGTATAGGCTTTACCTTTTTGGCAGGAAATTCATTGTCGGCACTGACCATGCGGCTCTCCAATACTCCTTGAAGATTGAGCAGCCAGCCTGCCAATTGTCTCGTTGGCTTGAAATTTTACGATAATTTTCATTCGAGGTCGTTTATCGTAAAGGTTCCCGGCATTGTACCATCCTCAGACCAACGGGATGGTCGAGTGACTGAATCATACTCTGACTGCCATGCTTTGCCACACTGTCAATGAATAATTGGCCGAATGGGATTTACACGTGCCGAGCGTGCTCGCCGCATATAGAATGGCCCCGCATGCTTCCAAGGGATTCTCATCATTTTCCCTCATGTACGGAAGGGAGCACGTGCCACTCATTGATACCCAATTGGGCACGACTGTTGGAGACGCTAAACGGGCCCTACCTGACTATGTTCGAGACTCCCTGCGCCGGATTTCTGAGGCGCGGGAGGCGGCTAGGGTTAACACCGCTAAAACGCAGGCTAGCAATGAGCGGTGTGTACGCAGGTCTGGCCGTGACATGCCGTGATCTGTCGGTGATCGGGCCTGGCTTCATTGCCCTCAGGTGCCTGTTGGCACCTCTCCCAAGTTGCACAGGCCGTGGCACGGTCCTGTTGAAGTGGTTGAGGTTAGGCATCCACAGTGCATGCGCATTCGGGCGGGTCTCCTTCATTGGTTCGTCCACCCATCTCGGTTGAAATCGTTCATTCCTCCGTGCGTTGCTTCGTCATCCCCAAAAATTGGCCTGCCAGAGTCTGATGTGTCCGATGTGCCAGAGCGGTTGCAGATTATCCCCCGAGGGATTCTGTTTTACCACCCACAGCAGCAGAGCCCTTGACTGCTGCTGCGGACGCCGACCCCGCATGATCCAGCCCCGCAGCGACGGACTCGACTATCCTTCCGCTGACTGCCCTGCCTCCTGCCAAGTCAACCCATGCAGGGCTGGATATGGATGCAGGGGATGGTCCGGCGTCGCAGACCTGTTCAAAGACGCCCCGATTTCGTTAACACATGTGCCTATGCCTGTGTTGATAATTCGCCTTACTTCCTTGTTATTGCGTTATCGTTCATGCGTTCTTCTTTGTTTTGTATGCTCTTGTGCTCGTTGCCACCAGGGTTATGTCGCTCCTTCCATTTCTTGTTCGGGTGCATTCCTAGCCGGGACGGCTAGTCTTTTCATCATGGGGGGGGGGGGGGGTCATGTAATGAGAGAGCGCCATCTAGGGGACGACGAGGGGTATCTGCATAAGCCACCACTGAGTAACTAATACCCATTGGTAAGTGTGGGATCCATCTGGGCCAAAGGTGATGGGCAGAGCTACAGGGTACGTGCGAGAACGGTCGAAAAGGTTCTACGAAGGGGCGTGTCCGGAGGCGGAGCTTGCCGAGGGGATTATAAGGGGAGGCAGTGAGAGGATGCTTGGTCAGTGTGGGAAGCCTGGAGTCCGGACTGCGTCATCGCAACCCTCTACTCACCACCGGTCACGTGGCGGTCCTTCCAGCGAAGCCGTTTCTCCTCCCGGCACGCCGTCAGCCAGGGAGCGAGAGGGAGAGACGCGCGACGACGGTGGAGCAGAGAGGCACGCGTCACGGCAGAGAGAGTGGAGCCATGCGGAGAGAGAGCGGAGCTGTGCAGTCATATAATAAAGAAAGACGCCAGTCAACAGTTGTCGTGGAAGTGCTTTATGACACCTACATCAAGAATAAGTGGCATCGACTCAGAGGTGCCATAACTGTACACGAGCAGTACACATCGAAGTCATCGAGTCCATGGACTCTTCGAGCTTTAAAAATGCACTCTGGAGATTCTTCGTCATCAGAGGGCCGGCAAAGTAACTCCGTTCTGATTGTGGAACCAATTTCACTGGAACATGTAAAGAGCTGAAGATCAATACTGAAAATGCTGAAGATGATTCTGTAGGAAAATACCTTAGTGACCAAGGCTGCACATTGATCTTCAATTCTCCTCACTCTTCGCATATGGGTGGAGCCTGGGAATGCATGATCGGGATTGCTCGACGCATTCTTGACTCCATGCTGTGTGGTGTCGGGTCCACACGGCTCTCTCACGAGGTCTTGACCACTCTCATGGCTGATGTCTAAGCTATAATTGACTCAAGACCCCTGATCCCCATTTCAACCGATCCAGTCACCATTAATCTTGACTCCTGCTACACTTCTTACCAAGACAGACGTGCTCACAGCACCCACAGAGGTCAGCACTGCAGACCTCTACAGACGTCAATGGAGACAAGTGCAGGGCTTCGCCAACACGTTCTGGCATCGCTGGAAAAACGAGTACTTTGTGACACTTCAAGTGCGCAGCAAGTGGCAGTCAAGCAGACTAGACATCCAAGGTCACCTTGTTCTACTGAAGGACAACCAAGTCAAATGGAATGAGTGGTCAATGGGCTGCATCCTCAAAACGATTCCCAGTGGTAATGGGAAAGTTCGAAAGGTTGAGGTTATGGTCGCGAAGCAAGGTGTTGCAAGAACTTTCGTCAGCCCTATAGCTGAGACAGTACTACTTCTCTCTCGCAAAGATATGGACAAATAAGTTGACCCGTCTAATTTTGTTTTACATGTTTATGAGATAGGAAAATAAATGGTGGTATCTCCTAGATACCAGACGGGGAGTGTTCTGCCCCAAAGCAGATATGGGGGTGTGTTTACAAAGGAACTTCATGATATGGTGTTGTTTGGTCACGTGACTAGGAAGTTATGATTTAAGGTTCTCTCTGCCACGAGGCAGGTGTGTTAGCCATTGCACAGAGTACAAAATGGAGGCACAAATAGCGTCTCAGTGAAGACAGGTGCATCTGTTAATTGTGGGACTTTAAGAAGCCTTGTCTGTAAGTTCGTTATGTTCTTATAATGCTGAGAATGCTGTTATGTTAGGATTGCCGTTAGCATGCTGTAAATGCCTTTATGATGATGTTAAAGAGTTATGATGAATATGGGGCCTCGTTAACAACGAAGCCTCCCACTTGCATTATTGTGAAAGTTATTTGTAATTGGATACGTCTAGCCAGACCTGTGCCCATGTAACTTTAATGCGATCTTGAGAGCAAGGATGAAGTATTTCATCCACAGTTCAGTGCAATATGCAGCAATGTACATTTAGGCTGCAGTATGGCGATTACACAGTCACCTTATTTAACACAGTAGTTTATTCTCTTGTTGTATAGCTATTCAGTGCTAATGTAGGTGCCTGGTCCATAAGACATTGTTATGATGCTTAAGTGTTCATTCGTTGTATTGATATTCCAAGTATTAACAGATGCTGTATTTTTCCATCAATTTGACCTCGTTCTATTCATTAAATACGTTGGAGTCAGATGTTCACCCTGTCTCTGAAAGTTTATTTAATACGAGGTTAACTACTTGGACAGTGGTGCAACGCAGCGCACAGCGAGGCCAAAACAACTCATATCTACGACCGCCTAATGACTGCTACTGACGCTGAGTCGATTGGCGACGAGTCTGCGCTTATCATGCACAGACACCAGCGCCATGTGGCGCTACTTTGCTCTTCTGCCAAATGTACAGGATAGCCTGACAGTTTTCAGCTGCGCCAAGAGCAAACGCAGGGTCTCTTTATCAATGCTCTTCGCTTATGTAATTTTTCTTCAAATATTGATTTTTTTTGCCTTTTAACGTCTGAGAAGAGGAAATGTGATGCACATGCAGAATATTTAAGGGTTTTCAAATGTGTTTTGACTTAATGTTTGTAAAGGTTGTGTTAAGTTACAATTTACGTTTTTCGGGGTTATTTTTATTTTCGTGGATAATTTTGGTATTTTATAGTATGTCATGGGTTTCCATGAATGGAACCCCAATGTATAGCATTGTGCCTATGGGAAATAAGGGTTCGACTTACGACGGCTCGACTTGCGACCGTCGTCCAGGAACCAATTAGGTCGTCGGTGTGGGGTTGCCTGTATTTGTATGTGTTTGGGTGATTTGTTTACCTCTTGTACTTTGCACTATTATCGTGTTTTGTATTGTTTGTTGCTGTAACGTTCATACCCACCCCTACTGGGCATCTGAAAAATAGCTTGAGAGCTCATCAGATTCCTCCAGTAAAAATATTCTGATCATGAATTCTGAACGAGGCACAAGTGTCGCGCGATCAGGGTGTGCAATGCATTGTGGAGGCGAGGGCAGGACCATGCCACGAAGATTAAAACCGTGGTGGGACCTTGACACTAAAGAGCTATGAGTGGAAGGGACGTGACATTTTATTCATGGACGGCAAACCGAATTCTATGTAAATGTATTTGTAAGACTCAACGTTACAAGACAAGTCGGTATAGACGAGCCGGTACCAATGTGACAAAACAGATAAGACTGCACAGCTGACACACTTGTGTAGTGGTGATAACTACTCGCTGTTCGCAAGCTGTGAGAGAGCGGATCGTAAACAAGGTTTTCCCGCTCAATCAAACGGTCAGGGTCAAATGGGGTGACGTAGGATCCAAACGCCAGATTGGGAAGGACCAATCAGAGGGTTCCACAAGGTGGCCGGGGATTGGACAACCCGGCCACGAACAGGTATAAAAGCCAGAGCGCTGAGAGCTCTTGGCCAGTTCTGCTACACGAAGACCCAAGTCGGCCAAAGACATCTAGGACCCTGGACCAAGCCCTCCAGCCCTTATCAGGGCTAGGGCTCAGTGTAACCAGTGGTTGGGGTGAGATCCCCTAGGTCCAGCCAGAGGACGCTGGGATAGCAGGGAGATTAGATAGCCTGCAAGGTCCGGAGGCTGTACCTCCTTAGAATAGGAGCTAAGCGTGAGTGTGGAGCTGTACAAGGTCCGGAGGCTGTACCTCCTTAGAATAGGAGCTAAACGTGAGTGTGGAGCTGTACAAGGTCCGGAGGCTGTACCTCCTCAGGGTAACGGGTGAGGGGACCATATACCCCTTTGTGTGATAGGGACTGTGTATTAAGACAATAAACAGTGTGTGCCATAAAGAAGTTTAGAAGTCCGTCCTTTACAACACTACACTTGTACGACAGTTGATGTGGATAGCATACAGGGCGAGATGGCAGTACACACGAGACGGCACAATACGTTGGAGGTACAGATGAGATGGTACAAACTAGACCAGTATAGAATTCTTATTTGGCAGGCCCTTGCAGATCAATGACTTGCTTCCACTATGGTTTTTCTAAGATTCCTGAAAAGCCCAATGCGAGAACCCACAAACTCTGCTGCAGATGGTACTTGAAAGGGGCAAGGGGGTTAGGGTCGGTTGAGCAGCAGCACGCTCCTTTCGCTGCTTGCATTTGACTTATTGCTCTTCTTGCTGGATAGTCATAAATGCGCAGTGCCGATCCTAATGCTAGACACTTCCAGTCAGTGCGGTCTCGAGCCAAGGGCTCCCATACGTTGGTGTCAATGCACTTCTTCAAAGTTGCTTTAAGGACGTTCTTGAATCGATTTCCGTTTTACAGGGGGATCGTTTGCCATGGCGGAGTTTGAGTAGAGAACTTGCTTTAGCAGCCTGGTGTCTGGCATGCAGCCGATGTGGTCTGCTGAGCGTAGCTGGTTGAGTGATTTGTGTCTCAATGCTAGGGAGGCTGGCCAGAGGACGGTGATGTTAGTTCGTCTGTCCGGTCAACGAATTTGAAGTATTTACCGTAGGCAGCGTTGTATACTACAAGCTTGGTGTACAGAGACGGCACAGTTGAATTTCAGTACAAAATGGAAGGTCACAATACAGATTCAAAGGACAAGATGGTACGAGGCGAATCATACAGACCAGACAGAACGCAGACAGGACGTACACAAACAGTAGACAAGACAATGTAGACGAGACAGACTGTACACAAACAAGGGTTCAAACAGACACGTTACAGACTGACAGGAAACCGTGGAGACGAGAAATGCTGACAAGCGTGACATGAGGCGATGCATACACAAGGGTACAAAGCTCAACAACGGCAGGACTTTGAAGCACACAGTACTGGCACACCATTAAAACGGTGAAAACAGCCACAATGTAGCACTAACTTGACAGTACAGAGAAACTGTTTGACAGGTGGTGCAAACGACCCAGAACGACAACACGGTGTGGAGACGATTCGCACCACGGCATACAGACGAGGCTTGCAGTACCGTACATACAAGACAAAACGTACAAGGCAACAAAGTGGATTCTTGAATTGGATCGTGACCTCTGAACCATTAACAATCTTTAACATTTAGGGGAGCGGGGGTGAAAGAACCATATTCGGTAAGGATCTACCGCCACTTAACCCTTACCCTGTGATGTAAGAACATTTACAGCACAAAACACTAGGAGTATTAAACGTGAATTCGCACTATGGCGAGAGTTTCATCAACCGGTGGACTGACATCAAGAGGCATGTCGCGTGTTTTTTCCAAAACCGCTTTTTATTTAGGCAGCACTCAAACCTGAGAATAAAAACACGTGGCTGTAGGGTTTTTGTATGCGGAGAGGAAATGTCAGCAACCGAACGTAAACAGTTCTTGCAATGTGTGCAGCAGTGGCATGTTTCTAGGCTCACCCAAGGGTGAAGCCCATTTTTTGTTGCAAAGATCGTCTCTGCATCGTCAATTATTCTATAGGTGCAGTGATCAGTTGGGAGTGATTTCCTTGCTCAAATGCGCAGGGAATTGCAAATTTTATGGTGGAGGGCAAGTCTACCCACAGAATAACCGCTGTTGACTTCCCCCACAAGCTACTAGTTTTGACCACCGGAGAGAGGAGCAAAGTCAACCCCCTACCACCAGGATTTGAACTCGCAACTTTTCGAATACGAGCCACTCGCACTCTGCCACTTGAGCCACCTGGCCAGATTCTCTGCACCTTCATGGACCTGATTGGTGTCCCCAACGCAGTGATCAATGTAGAAGCTCTAAATACAAGTGTCGTATAAACAATGTGCGTATGTAGCAAGTTCATTTTGAGCTCTGCAGCCAATAAAGTCATTTAAGATAAAAAACAATTTCATCACAATTATCAAATCGTGACCTGTCAATCGCAACAAGTGATAATATTTCAGAGACTACAGATAGTGAATTGTTACACCTAGAAAGAAAACTGTTGAGCCGCCAAATCATCAGTCATGACTCAACCACTTTTAGATGAAGACCTCCAAGCCATCCCAAATCTATCTGGTGATACATGTCCAAGGTCTTCAAGACCGTGATTAAAGCAAGGCAGTCGTTTCTCAAATTCACCAACATACTGTATAAGCAACGTGCACAATATAAAAAGTGAAAACACCATATTTTACAATTGAAAAGAAAAATAGTGGATAGCATGTAATGATGAGCACTCACATCTGTTTAACTCAAGCCTCGTGTAAATCACGTGATTTAATTTTGCCACCTCCACTGCCAATGCCTTCCAGGGATGTTAAGATTTAGGGCATTTGGACTAATGGGTTAGGGTTTGTGGTTTAGGGTTCGTGCTGGGTGATAAAAATTGGGGCTAGTGAGATATGGGGAGATTAGGGATAGCAATAGGGATCTCAGGTCAGGTTACGGCTATTCCATTAGCTCGTAGCCACTGCCCATAAGCCAGGCAGGACTTGAGGGATTTCCGCATATATATCTTAGTCTTGTAATGTTTCATTTTTACCATCGCAACTGAACAATACAGGCCCTATGATTCAATCTAAGAATAGTTATTTATACAACACTTCCCGCACCTTTGGCCTAAATGTAACATTAGGATAAATAACAAACTATTCACACACACAAACATGACTGGCATGTAATCGTCCGCGTAAGAAAAGTAAAAAAAACTAATCGATGCCTATTTACATACATGCTATGTTAAATATTTCCATTGTGTTTCCCGTTAGTAAAGTTGACAGTCGTTCCCCATGTGTTGTTCAGTTTCCCTTGGAGTTATGGAGTTTTAAATTGATTAACTTTGTGCATCACTAGTTGCTGCAGGTACATTTCTAGTTACGAGTTATGAAACTGACAATCACAAAATCAATATCGAAACACGTTTCCCCCCCCCACCCCCAAGACCTACTTCTTCAGCAGTCAGTATCTTTCCATTTCATTCTCGGAAGATTTACAGGGATGACATGGGCAGAAACCCTCGGCAACATCCATCGCTGCCTACTTCCGGTGGCAATCAACCATTTCATCCATGACAAAGGGGGCCATTTTCTGATTTAGAATGGCTGATGCCCCCAAATTAGCCTAGCATGATCCCATGAAGTGTTGCATTTTAATTGCAAGATGGGAGTTTAACTTTCAACCTCGTGCCAAGCAGTCCTTCAACAAGTGCCAAAAACCGCTGGATTGAACGATGTCGGTGCATCAAGCCCATAAATGAGCGCTCCAAATATTCATGGCACTTTCCTGTTTCTGCTGTGTTTTAACTAGACTGTGACGTTAATCGAACCAGACCCCTTGTCCTCGTCGCACTAAACAACAAAGATCCGGCTTGTGTCGCTAACCCGCTGGATTGCCTTCCTTCTGGCTCAATTGCGCAAGTCCAGAAATTACCCCTGCCATCAGAGGAGAGAGCGCAACACACCGACATAAAACAGCCTGAATCTAAATGGTATTGTCCTGTTATTATACTCCAAGCCCAGAAATCAGGGCTGGCAGGAGGTTGCCAGCTCTTCAGACGGTCAGGGTGGTCGAGAATGCGGCCTTGGCAATGGCAGAGGGGAATATCGTCCCCCAGTTGCGTGTCGCCTCCGAAAGGTGGCGTTGCCCGTGGCTCACCCACTCCTCCTGCCCCGAGAACACACGACCGCAGAACCAGCAGGAGAAGCGAGTCTTCTGGGATGTGCAGGTGCGAGCGTGCACTGCCGTGTGGACCACCTGTGCTCGCACGCATGCACACATAGCCACAACTATCACCATCAGAAAACAACCCCGGGCACATTTACAACAGCAGTTGGAGTTGTTGGCTGATGGTACAATTACAATGAAATTCATTACAAAATTATAATTACAATTCTGATTCCAGTTTTACCCACCAACAGAAACGTTGTAGGCAGCAGAATGGAGCAGAAGAAAATTAATTCATGTGCTATGTTATGCTCCCATTTCTATGCTCCCCGCCTTCACCAATGCACACTGACCAGCATGGTGAAGTATAGTCAAATAAACTCCAAGACCGAAACGGCATGGATCCTTCATTCAGCCATGGGCTGTAAGTTATAAATAAAACAGGACCCTGCGGGGTGGGCTGGTAGGAACGAATAACCAAAGAATATAAACATAATGTATTATTACACTTGTTTAGCCAGGAAAGCCCCACTGAGTCTAAAGGTTTTTGTAGGGTCCTGCCAAGTGTTTGCAGTAGGGGGCGATGTTGCTACACCTAATTGGACGATCCGAAGGGAGATTTTGAGGCCTAGTTCTAGGCTTTAGGCCTAGCTGTAGGCTTTAGGGCGTTGTGAGTTAATTTTTAATTTAAATGTTTTAATTATTAATGTATAATTTAAATGTTATAATTATTAATGTAAAAGCTTTAAATGTAAATGTTTCTATTTTAAAACATCAGGGAATGTAACATTGTTAAACATTAACTCCCTTTCACACACGCGGGGGTACGATACGAAGGGAGACTTTGAGGCCTAGTTCTAGGCTTTAGGCCTAGCTGTAGGCTTTAGGGCGCTGTGAGTTTTTTTAATTTAATTTCAAAGTTTTAATTAAAAGCTATCTCAGGGAATTATAAGGGAAGGTTACACGTGTTTAGCCAGGAAAGCCTAATTAATTTAAATGTTTTAATTAAAAGCTATCTGAGGGAATTATAAGGGAATGTTACACTTGTTTAGCCAGGAAAGCCTCACAGAGTCTAAAGGTTTTTGTAGGGTCATGCCAAGTGTTTTCAGTAGGGGGCGATGTTGCTACACGTAATCGGACATCGGACGGACGATATAATCTATTGTAGGCTGGTCCACTTCGTTCCTACCAGTAAAAGCATCTGATGACAGCATACATCGAAGGCAACCACATTAACATATATGCATTCACAGCTGTTTTTATCACTCAACTGTCTTGGGGAGCTATTTGACCATACGTCACCATGCTAGTCAGTACGGATTTGAGGTGGGGAACATATGTGCGGGAGCCTCAAGTACAATATAACAATGATATTACCCCAACTGCCCTCTGCTGCCTACAATATAGCTCCCTAGCAGCCTCTATAACACCTGTTTGTTGTGCAAGGTGGCCACCCATACCACACAATCCGGACTAATACTGCTTAGCTTCCGACGAGTCGGCATGCATTTGGTCATGGGGCATAAACGTGTATACAAAACAAGTTAAAACAATTACACGTGTGCACGGATTACACAACGCTTTCCAACATGGGTTTGTATATATTTGCAAAGTCCAATTTTCTGTTTTAGTCTCAAGGTTTTGGCGATAGCCCTTTGCTCAATTTGACCGTTTTTCAATCGGACAAGTCCTGAATAGCAACACAACTTGTTCATATTTGATAATTTTTACAAGTCATAGTGCCACCCCTCATCCAACCATCCCCACCTCCCAGTATGGACAGATGGAAACATTTTTTAAACATATGCAGCCTTTGTTGTAAAGCATTAACCTTTACATGGCTATGCATTTTTAACTGTACTTCATGTTGCAGACAACTTATAGGTCCATTTAATTTGTGGCCATCATTTCCAGAATGAGGGAAGACACAGGTTCTCATACGCAAGTTTTCCCCAAAAAATTCCCACGAAATGGCAGCAGACATAGCAACGTGTATGGCCCACAAACAAAAATATCCATTCGGTCACTTGAAATGTCAGATCTGTCACACGAGGGCCTTTCTGGATCCCGAGGAATAGACAAGGCCAGTCGTAAAAAGGGGTTAGTGATGTGAAAATTGTATAGACCTGATAACTGTTGGAGCTCATCCTCCTTAACTTCATCTTCAGGATTCCCCGGCGCTGCTCCAGCATCTTGTGCTGCTCCTTCGTGGTCTGGCTACCAGGCCTGGATGTTGGGTCCTTGGCTATGTGCACCGAGATCTTCGGTGAACAAAGAGCGTAGGCATCATCACCTCGCAGATTCCTTCAAGCTTTCACACCTCACCCATCACGCATGCACACACCCGAGCATGTCTGCTGGTAATCCCTCACAGCATCTACCTACCAGGATTGTCTCGATATGGTGATACGCTATATTGTACAATGTTGAACTTCTTTCGCACTATACGTAGCCAACTGTGCTAATCGGACATAAAACTGCATAATAATTTTGCAAACCATCATTATATCGTGATCATTGATAAAATAACAAACTTCGGACAAATTATGATTACCCATAATCTAAGTTCATATTGATGTATCAACTCCTCCATCAGAACATGAACAGGCCAACAAACTATGGACCATATAAGCAACCACTTAACAGAATAAGAGCAAAACTACTCTCCTGAGGACGTTTCGTGGCTAGCAGGACATTGACATTTACGGTCTGAACATATTGCCATAAACACATTAAATGTGCTATTTTTATGTTTACCAGAGTAAATTAACATATGTTCATAATCAACGATTTTTGGGTTTAGATCGCGTTATTTATAAATGTGTCGTAACCCTCCACCACCCAAAAATCGTTGATTATGAACAATATTGGTCGCGAAAGCCTACGTGTTAAACTAAATTAACATATGCCGTTATTCTTCTCTCGTGATCATTCTGTCAGCATGTACATTCTAATAGTTATAGATCATCAAGTCGCAATGTCTAGAAGATTTTGACAGGTTATACGACATCTTTATTCGTACTTTAAAGTACATTCAAGGCACAAAAACAAGACAATAGAAATGTTAAGTACAATTGTAAAGTTAGGGAAACTGATAATGCGATAATCATTGTATAGTAGAGTATAAAATAAGATCGAAACAAATTATATCAAGGCCACCGTACATACCAACAAGGTAATGTTAATATACACACGATTAGTCAAACCTTCCTGTCTTATAACTCTCCCATGTCGAGTTTTGAGATATGTTCATTCACACATGGATATCTGCCATGCTTGCCAAAATATGGCGATGGCAATGCCATACCATGCCTTATAAGGTCCGCGATAGCAGTCCACTTGTAAACTATCATGCTTGTTGAAAGTTAAATTTTTTATGCATTTTATTTCCTGCCAAATTATATGTCACAATAACTCAAGTTAAAATTTTATAAAAACAGTTGTCACACATTGTTTTTCAAAACATCTCAGAATAATTAACTACATGATGGCTATGTGACATCACTTCCTCAGTGTATTTGATTATTTTAACAATGTGCGTATGCCAGGCATTTGGCGAGTGATCTGCAGTTAATTACATTTTAAATCATCGTTATTTTTTAACACCCAGGTGGCCCTTGCAAGAGTCCGTGTTTCATTGTCATTACGGGTTTATGTAATCTCCTTGTTATATAAAATGACAGTAATTGCCTGCTTTGCAATCAACTACAACACAATACAAATCTGAAACATATTTCCAAAGGCAAGGTAAACTGACATCATAAGAAAGTTTTTCTAATTTGTAATTTGACTGACACTTGTTCTCTCGCTAAGTGTGTTGCTACTCTTGCGCACAAAATGCCACTTTACCAATTATCGGTAATCAGCAGCCCAGAGCCTTGACGTCAGGAGCTCATTTATATGCACCGACAGTTTTCCCAACTGAAAGCGGTGCAGGCATAAGCCACGCATTTTCCACTTCAGGCCTAAGAGATTCTGCATTGTACACATTTGGCACCAATTCCCAATACTGCACTCGAGAGCAGTTATAATTAGAGTAATTGTACTATACCATATGTGCTTTAAAAGCTACTTGACTAAAATTAGACATGCACTTCAAATGTAGAAAAACATTGCAAAGTTCAATGATATAAATATAAATGCTATATGAATACGTTTTACAAGTGGAAATGAATACAAGTCAAAAAAGCTACAATCAGTTTTTTCAAGTGCTGAAGTTATGTTGTTTTAACAGCGTCATAAAAGTTGCACAAAAGGAGTATCTTCTCTGATGTAATTAAAGCTGCATAACGAAACCATCATCAACCACAATCAAAAGCTTTTGTGGCATTTAAATATAGGTATCCCTCGATTTACAAAAGGGATGCGTTCTTCAAAAAATATGCGGAAAACTAAATTTCGTAAATCAGAACGGCCTTTCCCATAAATTTAATGCAAGAAATTAGGGATGTGTTTTGGACAGTCATTCCAACTCTAATCCAAACCTAACAATATTCACCAAAATCACTTTTAACAATACAAAAATAATGATGAAGAACAAAAATGTAAAAATGATTGAATCCAAGGGTTTTTGTTGTAAAGAAACAGCAAAAACCCGTGACAGGGAACTCACCAAAATATCTGCATGTTGGAATGACTGAGGAGGTAATGTGGAGGCATTACTTTTGCACTCTAGGATACTATGACAATGTGGCAGATGGATGACAAAACCTCCCAGGTGCTTGTTTGAAAATTCGTTCACGCAGAAATTCGACTTTGTTAATCAAAAAGTGTCCATAATTTGTCAATTACGTTCACGCAAAATTTCATAAATCGAACATTCGTAAATTGAGGGATACCTGTATTATGAAAAGCTTGCACATGGCATAATTTCATGCCTATTGAAACCCCAAGGCCCCCCCCCCCCCCCCCAAACTGCAGAATATTATTCCATTATATTATTTTTAGACCTCACCGTTGACGTGCCCATTGGATGTCTGGTGTCACGTGATGCACTGCAGCGCTACAGAGCCATGAGCGTAAATTGCACTACCTCATCCAGGTGATGCTTATTGTGTGCAACTCAAGTCGCTGTTAATGTCTTTCCAGTTCACCTCTCGGTGCTATTTTACTTGTACGCGCTAGTTTTAGCGGCGTTAACGGCTACATAGAAAAAGGCCTATGGTCATTTAATATCGTATCCTGGAATGTGACACTATGGCAACTCTGTTGCAAACAAGTGTCTGAGAACAGTCAAATTGGAAATAAACTTGTATAAATTATCTTTGAGTTCTGTGCCAACCTTAAACCCATCGCAACAGTTGGGAAATGTCAGGCTGACTACAATTTCCTCACCATCATAAAAATATAAATTGTTAAATCAAATCTGGTATGGTCCTATTTTAATCTAGATTTGAAGCTTTCGTGGCTGCAGGAATCCATACTCTTTGGTTCTTTCGGTAAAGTCACGTAGGTAGAAATAAAATAAATCACATTTCAATTGCAACATAAGCAATCGTCATCAGGTGGGAAAACCAAAGCATCCCTCTCCCACTTCAGCAAAAAATGTTCTTGCTGTGGTTTTCCCACCTGATGATGATTGCTTGTGTTGCAATCGAAACGTCGTGATTTATTTTATACCTACGTGACTTTACCGAAAGAACCAAAGAGTATGGTCCTATTTTGTTGAGAATTTATTAAGCATTTAAATGTGATCACGTCTCTTCCAATGTGGCACAGAAATAAGCAAAACCACCATTGGAGGATTTGTGAGCCCAAATGGCATTCACATGTTTTCATGTAATATCTAGCTTCCAAGTTGCAGCTTCAGCTCTAAAAAAACTGATCACTCATGCCTCTACAAAGTTAACAGGGCCCTTACTGGTCTACAATGTTACCGTAGCTTGAGTGAATACATTTGCTGAGCCGAAACAGTGCAAATAAACTAATAAAAATCGAGCGAAGTGAAGCCTTTCACATTATAGATGACGTAGTATGATACAAGATTACATTTGAAGGGAGGTGTTGATGTTTGCCCTCAAAACTACTAATCCAAAAAATACGATTTTGGAGATTTAGATATCTAAGCCGAGTGTCCAGGGCTTTCCAAAGAATTTGAAGCTTTGTTTATGAAATCAAGAGCAATTTGAGTGCCATCGTTCCTAAACATTAAATTCATTGCTACAGAGATATCACAACACAACTGACGGTGGTTTTGATGTATGTTTTCCCCCATTCCAAATCCAATCTATATTTTATCTACATTGACAGGCATACGTCTCTGCACTACTGTCTCCAGATTTCAATTTTATTTGCTTTTTTCTTCATGTCCTTGTCTTCTTCAACTCACTCAACATCTTCCTCTTCCTGCTCCTTGTTCTTTCCATCCCATGCATCCCTCACATTTATCAGAGCATTTTAGGTTGCATTTGTCCAATCCATTACTTCTCTATTTTTCTTGTCTCAAGTGGAACTTTTGATTGTATTATCATCAACCCATCTTCACGAATGTCTTTCTATCCAATACATATTTTCAATACATTCGCAGAAGCAAATGGTACACGAAGCATGATAACAAGTGTGAAGATGTCAAAAGTTAAATGAACAGATAAAAGTGCAGGCAGGTTTGTGGATGACAGAGTTTGGAGGTTACAAATATTAGTTAAGCGGTTGAATGAAGTATCCATTAAAATTGGCATGAAAATCAATGTGAGGAAAGCAAAGGTGATGAAAGTATTAAGCGCACTGCAGGATGTAGAACAGCCATCTTAATTGACAATGAACTTGAGCACATAAAACCATCCCATTATATAGGCAGTATTATCAAAACAGATGCCAGATTCTCCAACAAAGTGATGGGAAATGCATTTTAAATGAGCTCCTAAGTACAAGTTTGTTATATGTTATAACATCCTGCCTCAGCAGCTCTCCCGCTATTTTTTCACCTGATGACGATTGCTTGTGTTGTGATCGAAACATCGTGATTTTTAAATTATTTTTTCTATCTACGTGGCTTTACCGAAAGACCCAAAGAATATGAATTCCTTTAGTCACGAAAGCTTTAAGTTAAGATTGTAAAAACAGACATTAGAAGCATGGGCCAGTAGAATGGAACATTTTTCTCCATTTCCAAACCTTAAAGTTCATGCCAGACAGCCTGGGACACAAAGCTTAGGCACGTTAACTAATTAAAATAGCTCTTGTTGCTTCACCAGTTTGGTCTTCCATTAAGTCCACAAATTATCCAGAAATTCAAGTGAATTTCTTTTAGGCGAGTCAGGTTTCCAAAAGGGGATCCAAAAGTATTTCAGAAGACCTCGTAACCATTTCCAAAAAATAAAAACTTATCTATGAATGCACATAAAATGTTGAGTTTGTCTTCATGCCACTGATAAAGTTCTCTAAGGGAAAATGAAACTTGAGGTCCATCAGTGTCTTGGTAGATATTCATGACGTGTTGGATAATCCAAATGGTAGAATTCAACCAATATTTTTCAGTTACGGTAAATGTACCCGTGACTGTTAAGGCAAAGGTTTAACAAAGTTGAGGCTCTGTAAGCATAGAACAAGGCAACACAAATGAGGTCTGAGGTCATGTGATAGTAACAACAATAACAAATGCAGACCAGACATCTTCAGGTTACCATATATTAACAGTGGCACGAACTTAACATACACATTATAACCATAATCAGTTTTAAAACTATTGGATTCTATTTGGCACATGTAGTAGGCATATAGCCATCAATATTATTTGATTAACCGTAATGGTTCAATGTTATGACTGGGATTCAAGAATCAATTCTCTCATTTGTACCATCTATTTTTATTTTAAGAGATTGTCACATTTATTCCCATAGCCTAAATATGAATGTGCATACAATTCGCATCCATTTTAAATTGTGTATAGCACCAAGTTAACTTTCACTAATTTTCATCTGCTCTGGTCATTCCATAACTCCACTTTCCCAGCCTTCTGTACCGTCAACTCTGCTCCAGCTCAAGCCCAGGGACATGAGAAAAAATAAAGCACAAACAATCCCCCAGGCAATTGGCGTAGGCTCTGAAACTGTGTAGGTCAAAACACAGTATTTTTTGCATCCTCCAGCAGATTGCATAAATAGATGCATAGCAATAGTTGCTAAAGATAACATCATCACTCCCAATACACCAGCCAATCATCTATGAAGAATAAAACCAGAACACACATGGCCGCAGTGAAGTCACTATGCAACATGGCTACCATCACGTCATCGCCCCAGTGCACTTCAGCCGGACTGTGACAAGTTGTACATTGTACATCATACTATAACAAAACAAGCGTGAGTTTGTTATATGTTTGTCTGTCCAAATTTTGTTTTAAGCCCATGGTTTTATCGCTTAACATTTGTGAAACATTGTTATTCAATCAAGTACTGATTGAATGTATTTTAAAATGTCACAAAAAAATGTATAAAAAATGTGGGGAACATTACATCCGATTTACAAAACTAGATCTAATGCGACATGTGCATACAGTATAAGGCTGCCATCGATGATTTATGACACAAAAACTTCATTTACGGCCCTTCGGCCCATCTTAACAGTGATGTTTTTACTGAGCAACGTAGTAGAAAGTGAGTTTTTTAAAAATATAAACGGTAATCTCATTTAAGCAGAGAAAGGAATAAAACAAGGTTATAAAAACGAATTTTAAGCATTTATAAACATTTACTTGGCAATTTCAGTAAAAATGTCACGTGCAATACTGCACTGTACACTTAACATGCTTGGCCTTTCAATTTATAGCACTAGGGGACTTTTCTAACATGTTATAGTATAAAGGGTTAATACTTTTTATATTTAACTAAATCCCATAGCCTCATAATCGTCTCCATTAAGTTTCCCCAGCCACTCATCTCCAAGATAACCCATCTTTCACAATTTCAGTTGTATCAATTTCACCACTCTTCGAAACCTACTCGCAAACTCAACTTCCACCATCTCACCTTCACCCGACCCCAATATCTACGCCGAGCAGTTAAGACATTGACCTTAGGGCTGCACTCGACAAGCTCGCGGCCCTAAAATATCCAACCACTTGACTATCTTCCCATGATTTTTGTTTTTGCTTTCTCTTGCTGCCATCCTCGCCAAGGAAACCACAATGCGGCTCGAAAGGACTCTTACACATAGCGGGTAACCTGTTGACCGGGCTCTACTGTGCTGTATGCAAGACAGCTAACGCACTAATTATTGCCTCGTGCTCTGCGTACATCTCCAAACTAATTCAAACTACCTCTTGCAACCTTCAGACACTATGGAAATTCTTCAAGGCTCTGCTCTGTCCAGGAGAATTATTTTCCCACAATGACTAGCTGGCGTCACTCAACCTTCAGCCTTCACTAACAAGCTCGCCATGATTGCGGACTCCCATCAAGTAATCCCTCACCGATCACCGTTCATATGTTAACACAGTGCCCTCCACGCCCCCAAACTCTCTTCTTGTCCTCATTCACACGAGTTTATTCAAATAATGCACTGGCCCTAATCCGTTCACTTCACATCAAGATATCTCCTCTGGATATTCTCCCTTTCAAGCAGCTTATCACAAGTACTTGTGGTCCCCCCTGTTCATCACAGGGTCTGTACATGCGACCGAACATCCGCGGTATAACTGGTCAGGGAGCAGATGCTGGCCCTGTAGATGCAGTGTGCTGGGCCCACCGGCGTGTGGACATATCCCGACACTCAGCAAGTTCCCTCTGCTCTGAGGTTAAAGGAGCAGCTGGGTATCCGAAAGTCAGTGGCCATCATGTTAGGTACCAAGCAACGTCTCAATTCAGCAGCACTCCCCACACACATACACATCTTCGGTCACAGCATCAAGTTCACCGACCACTTCAGCTACCTCGGTGTCATCCTAGATTCAACTTTATCCTTCGACCGTCAAACCAACCATATCATCAGCTCATGTAACTTTCACCTGAAGGCTCTTAGACACATACGTCCTCTCATCTCTAATGAAATTGCCAACACTTTGGCATGTTGCATAGTTGGGTCTCGCCTTGACTATTGTAACTCCGTCCTTGTCCGGACCTCCGCTGGCAACCTAAAGAAACTTCAAAGACTACAAAATAACCTAGCACGCGTCGTCATTGCCCACACTCATCCCCGCCTCGACTCACTAGCTCGTCTCCGCGCTCTCAACTGGCTCCCCATCGCCAGTAGGGTCACATACAAGACCGCCTGCCTCTGCCACAATGCCTTCATATCCGCCTGCCCGCCGTATCTTTCTTCATTATTGACAACTTGCATCTCAGCACACGGCAGATGCCTGCGCAGCGCGACTCACGACCTCCTCTCGATACCAAGATCCAGGATGGTCATGTCTACGCGCCGCTTCTCGGTGGCAGCCCCAACAGTCTGGAACGATATCCCTCTGCACATTCGCAGCATCACCTCAATCGCCTCCTTCAAGAGACACTTAAAAACTCACCTCTACAATCATGCTTTTGAGCGACTCTGAGCTTGGCTCCACGCCTCTGAGTTGCGGCCACTACGTCTGCAAATTTGCGCGCATTACAAATTGTACTATTATTATTATCCGGCTCAAGGGAACTCAACATCAAGTCTCCCAGCTACCTACCCTTGCCTCCCGGCAAGAGACCAGGGGAATTAACTGCCAAGAATTCCCCATGAGTGGCACTACCAAGTATGTCTTTATACCGCATCGCTCGTCATGCAGGTTAACAAGGAGCATGCAGTCTGGTTTTTCCCTGGCCACCTGTGTCAAGTGTTATGGTGGACATGACCAAAAGACTACGCAAACCATTTTGAGGGCAAAAACAAGTATCATGGGCCTCCAAAGAGGTATGTTGGCATGGTGCTAGTGAAACCACAGCAGGAAACCACACCATCCTGTGGTCGGGGCCTCCTGATGGCTCTCCCCGGCTTGCTGGGGTGGCTATTGCCCTTGATCGGACAGCCAAGTCAGCCCTATGAGAATAGCACCTTGTGAATGTCAGGCTACTGATGGATAGATTCAGGAACACCATAGGTGATTTATACATTGCCATAACATACACACCGACAGACCACTTAAATCAGTTTCTGGAACAGTCACTAAACCTGACACAAAACGACGGGACCTCATTATGTGCCTCGGATATTTCAATGCAGTCTCTGGCACTGCCAGAGAAGGCTACCAAATTGTGACCAGCCCACATGGCAGCAGTAATTGGGCTTACAATTGGTGGGTCCTGGTTCCAGCGCTGTGACATCCACAGACTTACATAGTTTTCAAACGACAGCCACAGAGAAAGAAATTGACCATATACTCATTAACTCCAGATGGAAAGCTCTGCAAAATTGCAGGGTTTACCATAGCTTGGAGTTTGACACAGATCATTGCCCAGTTATCACAACCATCGGTATCAGACTCAAACCATTTCCTAGCAAGAAATCACAACCGTCACCCCGATATATAACAAGTATAACCCATAAAAACAAAGTTTTTCACTATAAATCCTTTATATGCGTGGCGGCTAGAGTCCTCTCGTCCTCTGGCTTGAGATGGCTGCCACCTATGGGTCAGATGATTGCATGGCAGCATTAAGCAATTGGTAATTAAATATATTTTTGTCATAAAAAGTGTAAAATTTAGGAAATAAAATTTCACGAACATTAATTGTCACGCACAACGAGTCTGTGTGGAAAATGTCAGCTCGATTGGATCACGGGAAGTGGGTTAAAAACGACCGAAAGATTTGCACAGTCCTAAGCAAGCAAGTGAACTTAATATAAAGGATTAAAAAAAACTCTCAGACCCAGCATTTGAACAGCAATTCACGGTCGATATTATAAACCAAATTTCTGCCTTATGAAATGAAGAGCCAACAGACTGGAACCATTTAAAGATTGTCAACAATGCGGCCAAGATATGTCTTTTGAAACTCGTTATATAAAAAAGTGCATCAGTGACAAGACATGGAGCGTAATTGACAAGAAACGTAAAGCACGATTAGCAGGGTCTGACCAAGACTACAAGGACATAAGGCAATGCAAGAACCAGATTCAGGGTAACCACCAGAGATGGGCAGAGGAGAAAGCTGCAGCAGTGGAGCAAGAATTTGCGAATGGTCAAGTCAAGGATCCCTTTGCAAACTTCAGGCAGCTCCGGGGAGCTGATTACGCAATTTCCAGCCCAATCATGGACTGCAATGGCATCCTTGTCTGCGATAGGAGGCAGAAATTAGCACGCTGGAAAGCATTCTATTTTTAGTTTCTGAATCACCCTCCATCGTCCCCCTCTGAAGAACGCCTGCAAACCGCAGCAACAGCAACTGAAGATCCCAAGATCTCTTGCTCTGAGCCATCGGAGGAAGAAGTGATGGCTGCTCTCAGAAAAATGAAAAATGGAAGGGTACCCGCAATTTGCAACATCTCGGCAGAAATGCTGAAGTCCAAAGGCCCAGTTGTCATCAAATCGCTAACAAGGATCTTCGAGCACATGTGGAGGACAGGCTCGGTACCAGCAGACTGGAAGAAAGGTATCATTCTGCCTTTCCACAAGGGTAAGGGGAGTAGACATGAGTGCAAGAATATTCATGGCACTCTACTCTCATGCCCTAACAAGTTATTTTCCTCAAAATTGCTGCAAAAGTAAAAAATCTTTGAGAAGTGCGCCGCATGGAACAGAGCGGCTTCACAGACGGACGCTCCACCATAGACCGTATCACCACATTGACCTCTCTCATACAAACAAGGAGAGATTCGGCATGTAGCCTATGTAGATCTCAATGCTGCTTTCGACTCTGTCGACCGAAAATATCTTTGGCTGCTCCTCACACACATTGGATTGCCACAGAAGATTGTGAATCTAATGAAGAAAGCTCAACATGGACAATCAGTGTAGACGGAGAGTTGTCCGAGTGGATCACTATCCAAACCAGCATAAGGCAATGCTGCAGCATTGCCCCGAACCTGTTCCTTGCCCCACTGGATTGGATACTGCAGCGCACGGTCCATAAAGGCTTGCTGGGAGTAACCCTAGGCAACGAGGTCTTCTTCACCGGCTTGGACTATGCAGATGATGTTGCCTTGCTAGCTGAAATGCTTTAAGTTTAATCCGAGTTAGACCTCGGCAAGGTCAGGTAATTTACCTTTTTTACCGGGTAAAAGGGTAAAGATGTCGACCATGTCAAGGGGTAAGGTAAAGGGTAGGGTAAAGGTCGTGTGGAATAATTACCCGGTAGGGTAAAGGTAGCGTGAAGTATTACCCGGTAAATTCCCTGTTTACCACTGGCTAAAAGCTCCGTGGCGCAGTCCGTGGCCTCCATTTAAAATTGGAATCATTGATGTCGGACCAGATGGAGACGGACCACATTCTTGAGGTAGAGGATGAGGTTGAGGATGCCAGCAACGGCATTTTCGGGGTCGCTGCGAACAGCAATCGAAAGAGGCAGCGGCATGTGTTCCCGTGGGAGAACACGCACGATTGGATGGAAGGTGGTCCCCATGTGCAGCAAGGAAAGCGGCAGTGCGTACACTGCCACATGTGGTTTTCCTCCCACACGAACGCGTCGGGGTGAAAAGCCCACCGCAAGAAGCACAATGTGCTCGCCCCAGGCAGCAAGGTAAGGATGTCGGCGTCGGCGAGCCGCCTAATGCAGCAAACGCTGAGCAGGCCAGCAATCCCGAATCGCCTCCTGGTAAAGTTTGAGAACGCGGTGGTTGATTGTTATCCAAGGTGCAATCTCTTTGCGAGCCGCCGGTAGCGACAAGTCCAAGACCTTGGTCCACACATTGACGCAGGGATACGAGGACCCGTTGACCCGCACCATCATTCACAGAATAGTTGAGCTTTACGCCATTATGCTTTCCATCGTCGGGGCGTTCTTCTCCAACCTGGACGTCGCCATCTCGCTCATCATCGACGGGTGGTCGAACCGCAACCTGAAGGGATTTTGGATGGTCACGGTGCACTGGATCGACACCAAATCTGGTGCGTTGAAATCCATGCTGTTGACGATCCTCGATGCGCAGTCCAAAAACACATTGGCACCACTCTGTTTGAGCACCTCCAAAGCCTCGGGCACATTGTCTCGACCAAGCTACTCGCTGTCACCAGCGACAATGGCTCCGATGCCGTCGGTGCTGTCAAAACGTTGTTTGCTCTGGTCAACGCGGACACCAGATATGAGTAGTTGCGGGTTTGCCACCATATTCGTTGCACAGATCATTCGGTCCAGATCGGCGTCGTCCAAGTTCTCAAACTGATCAAGTCGACTAATGCCAAACTGCGAAAGGCGCTGGTCAATATCAGGCGCAGCAAGGTCATCCCGCAATTGTACCGCCGCGAGGCTGAGATCGCCAAGCTCACCAGCAAGGAGCCGACGCACCAGGACTTGCCGACCAGGTGAAATTCGACTTTTGACATGGGCGACGACACCATCAAAAAGCGTGTCCCATAGGACATTATCATGGCGAACTTTCAGGATGTGATCGGCGTCGGCGCTTTCTCTGAACTGCAGTGGGCAAACATCGAGGGCGTGACAGCATTCCTGCGAATGCCGCGCCAGGTTATGACCTCGTTGGCGGCGGACCGCAAGTCGACATTGAATCTCGTGCCGGTGACGATGGAGCACCTGATCCATCATTGCGATCGCGTTGAAGCCACTCTTAGAGCAATCAATCAGTCCTTAACCGCGATGGGGATGAAGGCCGAGCTGGTGCTGTACCGCGACTTCCTGGTTCAGGAACCCGCCATTGTGGCATCCTACTTGAATCCACAGCTGCCGAAAACGACAGACCAAGACGAGCTGGCTACACTGAAGGCCACGATCTGCTGTGTCCTGCAGCATCACTACTCGGACGTGCTCGCCATCCCGCCGACGGCAGTCGCTGTCCATATGGAGGAGGGGTCGCTATTCAGCACCCTCGTCAGCAACGTCGGCAGCTCCATCGACGACGGCGATGAAGTCGATCATTTTCTGAGCATGGGCGTCACGACCGCCAGCGCCTTCATTGATGTAATGCAGTGGTCTCTCTGCAAAGAGCTGATCCCCGCCCACTACAAAATGGCCTGCGACTACTTGGGAGTGCCGGCGATGTCAACTTCCTGCGAACGCGCGAATAGCGGAGCCGGGCGGAAGTTCACATGCGTTACCAGTCGCTGTCGTCGACGCTCTCCATCCAGTCTATGTGCTTGCGCTCGTGGAACGTGGCCGGCTGCCTAAAGGTCCCGTCTAACTGGGCCGGAGCGGCGCAGGATTTTATTGCCCGTCCTTCATCCGAGGACGGCGGCAATGACGAACTTGATCAGGTTGTTGATGAGATCGTCATCGACCAAGACGACTGGGATGAGGAGGTTATGGAGGACGGTGTCGTCGACAGCCTCAATGCCCAATTCGAGAGTATTCTATATGAATAAAGCACTCTACCTAGCATTTACCTGTTATAAACCTTTTTCATGTGTAGTACCCCAGTAATTACCCTGTAATCGGGAAATTTGTATGGGGTAAGGGTAAAAGGTAGGGTAAAGGTAGGCTCGTTGCTTTTGAACTTTTACCTTACCTTGCCGCGGACTACTCCTAGTCCTTGAGATCATGCATAGTGAAGCCCTCCCATTTGGCCTGGATATAAACTGGGCCAAAACAGACCACTGATGACAGACCACAAAACTTGCCTGAAGTGGTAATAGCAGGCAACAACGTTGAATTGGTAAAATCGTTCACCTATCTCGGCTGCACTATTCAACACACTGGAAGCAGCGAGGTATAAATTAAAATGCGAATCTCAATTGCATGCGAGTGCATGAAACAGCTCGACAGACACCTGGCGTTCCAGCATTACAACAGCAACAAAGATTTGACGAGACGATGCATACATCCTTCCTGTACGACTGTATGTTCTCAGAAACATGGTCAATGATGGCATTCCCGAGCAAGAAGTGGGATGCCTTCGACCAGTGGTGCCTGCGACGGATACTCCGCATCCACTTCAGTGAACACATCACCAATGCCAAGGTCCCCCTTCGCACTAGTTGTCTGACAGTGCATGAAATGGTCAGAGCCAGAAGACGTTGCCCGGGTGGATGCATCAACAGATTATGCCAGAGCCCTGCACGCGATGATCAACGGCCCACCACGGGACTGGAGGCGCCCCTGGGGCAGACCACGGCTTACATGGACTTACACAATTGAGGCTGATCTTAGACACCATGGCTTTGTCTTACATTCAGCGTGGCGGCCAGCGCAGGATAGGATTGCTTGGTGGCGGCTCGTGGGGACTGCTATGGCCCGAGGGGCATACACATGATGATGATTATTCAACAGCGTCCGCTCTGACTAGGATCCTGGACGACATCCTTGCCATTATCGATTCCGGTTCCGGTTCCATTGGTTTACGCGTCAGCCTTGACATTTCCTCAGCCTTCGACACCGAATCAATCGCCTCGAGTCAGACTCTGGGATCAGCGGGACCGCATTAAACTGTATTTCATTTCTCTCAGGCAGGTGTTTCACCATCAAGTGGGAGCTTCTTCTAACGAAATTCCGTTAACATGCCGAGTACCTCAAGGCTCAGTCCTGGGTCCCTGCTGTTTTCCGTTCTATTAATCTCTCATTGGCCGACTGATCGACAGCTTCAACATCTGCTACCACTCCTACACCACTCTTCTCATCACCTCCATTAAATCTCCCAGCAACCCGGGTATCGGCCGTCTTTCCGCTTGCTCGACTGCATTACAGCACTGGTTTTCAAGATCACGACCTCTCCCTAAACCCTACCAAATCCGAGGCCATCTTAATTGGTACTAGGCAGAGACTGGCTTCACTCCCACTCCCCTCGGGAATCTCAATCGCTGGTTCCTTAGTTCCGTTCTCAGACCATCTCCCATTTCTTGGCATCACTCTGGATCCCACTCTCTCCTTCCGACACTCATATCAACCTCATTCTCAAGTCCTGCAACTACCATCTCAGGGCCCTCCACCATACACGTCAGCTCATCACCTCCAACATCGCAAATACTCTCGCCTGCAGAATTGTTGGGTTGTGGCTCGACTACTGTAACTCAGTCCACATCCTGTCCACTCTAAGCAACCAAAATAAGCTGCAATGCCTCCAAAATTACACTGCCCGAGTTGTCCATGGCCCCTGCAAGCCTCGCCCTGACTCTGTCCATCCTTCGTACCCTTCATTGGCTGTCCATTTCGACCAAAATTACCTTCAAGATCGCTTGCCTTTGCTACCACGCCCTAAAATCCGGTAACCCACTTTACCCAAGTTATCTGTTGATGCCTTATACTTCAATTAATCATAGAAACCTTCACAGTGCATCACAGAACCTCCTTGAAACTCCCAGAACAAGGACTCCAATTGCTTCTCGTTGTTTCTCCGTCCCAGCACCCGCCATCTAACGGTAATCCCTATTGAAGTATGGTGCCCTTCATAGACATGCATTTAAATGTATTATTTGATGACTAGCTTTTTTGCCCGTCCAAGGACGGGTGTATATTGCAGTAAATCTAAAATATTCAATACAAAAATTGTTCAGCTCATGATTATTGATGGGGGGGGCGGTGTCCTACATGGAGTGTCATCACGTGCGGGACCCACACATTCTTGCCTCATATTAGTAATTCGCTTGCACGCAGCACTAAGGCAGTGGCAATCCGAATGGATAAAACCAGTTTTAATTCTTTCAATTTCGATAGATTCTCTAATTATTCTTGGCCAGTAGTAGCTACTTTTGCATAGAACTTCAACATTATCAAAATCAATTGAGTGTCCTTGTTGGCACGCGTGTTCTGCTACTGCTGACAGTTGTATTTGGGAGGATTTAATATGTATCTTATGTTCTTTTAGTCTCGTGCTGATCATTCGTCTTGTATGTCCAACATAACATTTTCCAAATGTGCAGTTAATCCTTACACACCTTCTGTTGATAGCTTTGGTAATACATCTTTTGTACCAAACATTAATATCTGTATTTTATGTACCATGCCAAATCTGACTCTGATGTTTTGTTTTTCCAAACATCTGGCTAGTTAATCAGTTACTCCCGCAATGCACGATATTTTGATCGTTTTAATTACTTGGGCAGTTTGAATGCCCATGTTATTCGATTTGGTTTTGTCATTCAATGCCCTGTTGCTTTGTGCATCATTGTAACCGTTCATTTGCAGCGTGGACCTCCAATTCCATGGGCGCTTTCTAGGACATGGAGCATTTAACATGCAGACACAGAGACAATAACACACAAAGAGACAGATACAAGAATACCGGAATCCCCCATTATAAGCAAGGAATGCGTTCCTGAGAGATGCTACTTAACAAAAAATTACTAAAAATAAACTTTAATTCCCCATAAATCAGGGGTTGCATTCCTAGCCCACATTTCTGTATTTTTTTTGCATGACTAAATGTCATGAAGCCAACGAAAATGCATGATTAGGAGTTAACATACATTTTAACTCATAATAAATACAAATACAGGCAGTCCCCGGGTTATGGAAGGGTTAGGTTCCGAGTATGATCCGTAACCCAAATTTTTCATACGTTGGAAATTGAACAATTTTCCCTCAAAATCAAGGTAAAATCAAGGTAAAATCCCATAGCCAGAAATAGTGCCTCCCCTTCCTGATTAATAGTTGGTTTTCTCTCAGTACTGGATTGCGCTGTAATCCGTTTTCTATCGCTACCTTTATCGTTTCACTGTACATACTTTCTGCACTTCCTATGATTTTCATTTCATCGAATGTCTACCCTCACATTACCCATAATTAAACTAATGGAACATATACTGTATTAAATTCCTTCCCCCCCCCCCCACTTCTCTTTCCTCCCCTGCAGCCGATCTCTCCAGTGCTGCTGCGGTGGTCCACTTTTGCCCCGCCTCCTTTCCCCCCCCCCCACTTCTCTCTCCCCCCCTACTGCCGAGTCATATATAACCTCGTGCCACGGCAGATCTCTCGCCTACTTCAGCAGTTTTTTCTTGCTGTTGTTGTCCCACCTGATGACAATTGCTTGTGTTGCGATCGAAACATCATGATCTATTATTTTTCTACCTACGTAACTTTACCGAAAGAACCAAAGAGTATGTATCCAATTGTTTATGAAAACCACAACACATTTTAATATTGTTAACAGAAAACATTAACTTCTGAATGTTCGTTTACCATGCATTAGGCTAGGTCGAGACTTCTCCGATCGCTGTTGGCTGAGACCATACGCAATGTGTAGTTGTGTTCAATAAAGTACACATAGTAGATAACTCATTAAATTATATTAAAATGAAAAAAACTATCAATAGAATCATGGTGAAAAAAGAAAGTTATACATATAGAAAACAAATTATGCAATGCTACAACAAATTCCATTTACCTTAATCCTAGTGAAGGTTGGGCCCGGTAAAGGCAGTGTTTTTGGTTACGCCTCGCTCTGCGGTATTCATCCGCAACCTCACCGCATTGCAGTATTGGCGCTTAAGTGACTAATGCAAACATTTCCGCATAGAGTCTTGATTTTTTTTAAACATGTCTCATGGGAGCATTTCCGTAAAGCTGTATTTCCTTAAATCAGGTCTTCCACAACCCGGGAACTTACTGTACAGGAAAAGCTCTGAATCCACTTTACCATCTGGAATACTCTATCAACCAACATCTCTCATAAACGGCAATACAAATCTTCCTTCACATATCCAGAAAAATTCTGATAGCCATCCGGCATCTTGCCATCAGCTTCTCATAGATGTTGTTTAAGGAAGCTTCAAGACACTCATGAGTGGTGTCGCTTGTACACAAATTTAGCTCTTGCAGGGGTTAGTTTTGGCCTTTCACGGGTATAATGAACACTTAACCACTGTATCATTGGCTGCTACCATGGTGCGGGGTGGGTGGGAGACGGGAGGCAGTCGCCCCTAAACCTTTGCCATGGAAGCATCTCGTAGACAAAGACGCCCAGTGTATAGCCTATTAACAGACTGTTGGGCAAGTCCTATTAGCGATCGCCTATGAAGGCCAGCACAGCACACGAGGGAGATGGGTGGCCAATTCCACGCCCGGCCGCCTTTGTCTCCCAAGTGGTGTTGTTTACGCATCTCACCAGGTACTTATTTAAAGCTGAGTCGACCTAGGGGAGGGCTAGAACCGATTAAGATCATCGTTACTGGTATTGAGCGTGAGTGGGATTCGGAACTCGGATTGCCGAGTTCATAGCGCAGCGCGCTAACCGTTGGAACTATTGCTCCTCACTTGGAAACACACACCCGCTTTGGATCATCATCGGTAAGTACAGTAGTTATACTATTTGTTGAGAATTTGTTATATAGGTTTGCTACAGGTTTATTTTAATTATTTAATTTTTAGTTTATTTCGCATAAAGTACAGTAGAGTACTTATTTCAATTGTGATTTTGGTTTCCATGTACCTAACACCATTATTTAGGTACGGCTTAAGTATTGAATAAAGGTTTTGTCTTTCGCGTCACTTTCTAAAAATGCGAAACTCAAGAATCTTACTTAGAAAATTTGGTTAACCATAAGTATAGCTCTCAGATTTGATTAATCAGCACCCTCTATTCCCCAAGGATGCCAGATAATAAAGCTTAACTGTAATCAGATCAAACTTATCAGAGATTGTTTAAGAGGTGACTAATAGAGGCCTCTTGGGGTGAGTACTGGTGGAGTTAGGAAACAAAGGGGCAGGATCACCTGCCTCTTCATCTACGATGAAATTGGAGCCACAGTCCATGTCCTCTACATTGTGTCCAGCTTCCCTCCCGACGTGGAGGGAAATCATTTCTATCTGCTATATGTGTACAATACAGTATTACAATACAGTATTACGTCGCAAAATAGTCGAAGTTTTCAGCACGTGCATTCCTATTTTTTTTTAAATGCACAGTATTTGCCCCTTTTTTAAAGAATGCATATGAAAAACATTGCACTTACAATGAAATATGTTCACTAATTAAACGGCAACGTATATGTGAAACAATCTGGCAACTTATAGTGGGGGGGGGGGGGTGTGAGATTCCTGTACAAGAAATTAGTCAGGACCTTTCAGCAATTTCCCTCCAAGTGTAACATTATGAATTACATAGCAATCATCAGCCCCGACTGGGCGTTGCTGAAAAAAAGTCATGAAACTTCGTGAAGCTTTCCTGGGCAAACAAAAAACATGTTTCTGGGTTTAATATGCAACATTATCTTGAACTGGGTATGCATTAACGGTGTATAATGGAGAGCATTGTGTACTGGGTATGCATTAAATGAGGGAAGCTACATTACCCGTCACAAATTAAATTACTTATAATATTAAACATAACCCATAAGTCACAAAAAATTCCAAATTCGCCGTGCTTAATTTTGCGGGAAGCTAATGTTAAACATTTAGGTTTAAGAATTACCATTGTGTATAATAATTCTAATTTGCATTAGCAAACAATATACCACCATGCATCAATAGATACACCTTAGGCTCTGCCATGTCCGCGACCAACTGGGCCCACCTCAGGCATGAACATGTGCACGGCCAGCTAGGCCTGACTCAAGTTCAACCATGTGCCCGATTAACTAGGCCCGAACACAGGCCCGGCCATGTGCGCTGCCAAGCAGCTGTGTCCAATACGAAGGCTCAATCACACAATTACTGGGCCTCATTCAGGCTCCACCATATGCATTTTATCTAATCCTTGATGGCCATCCACACCATTATCATTAAACTGTATGAATATATGTAATGAAAAGTTAGTGAATATATATGCATTTCTACCCTGGTACTACACTATCTGCTCATACTGGATCACAAGTCGGCCCCGCAGATACAGCAGCCCAGTTTTACTGCACTCCCCAAGGACCAAACGGTGCTGTGAATTTTAGTTGGACACGGTGTAATATATTGGGACCAAATTTAGAAAATAATTACCATTTTAGCTTTACCAACTCTAGATTTACACTACAGAAGCTGAATGTGATTCGTGTAATTCTGTAATAAGTGATGGTTATATATCAGAAATCAAATATCCGATATCCGTGCATGCGCGTCCTCACTTATAGCGCATGATGTGATTGGCAGACGGGGCCTAAAGTACTGCCCATCTGCCTCGTGCTAAAATACCACCATTCAATCGCGACACATCACTCTATATGCTTGCCATTGTTCCGTTTTGTACCAAAGTCACAAAAAAATATTTTGCGATCCATGTATTGCCCACCACTGACTTAACCTTAAGGTGAAATCGTTTTTTATACAAGTTTGCTAGAACGCAATCATAAAAGCCTATCTTGAACCTATTTAACTATAAGTTTTAGTTTTGGGTTAGCCCAGTGGTCATCACTAGTTTTTAGAGGGCCACTTTCGCCAATAAGACGCCAGTGCGAGAGCCGCCACACATTTGAAACCATTGGGGGTTTGACAGCACGATTATGGGGGGGGGGGGGGGTGTTTTCACATTTGAGTTTTGTCAGGGGCTGCACATCAGCGACCACACTAAATGCCACCAGGGGCCACCAGTGGCCCGCGGGCCTTGCAATGAAGAACACTGGGTGAGCCCTAACGCAACTAAAATGTATTTTCTTACTAATCAATATTGACATGCAGTCACTTTTAGATGAAATATTAATGTTATTTGTGTCAGAATTTAATGACGTGTTACATGCCCCATCCACAGCAAAACGAGATTGTTAACAGGCTGAAACAAGCCACAACCCTTCTAAATGAAAGAAACACACGATTTACCTGCTTGAGTAACTGCTGTTCTTGATTTGAGGCCTCCATTGCTGCCAGTGTGCGGCGGGACAGCACCACCTTGATGATACAACCTGGGTACATGTTCACCGTCCGCATCAGGTTGACCACCTCCTGTGGGTCCATATATGGGTGATTGAGCACCACCACCGGCTGATTGGCCCTTGGCTGTTTGTGAGCCTGCCTGATGTACAGAGGCTTGATGGGCAGGGATAGCGGTAGCTGTGAAGAAAAACTGGAACATGCATTGGCCGTCTGAAGCTCTTTATCGTCCACTTTCTTCTTCAAAGTCCGGGCTGGTTTGGTGAACTGCTCTTTGGATTCACCGACAGATATAGGTAGAAAGCAGGCTTCATTTGAGGGACTATTGGGTTTCGTTTTAACTACTCTCAAAGCTGTGTTGTGTTTTTCCTGGAAATATGAAATGCAGGTAGCCAAGTAGGCAGATCTTGCTTGGGTTTTCATATCAGTAGATGCCATTACCGACTGAGGTTTGCATGTGGGTTTTCTTATTTTTATCTTTACTTGGTTAGTTCCTTGTATTTTCCGCTTCAATGGAGAAAAGTTTGCAAATGTCACATGCCCAGGTTCACCTTGGGTGTCAAAGTTCACATCAGTTTCCGGTTCTGACACAGGTTTCCCTTCACGCATATCTGCCTCTGAGACCACTTTGATAACATTTGATACTTTGGAAGTCGATTCAACACCGCTTGCAAGGGTCTTGGGTGCTACAACATAGTCAGGCTTCGATGCAGATTTTAAATCGCCCGCTTTTTTGATCTCCGTATTCACAATCGCGTGACAGGTGTTAGATATTAATTCACCACAGTGCGCAAGTGCCATGAGTGTTGCTGCTGCATCTTCAGCTTCTGATGCAGGTTCTCCTTGACCCAATTTTGCTACTGAATCTCTATCATTAGAGACGTAGACTCTAGACACACGTTGTACACAGCCTGAAAGAGTTCTTGGTGTTGTCGATTCTTCGGTTTCTAAAGAATGTACGGCTACATCTGACTTTGCTCGACCATCAATGTGTAGTTCTCCACCTGTTGGCTCAGCAGCACTCTTGTTCTGGTCCAACTGCGATTTCAAATCAAAGTCACGCTTTGCCATTTCATGGGCATTGTCTGCATATTCACCGTTTTTAGAAACTGCTTTATAAATCACTGACGCACAATTCATGTTGCTTATCAATTCTGATGATGCCATTTTAGAAATTACCACATTTGGTAGCAACCCACTTGGAAGATTTCCCTGTGATTTGGAGTAGTGTTCACCTTGGACAAAAGGTGAAGAAATTGAAGCCGGCTGAACATTTGTGGTTTGAGATGTTTCCGTTTCAATATCTCTCAAATCTTTGACATTTCCAATTTGAGCTGTTTGTGCTGGCAAATCTGAAATGGGTAGCATTGCTCCGTTGATGGCAGGAAGAGCCTTGCAAGGTCCAACATCTTTCGGTTGACTTCTACAATCCCAGGCCACTTGGAAATGAGGTTCATGGTTTTCAGCTGAGCACATGGGTTGAGTGATGAGCTTGGACTCGGCAGACTCTTTAAGAACAGGAGGGTCATTAATTACAGCTGTACTTTTTAACAGACCATCATGTTGAGAGATTTCTGTTTGCTTTTGAGAATCCGAAACACTGCTCTCCAACAGATGAGCATTCGTGAAACACTTCAAATTTGCAGATGCCAAAGGCTGTATGAGAGGTATGGGTTGTGGGGGCATTGTCTCAGGCTTCTTTGAGGAAACAGCAATTGTTGGACCTACCGTAAGTAGGTTTTGCGAGGGAGAACTGGACCCGAAACCCTTGTCAAAAGCACTCAAGGGGGTGAAAAAATTCAAAGTGTGTTGATTTATTTTTTCTGTGTTGCACGCTTTAGCTAAAGCTTGAGTCGATATCAATGGAAAGTGCAATTGTATTGGCTTGGCTGAGTTGGGATACGTTTTAATGATGATCGGAGGTGGTGCGGGAAGCTGAACTGTGGCGTTTGGTACGGAGCGATGCAGGTTGTCGGCCTTGTTGGTTGCGGCAGAGATTGTCTGAGTGGGAAAAAGCTTCAAAGGTGGTACAGGAATCATCAGTGGTGGCATATTTTGTGAAGGAATTCGCACATGACTTGTGAGGTCTCCATTCATCATCCCGGACAAAACATTTTCCGGACAGGCTATCTGAGGGCCTGAATTTGCTCCTACTGAAAATAATATAAAGGGTGCATTTTGATTCATTATAGACGGTATCATTATAGATTGGGAATTGCTAATGATGAAACTCTTTGGAGCCATTTGATTTGTGGTAGCCGTAAGTGTGGTAGTTGTTGTGGACACTCCCATTGTTGATGTCAAAACATTCGTTTGTCCTCCAACCAATGGCTGAAATGAAAGTGTGCTGGGCAAAGTTACTACAGTCGTGCAGACAGGCATGGGAAGGCTACTCGGAGATACATCCGATTGTTTGGTCAACATCAAGGGTGCTGGCTGGGCAAATGAGTAAGTGGGCTGCTGAGTGGGTGCTTGACACTGGTTCTGCATCTCAGATGAAACCTTTTTGTGCATCACATTCTGGATCACTTTCGACACAACAGACGACTGAGGAATATCAGCTGTTGACGAGTGAAGATTGCCTTTGGTGCTTTTTTCTAACAGTGTGGGCTCTTGACTGGCAGCAGAATTATCAGACTTCGGTACAGAAGGCATAATCTTCATTACTCTACCATTTGTAAGCTTGACGTAAAATGGAAAATGTGCAGGAGACAACTTCGAAGCACCTTTTACCGGGATGAACACTTTGCTACCAGGCTTCCTGACCAAATCTTCCAAAATATGCGGTGGCAAAGTGAACTGCATGGTAGTGGGACTAGCAACAGCATTTGTTTCTGGAGTCAAGACAGTGCTGGTGCTGTTACAAGCCATGATCCCATGGTCTGGTTGCATCGGTACAGATGGCTTTTCTTGCACCGTTTTCAATGGCTGACCGGGCATTTCTGGCAAAACAGATGTGAATGTGACAGGTGGTGAAGTCAGTGTGGTGGGAGAGGGAGTGGTGCATGTTAATGTAGTGCTTTGATTAGAGTCCAGTGATAATTGTGTGTCTGCTGGTGGTAGAGCAGGAGGAAGGACTGAAGCAGAGGTTGATTGTGGACGATTTTCACTCGGTAACATTTCATGGCATGAATGTGAAACGAGAGGCTGCGTCAAATTTAAAGGGTTGCATTCTTCTCGTTGCATAGGTTCACCTGAAGACAATTCTGTGACGGTGCACAGCGGTTCAATTATTTGATTTACTGCTTTGGCAATAGGAATTTGTGAATGGCTTTCATCTGTTGGAACCTCAACGCAATCTTCCTGTAACTGTTCGGAAAGTTTACCAGAAGATGGTGTATTGGGGAATTCCATGCTTTGTGATATAGGCAGTGCATGCTCATTTGTGTCACTGAGAGTGGATTTTTGCTTGCTTTTCAGCAATGGTTTGGAACTATGCTTTTTCGGCCTACCACGCTTTGGTACACTATCAAATTTGCTCTCAGAGCTGAGGATTATGTCAGGATTCATCCAGGAATCACCTAACAAATATTGGTCATGTTTCAAATCAGCAGTGGCAATCAATTTAATTTCTTCAGCAACATCTGTTTCACTGCCATCAGCATTTGCAGACGTCTGCCTTCGGCTTGCTATGTTTTTCATCATTAACATCCCATTACACCCTTTGAGTTCATGTAGAGAAATCTCCCCTTCGATTTCTTTCAGATCATCTGACAAGACACTTGCATCTTTTTCCACCGATGCTGCATTCACTTGGACTGTTCCAGACTGCGGAGTGGATGCGTTGCCGAGATTATTTATGGATATATTTTCCGGCCTCCTGTTTTCATCTGGGACCTCAGGCTCATCAATCAGATCAGGTGGTTCAGACACAGCACGGTTCTCTTTGACGTTGTAAGTGTCGGTGGCTCTTTCGTGTGCACACTCTGGAGTAAGTGAAGACTTTTCAGAACTATTCTGAGGAATTGGCTTTATCACCTGCGAATAGTCCAGCCGAGTCCAACATATTCTCTTGGCATCGGATGAAGGATTATCTGTTACTTGTGCACCTCTTACAAGGGACTCAACAATGGACCGTTTGCATTTGGATGAAGCTGGCACAGCGAGGTTGTCTACAATGGTTATTTCAGGATCTTGCTGCGTTTCCTTGCGAGTAACAAATGCTCTCACACTGCTGGACACTGTGTCTTCAACATCTATGCAGTGTGACACCTGATTTTCTTTGATTGTCTCAGAGGAATCAGAATTTTTCTCCTGTTGCTGTATACTTGGAGATACAGATGAAGGCTGGTTTGTTTTGTCACCATCATTATTACTTGCTAGCTTGAACTGCACCAACTTCATCAGGGACTTTGTTTTACCAGAATTTTTGCTGGCACCAGAATTATCTGCTCTTGCCCCATTATTTTCTGTTGTCTTGATGGCATCCACCTCTGTTTTTTGCTTAAGCTTGATAACCACCTGCTTCTTACCTTCAACAAGCTTCACGCCCAACACCTCAAAAGTGTAATTGGCTGGAATTAAAATTCGGCTTCCTATGACCGGCAAAAGGGGACGATTGTTCATTGTCTTCTGCAAGACAGAAGTGTTTTCTTGAAGCAGAGGGACACTCTTGGTTGTGCTTTGCATCAAAAGATTACTTTTCTCCAGGACTTCTCCATCACCCAGCATCAGTAAATCAGGTTTCCGCATCACGTCAACTGTGCCCACATGATCGCCGCTCAGGATTGGCAACAGAGGTGCACTCAATCCTCCGTCTACACCAACCACATCATCCACAGTGGTTGAGTCACATTCGTATGTTTCGTCAGGTGTGTCGCTTGCATTTACTTCCGGTATCTCATCTTTCCTCGGGCAGGGCGACATCAAGCTGTGAGAACGAAGAGCTTGGGCAGCCTGCTCTTCAGATGAAAAGCACTCTAAATTTACACTGTGCTTCTGAAGGGAATGCTTCTTTACCATACGGAGAACAGGATGTTGGAAATTACACTGATTACAACAGAAAACCTGCGCATTAGGGTCTTGCACAAATTTGCAAACCTGTTTCCGGATGACCGTCGTACTTTTGTTGGCTCCATTCCTTTTTCCCTTCGTCTTGTCCTTACAAATTGTGCAAGAAAACTTCAACTGCTGAAGTGGTTTAGCATTGGTCTTATATTTTTCTTCCTGCATGTGCTCATTGTAATGAAATTTCAAATTCAAGTATACTTCGATTGACTCCTTGCACAAGGGGCAATTGAAACTTGGACGAATGCCTGCGTGGGTTAAATTGTAGTGCCCTATCAGTCCACGTGGTGAGAACTCAACTGCCGTGTTCTGGGGACAATTATTTTTCTCCTCGGGCCAAGTTTGACCTGATGAGCCAAAACACATGTGAGCATGAAGCCCATCGTTGCTATTTATCTTTTGGTGGCAGCGGTGGCAAAACTGGACAGAATTGCGCCCAGACCTTAGAGACTTTCCCTTCAGTGTTGCTGGAGAATTAGAATTACCCTGGTGTTCAAAGCAACCAGAGGGATCAGAGCGACTTGTGAATATCGATTCAGATAATTCACTGCTGTTTGGTAATGTAACTTCGCTGTCTGCCATTTCAGTCACAATATTGCTTGCCCTCACATCCGTTGCAATGTCACCGACTGGTCCATCATTTTGAATGTTTGCAACTGTCCCATCATTTTCAATGTCACTTGCACCTACATCATTGGCAATGCCAATGGATGCCACGTCAGTTGCAATGTAGCTTGCTTCTGCATCATTTACAATGTTGCTAGCCACTCTATTAATTGCAATGTCGCATGTACCTGCATCATTTTCAATGTTCAATGCTGCTTCGTCAGTCGGTGGCACATATTCCTCAATCTCACTGACAGGAGATGCACAAACGGTGTTATTTATGTCGGCCACCAAGACAGATCTCATGCCACTGTAGTGAGGAGAACAAACATGAGGCCGGGAGAAGTCTTCAATCCACTGACTGCAGTGGCTGCATAGTTTGGCGATGTGTACTGTGGACTTAGGATGCAGTTCGTGAATTTTGGGTACGTTAGCCACAGCTTTTACTCCACCAACACTGGTACTCTTCCTGGTGATGCCGCTTGCATTCCTATCAGAGCTAAGCCCTGCAATATTAAGTTTGTGGAGAACAACCCTTAACGATTTCAGCATGATGCCTCGTGCTCCTTCACACGCATTTTCCCTTTCGCACCGAGGCTTCCTTTCCTTCGAAGGACTGCAGCAACCTTTCGACGATGATCCACTATGGCCCTTAGGGAATTTGATTCTTCGTTTTTTGAAAGAGGGCATACTTTCTTCACTGGATGCATCTGAAGACATGGCTGGTGGCCTCTTCTTGTCTGAAATTACAATGTTAGTTGTTTAATTGCAAGTAAAACTGTACTTCTACTAATTTTGAACATGCAAGCAATGTTGAATGCATGATGCTTAATCTAGCCTACTCTCTAATAGGAAAATAATAATGTAAGGTTAGTAAATTATTTCCAAGCAATATTTTAAGCTGCAAAATGTTATTTTTTTATCCAAACGTATTCGGGTTCTGCAAAACATTTTATTTGTATTCTTTAATCAAGGCTGATATGAATCAGTCGATAGCTTTTTCAAGTTGATATGACTTTCAGACTAAGCTTTAGTCTATGAAACAGTTGTAAGCAAGTTTGCAATGGGCAGTCAATTATAGAATGCTGAAACACAATGCACGAGTAATATGCAGGCGTGCATACACATTTCACAATTTTACTATCATTACTCATTTTAAAAAGACTGAACACATTTAGTACGATTGTTGGATACTTTGGCTATGACCCATTGAATTAAAAGCATACACCATCTGGTGGTACAATCACTGTACTATATTAAAATGTAATTGTGAAAAGTTATACATTTAACAGACTTATCGTTGTCAGTGATGTACAAAATAACATTTTTATTACCTTTGTCAAAAACTGATATGGTAGAGAAACGTGTGAGGAAGTGACCCAACAATTTCCGATGGCAGATACCACACAAAATTACAAGTTAATGGGATTCTAATTGATGTCAATTATACATTGTGGGCAGCAGAGGGCAGTGCAGCCAAATCAATTTCTGAACGTACTTCTGCCTCATCATCTGCGCGACTATTTTCGCCAATGAGCACTGACCAGCATTGTTCACCTCACTAATGTATGGCGTAGAAAGGCCATGATCATCTAGCAGTGGCTGGTCAGAGGGGCTGTAAATGTACCTACATAAGCATAGTCTTATTTTGCCTCAGTTATAATAACTTTGGTATAACAGCTTTATACTAGCGAACACCATGCCATATGAACCTTATGGCGGGACCCCGGGGTCCCACAAGCCCACGGCTCTCGCATAAACTGTGTTGCGACGTCATTTTGTCTGTTGAAGGTGAACGATACGGCAACCTATTCCTCTTGACAAGCTCTACACAATGCGATAATCAAAGTTACAAAGTTTAGTTTCTTCTGCTGCGCTTGGACAAAACAATGATCTGCGCCAGGTGGGTCGCGGCGTTTATGTGCGCGGTGGGACGGAGTCGCCAAAAATAAATTAATTACGATTTAGACTTCCGTTCATTTGGGACCCCAGGGTCCTGCCATAAGGTTCGTATACATGAATAGCCTGGTCCTCTTTTGTCAGCCACGGTCAATCCACTGCTGTATGAAATCTTCCCCGAGCCGTCGCCATCTCTCGTGATCACGTGATGCGATAATCCACCAAGCAGCTGCACACAAGCCGATTCACTGCTTTATTTCATTATTGGATGTACCTTTGGATGCGTTCCATTCCTTGACTGCAGCTCCATCTTTACTCTTAAATAGCGGTCATCATCCCTTCTACCCATGATGCGTTCTGCCCAAGCCCACTTACGTTTGTTAACAGTTTAAATTGTCTTATCTTATACTGTACCTGTATGTCATCTAATCCACGTGATCCTGTCTCTCAATGTAATTTCACTCAGTCATTCCACTGTGGAATATCAAAGCACTGGTCCAACTGAGCAGTAAAATATGCTCGCTTCTACATTATTTTCAGATTCTTGCATGGGGGGGGGGGGGGGGGTGCTTGGCCAATTATTACAAAATGTTTTGTGTGTGGAGAAAACAGATTACTAGGAGAAACCCCAAATACACACAAGATGGAATAACATTGTCTGCTCAGATGAGATTGCGAACCCACTTCATGCACTGCCACCTACTGGCCACCTCGCAGACCAGCGGGTTTGTGAGTTGCAATTTTCAACTTTTCCAATGCGTCTTAATTGTTAATAGTACACACAGTAACAAAGAATAATCGTATGTTTAGCAGAAGGACCGTGGAACAAGAAACAGAACAAAGACCAAAGATAGGCACTGGCTTAGCAGTAAAAACTAATAATTAGCGAAAAGGGGTTACAAAAAAACCATGAGGCTAATGTAAGACAAGAGGTGGCAATCTCATTTGGCCCCATCGTCTTTAAAAGATGGAATGGAAAGAATGATGCTTTGGATGCATCTGTGTTTTAGGTTAAGGTAAAATATGAGAATGCATACCGAGATCAGCTGTTTAAGACGGCATGAAACATATGCAGAGGCTGACCATAGCAGGTTGAAATGTTTTTCAAAAGCTTAACATAAATACAATGAGCTTAAAGAAAGCGTTCAATCAGTACGTACTATCCACTATGAAACATGGCTCAGACAGACGGGCAAAACCAAAAACTGTAAAACTGCATAAAGAGGAAGAAATGCATACTGCAAGTTGAACTGAGGCAGAGGAAGGCAGGAATTAAGAGTACACAGCTTAACGAAAATTTAAACGACTGTATTATGAAAAGGTTTGGACAGGGCACGTCACGGTTTGAAGGAATGACCGATGGGCAAGAATGCCGAACGTCCAGCGAGGAGATGAAGCGACGGAATCAGCTCGTATGCAGGCGGTTGGGTAAGATTTGTTACATCACTGGATCGCGGGTCTTGGCGGCTTTAAAGGCCTTCATCCAGCAGCGGATTGACCACGGCTCGACGACGGGGTGGTTTGGGGGGGGGGCTTTGCGAGTCTGTGACGCACGATGTGCGCGTAACTCGTCGCCAGGGGGCCGCATCGTCCCCCCCCCGCCCGGAAGTGACTCACAACCACCACCACAGCCTTAGCAGCCCACAACTGCCGCGCCTCCAACAAAGGCGAATCGAATAAATCACACCAAAACCGACAGCCATATCCCCGCGCCCCCACCCCCTCACAAACATCACCGCTATTATCGCCATCACCACCACAGTACAGCGACCGCTACCAGACTCGCCGCTCCCTGCTCCCTTCACTGTTGTTTTGGGTCGCGGGCGGTGGCAATGGCGCCGCAGCCGCCGTAGCCGCACCGTCTTCGCTCTCCACCGTCACCGCCGCCGAGACTCCCCGTGTTTCTATATATTTCAAACTTTCTGTCACGTACTCTCTTGGTGTTGTTGTTACCTCTCTGCGTGCTGCTGCCGCTCTTACCGCTGGAGTTGTCACGGTGGTTGTTGGTGTCGCTCTCACCATTGCAGCCGCTTGCCCCGCTCATGGTCGCCGCCTCGCGCATGAATACACGCACACGAGCCGTGACGCAGCTCCGCCCCCCACCCCCAGATAACTCCGCGGATTGCGCCTGATGATGGCCGGGAAGCGAGGGGCAGTTTTAATTGTAACGCGCCGCTTTACATTCTGTGGGCGACGTCGGGGCTACGGAGAGCGAATGTGAGGCGGTTATCCTGCGAGGTCGCGGACTTTAAGGCGGGGAAGTGCGGGACTATTTTTATGGCCGTGCCGCCATTTCCCCGCTCCAGTGCCTGTAATGGCGGACAGCCTCGGCCTAAATTAGTCGACCCCCTGACCCTGTTACATGTACAAACCACTTTAAGTTAAGGTTTATTTTACATTTTGAACATTTGAAATGGTTAGTTGAGGCAACATTTACACACGTGCGTTCATGAAACAGACTGCTGTGTCCGGTTACATAACAGCTCGAGTTTTAACTTGCACTGCTCTTAAATAAAAAATTAAGTAAAATGAGCTCCACTTATTTGTAAATTCATTGTCCCCTTCAGTGTGTTGTAAACACAGCCTAAAGTCAACTTTCCTCCCAACTTGCACAGCCCAATGCTTTCACTGACGGTATTTGTGTGAAACAAAGCTACATGAGGCGTTTATTGAAATTTCCTCAATAACACGGAGCGAAATTCACTTAAATGTGTCGGGTATAAAACTTGCATTAAAAACTTCAGTGCATTGCTTTCAGTGACAAGCTTACTGTACACGTGTGAAAAATGTACCAGCTTAAAGAACTGCATAAATGATACCCCCTTTACACAATACACAAGGGAAAGTTACTGAATGTTATTAACTCCTTGGCTTGTCATGCTTTGACAGATTAAACATGATACACTGTTTGCGGTCATGTAAATTGTTTCGGTAATAGCTCACTGGGGTCAGTTTCTTTTACGAGAATAACAGCGGGTTTCATTTCCCTTAAGTTTACAACTCACCTTACGTGTTTGATCTTTCTTCTTACCTTCTTAGGTACTATTTTCATATTAACTTTTTATTATAATTTATATTTTCATGTTATTAAGTCTTAAAACCTGTTCGTTGGTGTGGCCAACTCGTTTGCTCCCACGTTCAGCCTCCTAACCAACAGTCATTTAACGTACAATCCTGTATACATTTATAAATATACATTTACATCTTATTTCCACATTAACACACACATTCACTGCACTGAGATTCAAACAAATATACTCGTGTACTGTATATCAGAGGTGGGACAAAGTAATTGTTATGCAAGTCCAAGTCGAGTCGCAAGTCATCAAATTCATGACTCGAGTCTGACTCGAGTCCAAGTCACATGACTCGAGTCCACATCTCATAGGTGGGACAAAGTCATTGTTATGCAAGTCCAAGTCGAGTCGCAAGTCATCAAATTCATGACTCGAGTCTGACTCGAGTCCAAGTCACATGACTCGAGTCCACACCTCTGCTGTATATGCACACATACACGCAGATATACTGTTCACGTACACACGTTTTCATTTACATACACACATAGAGTCTGGTGAAACACATATATACTCAATAACCGCCATCAAAACCACTATTACTACCACTGACACAACTATTGCCACAACTACCACTACCAAAATCATTACCACAACCTCTACCACATGCCCAACTACCACTTCAAGTATTGTACTACCTAATCCATTTCCTATACCCTCACCTTAACCACTACCACGGCCGTTACAACAAATACTATACTACCATCACCACAATCACTGTAACATTCACCTCGACCACGACTACTACCTCACCAACTGCCACTTCCACTAATCATCCACCACCCCCTGTATCTGTGTCTGCCTCCCCTAGTGGTGAATGGTGTCTGAACCAGTTCTGACGCCCCCGTTCCTGTAATCTATGTTTGTCTCCCTCACAACTGCTGGCCCAGTTTCGAGTGGTGTCTGAACCTTGCCTGGATTAGGTCTGGACCTCATATCCCTCTACCTCCCACAAAATTTGCTTGTTTGTGTAGATATTTTCTACCCACATACTCTGATATCATAACCACTTCCAACCACAAACACTGGCATGCCCACTATAACTGCCACAGCCATCGCCACAACAACTACTACTACCACATATATTACCGAAGACACGATTGCGACCCCCCACCAAAGGATCGTAACATTATCGTGGTGGTGAGGTTTGTGTGTTCCAATGACCCTCAGAGCTATGTTGCCTGGAGTCTTGTACTCCTGATAGGGTGTCCCTTGGTGAATAGGTCTGAGGGAGGTTCCAGACAAATAACGGTCCAAACAAAAGCCCCTTATGAATGGTTCTGAAATATAAAAACCAGAGAACCTCGCCCGGACAAGGTATATTGGGACACCACCCTGGAGCCATGCCTGGGTGTGGTGTTCACCGGCATGCGGCTGGTGGGTGGGTCACCCACGTAACCCGGTCGGGCCTAGCCCGAAATGGCTACGTGGTGCCGTCTTGTAGGCCCACCATCCACAAGCCGAAGGGTGAGGGCTGAGTGTAATGCCAGTATGACAGGGAGAGGGATGGTCTCGGACGGATTGGACCTTGGCAATGGACACTAGCTTTTGGGATGTGGAATATCACGTCACCGGGGGGGAAGGAGCCAGAGCTGGTGGAGGAGGTGGAAAGGTATCGACTAGATATAGTCGGTCTCACCTCCACACAGTTATGGCACTGGAACCAAACTTCTTGATGGGGGGTAGTCTCTCTCTTATTCTGGAGTAACCCCTGGTGAGAGGCTTCATCAGCCTGTGATTTCTAACATGCACTTGAATGGTGTGATGCTGAGTGTGAAGCGGCTGGGATGAGGATCATTACCTCAAAATCTGAGGTCATTGTTCACTCCCAGGAGATGATGGAGTGTGCTCTCCAGGTGAGGGGGAAACAGTTGCCCTTAGTGGAGGAATTTAAGTACCTCTGGGTCTTTTTTGCGAGTGATGATAAGTGGGAGATCGGCTGTTGGATCGGTGCAGAGCTAGAGTCCGTCGCCAGGAAAAGGGAGGTCTGGACTTCCCTACTAAACATGCTGCTGCTGCGACAAAGTCCATGATCTCGCACTTTTTCCACCCTCTCCAGTCTCGGTATATCCAGCACACCCTTTCCCTGGCTTCAGTCGTATCTCTCTACACACTTAATCTGTTTCTTTCAACAACGCCACCTCCCCAATAATGTCTTCATTTAATTTTTCCTATCACTTATTTGCCAACGACACCAATATTTTCTTTTCCTTTCCCTCCTTTACCCCTTATGTTGCCTCCCGCATTTCTGACTGCTTTACTGTTTTAAAATCCTGGATGTCACACCACTACCTCTCCATCAATTCTTCGAAAACTGAAATTGTCTTGCCTCACGGCAGATGGGGAGCGTGCGTTCACAGGAAGTTCCTGTTTTTTGATGCTAATGTTGGTCACGTGACCAGGAAGTGACGATGTTAGATTTCCACTGTACCACGCGGGCGTCAGCCATTACACAGATAAGTCAAGATGGCGGCACGCATCGCATCTCAGTGAGACCACAGCCGCACTTGTCCATTGTGGGAGCTTAAGAAGCATTATCTGTAAGTTATTTATATTCCTATAATATTGGAAATGCTGTTGTAATGTTGGAATTACCGTTATAGCAATGTAAATGCCTTTATGGTGCCGTTAAGTTGTTGTAGTAAATACGAGGCCTAGTTAGTAACGAATCCTGTGACTTTCCTTATTGTGGATGTTACTTGTGATTTAGTAGGTCGAGTCAGACTTGTGCCTATGTTGCGATCCTGAGAGTGATGACGAAGTATCTCATCCACAGTTTAGTGTTAAGTGTAATGCTGTACATTTGGGGTGCAGTGGGATGAATACACTATGTGCCTGTATGCAATGCACCAGCTTGTGCCTTTGTCTAGTTGTTCAGGGGTAATGTGGGGGCCTGGTCCTTCCAGGATCTATTGTTATCTGAGACAATGTTCTGATGCTGTGGTGTTCATTGTGTGGGTGTTTCCGAATTATAACAGATGCTGTATCTGTGTTTTCTCACCAGTTTTACCTGTTACAATCAATAAATGACGATCGGAGTTGGACGGTCATCCTGGCTCCGAGGGTTTATTGAACACATCTTAATTTTAGAACTTTCGTGACTGCAGGAATTATTATTTGGTTCTTTCGGTTAAGTCACGTCTAAAGATAAAATAATAAATTAAATAATAGAATACGACGTTTCGATTGCAACACAAGCAATCATCATCAGGTATAATGAAATAGCGACATAATATCTAACCAGAAAACTATAGACAGACATATTAGCAGACAGATATCACAAGATACATACATCGCGAGAGCAACACAGGTGACAGAGAGGGGTGATCGTCTCTGTGGGGTGGCCTTAAATAGACAGGGGGGGGCGGAGGCAGAGAGAGGGAGGGGGGTTAGAAAAAATTAGCATATCAATGAGTGGTCCAAAAGAAAACGTGGTGCTGCGAGTACGATGGCACAGCAAGCAAACCTGAAAATCAGGAGAAAGACACACTAAAATTAAATAACCTAGTAAAATATCGAAATGTAATGTAATACAACACAGAGGGTCGGTCAACACACAATTAACGCATAGCCTGGTTGATTACGTATTTCAAAGATTGCTAAGTTAGAATTTAAGTGTGAACATTCTAAAGAGGACACAGGCAGAGAAAACAAGTCGCCAGAGAGAGAGAAAAAAGATAAGCTTAAAACTTCCCCGTAGAAGTGGTTCAATCTTAATTTTAGAACTTTCGTGACTGCAGGAATTATTATTTGGTTCTTTCGGTTAAGTCACGTCTAAAGATAAAATAATAAATTAAATAATAGAATACGACGTTTCGATTGCAACACAAGCAATCATCATCAGGTATAATGAAATAGCGACATAATATCTAACCAGAAAACTATAGACAGACATATTAGCAGACAGATATCACAAGATACATACATCGCGAGAGCAACACAGGTGACAGAGAGGGGTGATCGTCTCTGTGGGGTGGCCTTAAATAGACAGAGGGGGGGCGGAGGCAGAGAGAGGGAGGGGGGTTAGAAAAAATTAGCATATCAATGAGTGGTCCAAAAGAAAACGTGGTGCTGCGAGTACGATGGCACAGCAAGCAAACCTGAAAATCAGGAGAAAGACACACTAAAATTAAATAACCTAGTAAAATATCGAAATGTAATGTAATACAACACAGAGGGTCGGTCAACACACAATTAACGCATAGCCTGGTTGATTACGTATTTCAAAGATTGCTAAGTTAGAATTTAAGTGTGAACATTCTAAAGAGGACACAGGCAGAGAAAACAAGTCGCCAGAGAGAGAGAAAAAAGATAAGCTTAAAACTTCCCCGTAGAAGTGGTTCAATCTTAATTTTAGAACTTTCGTGACTGCAGGAATTATTATTTGGTTCTTTCGGTTAAGTCACGTCTAAAGATAAAATAATAAATTAAATAATAGAATACGACGTTTCGATTGCAACACAAGCAATCATCATCAGGTATAATGAAATAGCGACATAATATCTAACCAGAAAACTATAGACAGACATATTAGCAGACAGATATCACAAGATACATACATCGTGACTTAACCGAAAGAACCAAATAATAATTCCTGCAGTCACGAAAGTTCTAAAATTAAGATTGAACCACTTCTACGGGGAAGTTTTAAGCTTATCTTTTTTCTCTCTCTCTGGCGACTTGTTTTCTCTGCCTGTGTCCTCTTTAGAATGTTCACACTTAAATTCTAACTTAGCAATCTTTGAAATACGTAATCAACCAGGCTATGCGTTAATTGTGTGTTGACCGACCCTCTGTGTTGTATTACATTACATTTCGATATTTTACTAGGTTATTTAATTTTAGTGTGTCTTTCTCCTGATTTTCAGGTTTGCTTGCTGTGCCATCGTACTCGCAGCACCACGTTTTCTTTTGGACCACTCATTGATATGCTAATTTTTTCTAACCCCCCTCCCTCTCTCTGCCTCCGCCCCCCCTCTGTCTATTTAAGGCCACCCCACAGAGACGATCACCCCTCTCTGTCACCTGTGTTGCTCTCGCGATGTATGTATCTTGTGATATCTGTCTGCTAATATGTCTGTCTATAGTTTTCTGGTTAGATATTATGTCGCTATTTCATTATACCTGATGATGATTGCTTGTGTTGCAATCGAAACGTCGTATTCTATTATTTAATTTATTATTTTATCTTTAGACGTGACTTAACCGAAAGAACCAAATAATAATTCCTGCAGTCACGAACGTTCTAAAATTAAGATTGAACCACTTCTACGGGGAAGTTTTAAGCTTATCTTTTTTCTCTCTCTCTGGCGACTTGTTTTCTCTGCCTGTGTCCTCTTTAGAATGTTCACACTTAAATTCTAACTTAGCAATCTTTGAAATACGTAATCAACCAGGCTATGCGTTAATTGTGTGTTGACCGACCCTCTGTGTTGTATTACATTACATTTCGATATTTTACTAGGTTATTTAATTTTAGTGTGTCTTTCTCCTGATTTTCAGGTTTGCTTGCTGTGCCATCGTACTCGCAGCACCACGTTTTCTTTTGGACCACTCATTGATATGCTAATTTTTTCTAACCCCCCTCCCTCTCTCTGCCTCCGCCCCCCCTCTGTCTATTTAAGGCCACCCCACAGAGACGATCACCTCTCTCTGTCACCTGTGTTGCTCTCGCGATGTATGTATCTTGTGATATCTGTCTGCTAATATGTCTGTCTATAGTTTTCTGGTTAGATATTATGTCGCTATTTCATTATACCTGATGATGATTGCTTGTGTTGCAATCGAAACGTCGTATTCTATTATTTAATTTATTATTTTATCTTTAGACGTGACTTAACCGAAAGAACCAAATAATAATTCCTGCAGTCACGAAAGTTCTAAAATTAAGATTGAACCACTTCTACGGGGAAGTTTTAAGCTTATCTTTTTTCTCTCTCTCTGGCGACTTGTTTTCTCTGCCTGTGTCCTCTTTAGAATGTTCACACTTAAATTCTAACTTAGCAATCTTTGAAATACGTAATCAACCAGGCTATGCGTTAATTGTGTGTTGACCGACCCTCTGTGTTGTATTACATTACATTTCGATATTTTACTAGGTTATTTAATTTTAGTGTGTCTTTCTCCTGATTTTCAGGTTTGCTTGCTGTGCCATCGTACTCGCAGCACCACGTTTTCTTTTGGACCACTCATTGATATGCTAATTTTTTCTAACCCCCCTCCCTCTCTCTGCCTCCGCCCCCCCTCTGTCTATTTAAGGCCACCCCACAGAGACAATCACCCCTCTCTGTCACCTGTGTTGCTCTCGCGATGTATGTATCTTGTGATATCTGTCTGCTAATATGTCTGCCTATAGTTTTCTGGTTAGATATTATGTCGCTATTTCATTATACCTGATGATGATTGCTTGTGTTGCAATCGAAACGTCGTATTCTATTATTTAATTTATTATTTTATCTTTAGACGTGACTTAACCGAAAGAACCAAATAATAATTCCTGCAGTCACGAAAGTTCTAAAATTAAGATTGAACCACTTCTACGGGGAAGTTTTAAGCTTATCTTTTTTCTCTCTCTCTGGCGACTTGTTTTCTCTGCCTGTGTCCTCTTTAGTATGTTCACACTTAAATTCTAACTTAGCAATCTTTGAAATACGTAATCAACCAGGCTATGCGTTAATTGTGTATTGACCGACCCTCTGTGTTGTATTACATTACATTTCGATATTTTACTAGGTTATTTAATTTTAGTGTGTCTTTCTCCTGATTTTCAGGTTTGCTTGCTGTGCCATCGTACTCGCAGCACCACGTTTTCTTTTGGACCACTCATTGATATGCTAATTTTTTCTAACCCCCCTCCCTCTCTCTGCCTCCGCCCCCCCTCTGTCTATTTAAGGCCACCCCACAGAGACGATCACCCCTCTCTGTCACCTGTGTTGCTCTCGCGATGTATGTATCTTGTGATATCTGTCTGCTAATATGTCTGTCTATAGTTTTCTGGTTAGATATTATGTCGCTATTTCATTATACCTGATGATGATTGCTTGTGTTGCAATCGAAACGTCGTATTCTATTATTTAATTTATTATTTTATCTTTAGACGTGACTTAACCGAAAGAACCAAATAATAATTCCTGCAGTCACGAAAGTTCTAAAATTAAGATTGAACCACTTCTACGGGGAAGTTTTAAGCTTATCTTTTTTCTCTCTCTCTGGCGACTTGTTTTCTCTGCCTGTGTCCTCTTTAGAATGTTCACACTTAAATTCTAACTTAGCAATCTTTGAAATACGTAATCAACCAGGCTATGCGTTAATTGTGTGTTGACCGACCCTCTGTGTTGTATTACATTACATTTCGATATTTTACTAGGTTATTTAATTTTAGTGTGTCTTTCTCCTGATTTTCAGGTTTGCTTGCTGTGCCATCGTACTCGCAGCACCACGTTTTCTTTTGGACCACTCATTGATATGCTAATTTTTTCTAACCCCCCTCCCTCTCTCTGCCTCCGCCCCCCCTCTGTCTATTTAAGGCCACCCCACAGAGACGATCACCCCTCTCTGTCACCTGTGTTGCTCTCGCGATGTATGTATCTTGTGATATCTGTCTGCTAATATGTCTGTCTATAGTTTTCTGGTTAGATATTATGTCGCTATTTCATTATACCTGATGATGATTGCTTGTGTTGCAATCGAAACGTCGTATTCTATTATTTAATTTATTATTTTATCTTTAGACGTGACTTAACCGAAAGAACCAAATAATAATTCCTGCAGTCACGAAAGTTCTAAAATTAAGATTGAACCACTTCTACGGGGAAGTTTTAAGCTTATCTTTTTTCTCTCTCTCTGGCGACTTGTTTTCTCTGCCTGTGTCCTCTTTAGAATGTTCACACTTAAATTCTAACTTAGCAATCTTTGAAATACGTAATCAACCAGGCTATGCGTTAATTGTGTGTTGACCGACCCTCTGTGTTGTATTACATTACATTTCGATATTTTACTAGGTTATTTAATTTTAGTGTGTCTTTCTCCTGATTTTCAGGTTTGCTTGCTGTGCCATCGTACTCGCAGCACCACGTTTTCTTTTGGACCACTCATTGATATGCTAATTTTTTCTAACCCCCCTCCCTCTCTCTGCCTCCGCCCCCCCTCTGTCTATTTAAGGCCACCCCACAGAGACGATCACCCCTCTCTGTCACCTGTGTTGCTCTCGCGATGTATGTATCTTGTGATATCTGTCTGCTAATATGTCTGTCTATAGTTTTCTGGTTAGATATTATGTCGCTATTTCATTATACCTGATGATGATTGCTTGTGTTGCAATCGAAACGTCGTATTCTATTATTTAATTTATTATTTTATCTTTAGACGTGACTTAACCGAAAGAACCAAATAATAATTATTGAACACGTGGTTATCTACTCGACTAGCGGTGCAACGCAGCGCACAGCGAGGCCGAGATAGTAAAAAGACATTCTTCTTAAAGCTCCCAAGAAGCTCTTCAGCCAGCTCTGCAGCCAGCCCTGCAGCCAGCTCTGCAGCCAGCCCTGCAGTCAACTCTGCAGCCAGCCCTGCGGCCAGCTCTGCAGTCAGCTCTGCAGTCAGCCCTGCAGCCAGCCCTGCAGCCAGCCCTGCAGCCAGCCCTGCAGCCAGCCCTGCAGCCAGCTCTGCAGCCAGCTCTGCAGTCAGCCCTGCAGCCAGCCCTGCAGCCAGCCCTGCAGCCAGCTCTGCAGCCAGCCCTGCAGCCAGCCCTGCAGCCAGCTCTGCAGTCAGCTCTGCAGCCAGCCCTGCAGTCAACTCTGCAGCCAGCTCTGCAGCCAGCCCTGTAGTCAGCCTGCAACAAGCAAGGAGCTCTGCAACGAGTCTACATTAAAATCGTGCTGCAAGCATCGCAGCATGGAAAGCCATAGTTCAGCAGGGAGAGATGCTGAAGAAGGTGAACCAAGCAATCCAGGATCTCCCATCCTGCCTCAAGAGGACCAAGGGAGTTCAAGGCCCCAGAGGGAGGTCAGGTTGACGCAACGGGCCTTGGAAAGCTATGAGGCTGAGAAACAGGACCTGGATGCCAGGATACAACGGGCATGGATTTTTCTGAAGCTTCAAATGCCTCAGACACAGTGGCCTCAATTCAGCGGGCCATCCAGCGAATGAATGTGAGCAGCTCAAGCTACAAGCTCCTGGCAAATAGATACATCTCCCTCCTGATGAAGGTGAAAACAGATGAGGGCATTGAGGGAGTGCGCAGACAAGAGCACTTCCTTGAACTGCTCGATGATAATGTGCAGGCAGTGATACAAGATGCAATGGACCGTGTGGAGGGCTTAAGAGAGACACGATCTCAGCACTCTGTCTCATCCAGGTCCACCACAAGATCTAAAGCCTCAGCGCACTCACAGACATCATCTACTAGTATGGCAGCAGCTCAGGCACACGCAGCAGCAGAAGCAGCAAGCGCCCGTATTGCCTACTGAAGAGGAAGCCATGCTAATTGAAAAGGCTCGCATACAAGAAGAAGTAAGCATAGCAGAGAGTACATTAGTGGCTACCGCCACACGGAAGAAAATTGAGCTGGATGCTAATTTAAGCACCCTACAACTCAAAAAAGAAGCAGCTGCTGCAAGGGCCCAGGCAAAGGTGCTCGAGGCAGCAGCCGACATGGATAAGGAAGAGAATTGGAGTGAGTTTGGCACTCAGATACCTGTCAAGGACAGTGATCAACTCACCAAAAAAAATATTTTGGACTGGTCTGAACAATGCATCAATGCTCCTCCACCAAACCATACTGAACAAAGGGTGGACGTTCAGGCATTGCCATCTCCACTCCGAATGAACATGAATGCTGTCTACAGGAATGGTGGAAATGCATATCCCGCTCTGGCAGTTAGTCGCCAACTCAGCGTCGCGCACGTGGGGTCAGACGTGGATGCACCAAGTCAGACCCACATTCCAGACAGTCACATAAGGGGATCCAACCAACGTGATCGAAACCCTTTGGGACCACAGTCCAACGCCATTGCAAATGGCGGCATGCTAGGCAATACAGCCAATAATGCCGCCTCACAAGCGCCAGTATGGACACACCCTGGATCAGCTGGACTAGGAAACTTTGCTAGGTACCTGGCTCACCGCGAACTAATCAACACAGGACTCGTTAAGTTTGATGACCACTCTGAGAACTATCGAGCCTGGAGATCTACCTTCAGGAATGCAATCCGAAATGCAGACATCTCTGCAAGTGAAGAACTCGACCTGTTGGTGAAATGGTTAGGAAATGAATCTGCAGAGTATGCAAAGAGGATCCGGTCAGCAAACATTGACGACCCCGCCTCAAGCCTGCATGCGGTGTGGGAGAGGCTCGAGGAGTGCTATGGTAGCCCAGAAACCATTGAGAAGGCTCTCTTCAAGAAGTTGCAGAACTTTCCAAAAATCTCTGGTCGAGACAATAAAAGGTTACGGGAGCTTGGTGATCTTTTGATGGAGCTTGAATCAGCCCAGGCTGATCCCTACTTACCAGGTCTCATTTTCTTGAATACCTACCATGGCGTGAACCCCATCGTAGAGAAATTGCCATTTGACGTGCAGGAAAAATGGAGAACAGCGGGTTCAAGATACAAGTCAGAGCATCAGGTTGCATTCCCCCCATTCTCTTTTTTCTCAAAGTTTATCCGCAACCTGGCTAAGACTAGAAATGACCCGAGTTTCATGTTTGGCACCACGGGGATTTCCAGTCCAGATCTCCCAAAAATGTAAAGGACAACGGCAAAACGAGGAACAGCGAGAGTGCCAATTTCCGTACACAAGACTGAGGTCTCTCCTGCGACATTCGCAAACTCCGTCCAGGCAACCACCACAAAGAAAAAGAGAGGATCCAGAGAAGCAATGCCCATTGCATGATAAACCTCACTCCCTCCAGAAATGCCGTGAGTTCAGGAGGAAGCCATTGGGAGAGCGGAAGAACATGCTGAAAGAAGAGTGTGCTTCAAATGCTGTGCTTCTACAAACCACCTTGCAAGGAATTGCAAGGCAGATATCAAGTGCGAGGAATGTGGCAGCGACAAACACGCAACTGCTCTGCACACATTTTACTCGAAACCCAGTAGCACTAAGGCTTCCGATCCCGAAGCTGAGCACGGCGGGGAGCAAGGCGAGACCGCCGCACTCACTTCGTCAATCACAACCAAATGCACAGAAGTCTGTGGAGAAGGCTTCAAAGGAAGATCTTGCTCAAAGATATGCCTCGTCCGAGTCTATCCCAAAGGACATCCTGAAAGGGCAGTAAGGATGTACGCCATAATGGACGACCAGAGCAACAGGTCGTTGGCAAGGTCAGAGTTCTTTGATCAGCTAAGTGTGGGTGGGAATTCCTTTCCATACACGCTCAGAACATGCTCAGGACTGATGGAGACAGCGGGAAGAAGAGCGAGCGGCTTCATGGTGGAAACCATAGAGAGCACCATGAAGCTAGCCCTTCCTACGGTGACAGAGTGCAACGAGATACCGGACGACAGGAGTGAGATTCCCACGCCCGAAGTTGCACGTCACCACCCACACCTGAAACCCATAGCAGAGTTCATCCCGCCATTGGATCACGCGGCACAGATTTTACTTCTGCTCGGCAGGGACATGCTGAGAGTCCACAAGGTTCGCGACCAACGCAATGGACCTCACGACGCTCCCTACGCCCAGAGACTCGATCTAGGATGGGTCATCGTGGGTGACATTTGTCTCGATGGGACCCACAAACCAGACCACATTAGCACATTTAGAACGAGTGTGCTCACAAATGGACGCACGTCGCTCTTCAAACCGTGCCCCCAACCACTTCACGCTGAAAGAGGAACTCGGCGAGAGAAGTCAAGGCTGTACCGTTCAGACTTACGAAGAAACCACCATGACTTCGCTTGTGCATCCACCGTCTTCGTTGGAGTTTGTTCCTCCACGTTTCTCCAAGCCAGTCCTGACTGACGGGAAGAAGACTAAGGTGAAGCCGCTGCTCGTCGCTCTGCTGGTGGTCGTGGCGGTGGTCGCTGTGACCGTGGCCTCTCCGTTCCTCGACTCGGAGCTATCGTCCGAGTGGGAATTCTGGAAGGAGTTCCACGGCAAGGCCCCACAACCGGAACATACCATCTCAAGGCTCGAGCTGTGTGGAGCCATTCTTGCTACAGAGGTGGCGGAACTGATCTTAGACGAATTTGACGTCAAACTGGACGCGGTCAAGTTCTACACGGACAGTAAGGTCGTACTAGGCTACATAAACAACCAAACCAGAAGGTTCTACACCTACATCAGCAACCGGGTGGAGCGCATCAGGAATTACGTTCCAACTGACCAGAATCCAGCAGATCTCGCAACTAGGTCCGTCCCTGCATCTCTGCTGAATCAAACCATCTGGCTGACGGGTCCAGCGTTCCTGTTACGACGTGACCTTGGCCCATGTACTACCAAGGAGACCTTTGGACTCTTAGAGCCCGAGTCCGACAAGGAGATTCGTCCTCTAGTGACAACTTTCGTGACAAATGTGCGACCGAGAAGTCCACTGAGTCCACACCATTTTGAACATTTCTCGAAATGGACGACGCTCGTGCGAGCGATAGCACATTTAACGCATATCGCAGACTGCTTCCATCGCCCGATGAGAGCCACCACTGGTAGCTGCAATGGATGGCATTACTGCACAGTGCCACGCACTGAAGACGAGCTTTCCAGAGTAAGGAAATCAATCTTCCGCTGTGTGCAACAGGCAGCTTATGCAAGTGAGATCAAGGCCATCAACAAGGGAGAAGACCTTCCTAGGGTCAGCACCCTCAGGAAGCTAAACCCCGGGATGGACAAATAGGACTTGCTCAGGATCGGTGGTCGGCTAGGGAATGCAAAATTAGATGAGAATGAACGAAACCCCCTCATAATCCCAAGCCAGAGCCACATCGCAATCTTACTCGTGCGCCACTACCACGAGAAGGTCAAGCATCAAGGTCGGCACTTCACAGAAGGAGCAATCCGATCTGCAGGGCTGTGGATCGTTGGAGCAAAGAGGTGCATCGCCAGCACAATCCACAAGTGTATCCGGTGTCGCAAGCTACGTGGAAAACAGGAAGAACAGAAAATGGCAGACCTCCCAGCCGATCGACTCAGTGTGGAACCTCCCTTCACCTCTGTAGGGATTGACGTGTTCGGACCAAGGACAGTCATCTCCCGCCGCACCAGAGGAGGGCTCGTGAACAGCAAATGTTGGGTAGTGCTGTTCACCTGTATGAGCACACGAGCAGTGCACATCGAAGTCATCGAGTCCATGGACTCTTCGAGCTTTATAAATACACTCCGGAGATTCTTCGCCATCAGAGGGCCAGCCAAGCAACTCCGTTCTGATTGTGGAACCAATTTCATAGGAGCATGTAAAGAGCTTAAGATCAATACGGAGAATGTCGAAGATTATTCTGTCAGGAAATACCTTGGTGACCAAGGATGCACATGGATCTTCAATCCTCCCCACTCTTCGCACATGGGTGGAGCCTGGGAACGCATGATCGGGATTGCTCGACGCATTCTCGACTCCATGCTATGTGATGTCGGGTCCACACGGCTCTCTCACGAGGTCTTGACCACTCTCATGGCCGAGGTCTCAGCCATAATTAACTCAAGACCCCTGATCCCCGTCTCAACCGACCCGGAGTCACCATTCATCTTGACTGCTGCTACACTTCTTACCCAGAAGACAGATGTGCTCACAGCACCTACCGAGGAGGCCAGCACTGCAGACCTCTACAGACGTCAATGGAGACAAGTGCAGAGCTTCGCGAACACGTTCTGGCGTCGCTGGAAAAACGAGTACCTTACGACACTCCAAGTGCGCAACAAGTGGCAGTCTAATAGACCAGACATCCAAGAAGGCGACCTCGTCCTACTGAAGGACAACCAAGCCAAACGGAATGAGTGGCCAATGGGCCGCATCCTCAAGTCGATTCCAAGTGCCGATGGAAAAGTTCGAAAGGTCGAGGTTATGATTGCGAAGCAAGGTGTCGCAAGAACTTTCATCAGGCCCATAGTCGAGATAGTACTACTTCTCTCTCGCAAAGATATGGACAAATAAGTCGACCCGTTGAAGTTGTTATACACTTGTTTATGAGATAGGAAATAAATGGTGGTATCTCCTAGATACCAGACGGGGAGTGTCTTGCCTCACGGCAGATGGGGAGCGTGCGTTCACAGGAAGTTCCTGTTTTTTTATGCTAATGTTGGTCACGTGACCAGGAAGTGACGATGTTAGATTTCCACTGTACCACGCGGGTGTCAGCCATTACACAGATAAGTCAAGATGGCGGCACGCATCACATCTCAGTGAGACCACAGCCGCACTTGTCCATTGTGGGAGCTTAAGAAGCATTATCTGTAAGTTGTTTATATTCCTATAATATTGGAAATGCTGTTGTAATGTTGGAATGACCGTTATAGCAATGTAAATGCCTTTATGGTGCCGTTAAGTTGTTGTAGTAAATACGAGGCCTAGTTAGTAACGAAGCCTGTGACTTTCCTTATTGTGGATGTTACTTGTGATTTAGTAGGTCGAGTCAGACTTGTGCCTATGTTGCGATCCTGAGAGTGATGACGAAGTATCTCCTCCACAGTTTAGTGTTAAGTGTAATGCTGTACATTTGGGGTGCAGTGGGATGAATACACTATGTGCCTGTATACATGACCCAGCCAATGCCGCCTTGATTGCTGCAGGAGCTTACTGATGGTAATATGTCCAGATTGTTCAAGGATTTGTGAGCTAGTCACAAGGGCAGGACTTTTTGCCGAGAAGACCCAAAGCTTTGTGTGGAGTGACAGACCAAGCAGCTTCCAAATAGCGTTACGCACTGGACGAAAAGATAATGCCACTCGCCTGATTCGGAGTGAGGCCTCTGCTGCCAAACAAGAGTTGGTCATAAGCACACTACCCAGTTACAGAAACTTCTCCACTCTCTACACTACAGACCTATCACTCATGGGGAGTTGAGGGTTAGAATATTAGATGATACAAAATACTCAGGCAGGCGCTTAGTTTTGTTGATGGTAAAGCCTCACCTCTTAGTGGCATGCTCTACGTTTAGCAGCAGAACCTCCAACTCCTCAGAGTGAACAGCAACCACCAGATCATTAGCGCACATAATATGGTTGACCAATAGGGAGCCATAAATTGACTGCACCTGGATATCGATCCCGTGTATCTGTACCAGATAAGGATTTCACTGCGGCAGCCATGGAGAGCTTATTGAACTATGCGGGAAGCAGAGGACATCCCTGTCGCACCCCAATGGGAACAGGGAATAGCTCTAACTCCCGGCCACTCAACTTTATCCGGGCCTGCCAACCATCACGAAGGTCATTAATGATTGTGAGCATCGAACCATGGACCCGGAAATCACGAAGAACAACCGACAACCCATGCCTACCGATGGTATCATAGGCTCTAGATTTGAAGCTTTCGTGACTGCAAGGAATCATATTTTTAGGTTTTTTCGGTAAAGTCACGTAGGTAAAACATCAAAATTAATGAAAATAAAATAAAAACAAAAATAAAAATCACGACGTTTCGGAGGCAACACAAGTCTCCGTCATCAGGTGGGACCGTCACAGCCGAATTAGCTGCATCAAGCATCACTGCATCAAGCATCACTTGATGCAGCTAATTCGGCTGTGACGGTCCCACCTGATGACGGAGACTTGTGTTGCCTCCGAAACGTCGTGATTTTTGTTTTTGTTTTTATTTTATTTTATTTTCATTAATTTTGATGTTTTACCTACGTGACTTTACCGAAAAAACCTAAAAATATGGTATCATAGGCCTTGACCAGGTCAATAAAGCAGAAATGTAGGTTCATTTGAAATTCCCTACACCTCTGCTGTAGCAGGGGGACAGAGAATATGGCATCCGTGCAGGACCGTCCTGTTCTGAAACCACACTGGGGCTCCCCAAGCCTCTCCTCAGTGTCCCTAGCAAGGCGATGTTGAATAATACTTGCAAGAACTTTTCCCGACACACTGACAAAGGAGATGCCCCGTTAGTTGTTACAATCTGTGCGGTCCACCTTCTAAAAGAGCGGGATCACCAGGGCATCCTTCCAATTCTGCAGAACCTGTCCTATGGTCCAGACAGTTATGATGATGTAAAATAGGGCAGTTAGCACACAGATGCGACCCTCCATTAGAAGTTCGCGTGGGAGATCATCTCCGCCTGGCAGTTTTCCTAGTCTCAGACTCCTGATCGCCCCTTCTACTTCCTCAACAGATGGCACCACAATCTGCCACTTACAAGGGGTGGTTACTTGTGCCAATATTTGAGGCATCGCAGCCCCCCCCCCCCCACCTTGCCCCATGATGTTATCTGGACTAAGGGATTTTACCTCCCACAAGACCTCACAGATATAACCTGCAAACCTGCAGACCTGTTCCAGGGAGTCAGAGATTGGATCACTGTTCTTGCTCTTCAGGATAGTGATAGGTGAGGCACTATCAGTAACTTTTTGATGGAATTAAAGAGTAATTTGTGATTGAAGGCTACTGAGGCAGATTCTATCTCCTTAGCATTTCGCATCCAGCACTCATCCTTGCAGCGCCGCACAGCTCTCCAAACCTCTGAGGAAAGACTGCGGTAAGCCTCCTGATTCTCTGACATGGAATGTTGTAGACAGCGGAGTGGGCCTGTCATTTTCTTTCATCCAGCTGGAACACCTCCTTTTTCAGCCGGGGTATCTGGGGAGTTCTGGACTCCATACATTATATAGCTATTGCAGCTGCATGAGCCACAGTCCTGAACCTTACCCATTTCCCCTCAGCATCAGGAGGAGGGGGTCAATGTCAACCGCAGCTGCAAGCAATGTTGAAATTCCCACTTACAACTATCATCAGCTGGCTCAGACCAGGCTACTGCTGATTTTGAATTGGGTCCTAGGTGCATACCCACTACCCCAGTAGGATAATTACAGGTGTATCTTACAGATGACAAGCTGATTGTCGTGGGCAGAACAGCTCCATGCTAGGTCCTGGTGTCAAGGACATGGGCCCGTATCTGCTGTTCCGTCACTATGTAATGCAGCAGATGCTCCTGCTTGGAGCTGGTGTGCATCCATGATGTTGTGTGGATGTGCCAATGCTGGAACAGCGTGTTAGTAATTACAAACCCATGCGTTGGACAGAAGTCTAATGGTACTCTTAGGTTTTTTCGGTAAAGTCACGTAGGTAAAAAAAAAGATAAGTAATAAAAATAATATAAGAACTAATAGAAATAAAATAATACATCACGACGTTTCGGAGGCAACACAAGCTTCAGTCTTCAGATGTAACCGTCACAGCACGATTGCTGTATCAAGTAAAGAGAAATCCCAAGAGACCCGACCTTGTATATATACTGGTTGAGGGGGGGAGGAGCCAGGGTAGGCCCCTGGAGATGAGTTTTTATAAGGTTGGTACGGCTGCTGCTGGGACTGAGCCTTTGTTATGTAGACTGGTTGAGCGGGGAGGAGCCAGGGTGGGCCGCGGGAGAGGAGTTGTTATGATATGGTTGGTGCGGCTGCTGCTGCTGGGACTGAGTCTTTGTTATGTAGATGGCAGAAGCAGAAAAGCAAGTCAGGACCAAGCAGCCCCTTGCTATGTTGCTGGGTGGGTAAAACTTAAAGCAGGCAACCAGCGTGTGAAAAAATAAGCTAAACATGATAAAACAAAACTGGCTGTCTATCAGTAAACTGTACGGTAACTAAAGAATAGTGTCTGTCAAATAAGATGCTCTAAATATGTGTAGTTAAATCTTTTTTGCATGGTTAATAACATCTTTCCAATGATTACTCAGTTTGTACCCATCATCACGGTTGAAATTATGTCTGTGTTTGTATATCTGGATGGCTTCGTGTACAAACCTTTGATGGTAGCCAGGAGGTTTGCAGAGCACCTTGGTCTCGGAAAAGACAATCTCATGAGAGCCCACAGCGTTGTAGCAATAATCGGCAAAGGCGGAAGACTCAATTTTGCCGTGTTTCAGATCTGACTTGTGCTCGCGGACACGATCAGAGACATGACGTTTCGTTTCTCTAATGTAACAATCACCACAGTTGCAACTCAGTTTGTAAACTCCAGGGTATTGTAAGTCAGGAATTACATCTTTCACAGATGGAATTAGAGAAGTCTAATGGCCTCGTTGTATTATTGAGCTGACCTGGACCATGCCTTCGAATCACTCTGGCACAGGTGTCTGCATCCTGACCTACATTAAGGTCATCCAACAGGATGAATCTATCCCGACGGGCCACTTTAGTTATCACCTGGGACAGGAGGTTATGGAAGGCATCTGACTCATCGCCTTTCTGCATAAACAATGACACATACAAAACAAATAACTCCCTACTCGTAGTTAATTGGCCAATCCAAGTGCTCCTCCCCCCGCCCAAGCAATAAAACCCAAGGCTCACTCTGTCATTCTAATTGAGTCACAATGCTTTGCTCTTCTTGGTCGTGATCTCATTAACCATATAGGGGTAGTTATTATAAAGTTGTGTTTTAGTAGTACTCTTGTGCTGTATCTTTTTATTTCACGTTTGTATCTCTTGCCACCTCTACAGAACACACACTCACTCTCTTGGGGCGATACACAGATGCAATCTCAAACAGCTGGTGTAGAATCGCAATCAAGATGCCTTTATTTGCACACCAAAAGGGCACCAACAACATCCGCACCTTCGTCAAAGCCTTGAACGTGATTTTTCTCAGTCACAGACAGGCCTCACATAGCTGTCCATTCTCTGTTCCCTGCCTCTGTTCCCTTCAGTAGCTTCCCCTGGTTTCGGAAAGGGGCAGAGACTAAAGAAAAACCTGCTTGTTAAGGCCAGTCATGTACCAAGTCAACCACGTAGCCATCATGCAATCTATTTTCCTTAGCTTACAATTCTCTTACTCTCTTCAGCACAATTGTCTCGGTCTCGCTGTGCGCTGCGTTGCACCACTAACCGAGTAGTTAACCTCGCATTCAATAAACTTTCAGAGCCAGGGTGAACATCCGACTCTGACATATTTAATTAATTGAACGAGGTAAACCTGATGGAAAAAACAGTACAAAATACAGCATCTGTTAATACTTGTGTAGTGACTGTGCTTGTCACTGTATGGTGCCGGGGCTTACGAAGCCTCGGCGGGTAAGGTGTTGTCATTATCGGAAGCCCGGGTTACGGGATGTAGTACCAGCCCTAGTGGGGCTTGGGTGAGTGCTGGTTAGCGCGGACGCACCGCGAGCAGTGTGCGGTGCAGGCTCCCGGTGAGGGAGCGAGAGGGAGCGTCAGCCAGCCAGGGTTACCTTGGGCATGATACGCTGGTTGACCTGCTGTCACGTGACTGGATGCTATTGGAGGGGGGCTACCGGTGGACAGGTGCCATGGGGCGGTCACGTGGTCCAAAGGAGCTCTCGGGAATCTTCGAGAAGGAGCTCGAGAGACCTGGAAGGTGGGTGGGGCGAAGGGCGGAGCCAGCCCCAGCCCGGGGGAATATAATGAGGGCCCCGTAATGAGCTCGAGGTTCTTCGTATGCTGGTGTTACGAAGATCTACATCAGGGAGACGAAGCCTCTAGCCACGCGGTCCCGGACCCCGTTTGTGGTCTGGACTGGGATAGCGAACCGTGCCTAGTTCTGCCGTAGCGTGGTTAGATGGGCATTCGAGACCCGAGTGTAGATTGTGTTATGTTACGCACTGTTGTGTAAATAAATAGTGTTGCTCCTAAGATAACGTCTGCGATGCAGTTGGACTCACTACTGATGGAAAAACACAGCACAAAATACAGCATCTGTTAATACTTGGAATATCAATAGAATGAATGAACACTGCATCATCATAATATTGTCTTAGATAACATGAAACTCAACAATACGTCCTGGATGGACCAGGCACCTACATTAGCACGGGATAGCTATACAAGAGAATAAGCTACTATGTTAAATAAGGTCACTTCGTGTAATCACCATATTGCAGCCTAAATGTACAGTGCTGCACATAACACTGAACTGTGGATGAGATACTTCTTCATCCTTGCTCTAAAGATCACATTAAAGTTACATGGGCACAGGTCTGGCTCCACTTATCCAACTATAAGTAACATTCACAATGATGCAAGTGGCAGGCTTCATTGTTAACTAGGCCTCATATTTATCGCAACAATTTAACAGCATTATAAAGGCATTTGCAGCATTATAATTGCAATCATAACATTATAACAGCATTCCCAGTATTATAAGAACATAAACACACTTACAAACAATGCTTATTAAAGTTTCACAATGAACAGATGCACCTGTCTTCACTGAGACGCTATTTGTGCCTCCATTTTGTACTCTGTGTAATGGCTGACACCTTGCCTCATGGCTTAGAGAATCTTAAATCGTAACTTCCTGGTCACGTGACCAAATTCAACACCATATCAGGGAATTCCTGTGTACGCACACCCCCATACCTGCCGAGAGGCAGAACACTCCCTGTCTGGTGTCTAGAGATACCACCATTTATTTTCCTATCTCATAAACAAATGTACACCAAACTTCAACCGGTCAACTTATTTGTCCATATATTTGCGAGAGAGAAGTAGTACTGTCTCAGCTATAGGCCTGACGAAAGTTCTTGTGACACCGTGCTTCGCTTTCATAACCTCAACCTTTAAAACTTTTCCATTGGCTCTGGGAATCGTCATGAAAATGCGGCCCATTGGTCACTCATTCCGTTTGACTTGGTTGTCCTTCAGAAGGACGAGGTCACCCTCTTGGATGTCTGGTCTGCTCGACTGCCACTTGCTGTGCACTTGAAGTGTCTCGTTTTTCCAGCAACGCCTGAACGTGTTGGCGAAGTTCTGCATTTGTCTCCATTGACGTCTGTAGAGGTCTGCAGTGCTGACCTCCTCGGTGGGTGCTGTGAGCACGTCTGTCTTCTGGGTAAGAAGTGTAGCAGGAGTCAAAATTAATGGTGACTCCGGGTCGGTTGAGACGGGAATCAGGGGTCTTGAGTCAATTATAGCTGAGATCTCGGCTATGAGAGTGGTCAAGACCTCGGGAGAGAGCCGTGTAGACCCCGACATCACACAGCATGGAGTCAAGAATGCGTCGAGCAATCCCGATTTTTCGTTCCCAGGCTCCACCCATATGCGAAGAGTGAGGAGGATTGAAGATCCATGTGCAGCCTTGGTCACTAAGGTATCTCCCTACCGAATCATCTTCAACATTTTCCGTATTGATCTTAAGCTCTTTACATGCTCCAGTGAAATTGGTTCCACAATCAGAACGGATTTGCTTGGCTGGCCCTCTGATGGCGAAGAATCTCCGGAGTACATTTATAATGCTCGAAGAGTCCATGGACTTGATGACTTCGATGTGCACTGCTCGTGTTCTCATACAAGTGAACAGCACCACCCAACGTTTGCTGTTCGCTAGCCCTCCTCTGGTGCGGTGGGAGATGACTGTCCATGGTCCGAACACGTCGATCCCTACAGAGGTGAAGGGAGGTTCCATACTGAGTCGATCAGCTGGGAGGTCTGCATTTTCTGTTCTTCCTGTTTTCCACATAGCTTGCGACACCTGTTACACTTGTGGATTGTGCTGGTGATGCACCTCTGAGGTGATGCCACTGTTCTTCTTGATTTACTGGGTTTGGAGTAAAATGTGTGCAAAGCAGTTGCATGTTTGTTGCTGCCACATTCCTCGCACTTGATATCTGCCTTGCAATTCCTTGCAAGGTGGTTTGTAGAAGCACAGCATTTGAAGCACACTCTAAACTCTTTCAGCATATTCTTCTGCTCTTCCAATGGCTTCCTCCTGAACTCAATACATTTCTGGAGGGAGTGAGGTTCATCATGCAATGGGCATTGCCTTTATGGATCTTCTATCTTTTTCTTTGTGATGGTTGCCTGGACGGAGTTTACGAATATCGTAGGAGAGACCTCAGTCTTGTGTACGGAGATTGGCACTCTCGCTGTTCTTCATCTCGCCGTTGCTCTTTCGATTTTTGGGAAATCTAGACTGGAGATCCCCGTGGTTCCAAACATGAAACTCGGGTCATTTCTGGTCCTAGCCAGGTTGTGGATACAATTTGAGAAAAACGAGAATGGGGGGGAATGCATCCTGATGCTCTGACTTGTATCTTGAACCCTCTGTTCTCCATTTCTCCTGCATGTCGAATGGCAATTTCTCTATGATGGGGTTCACTCTATGGTAAGTGTTCAAGAAAATGAGATCTGATAAGTAGGGGTAAGCCTGGGCTGATTCAAGTTCCATCAGAAGATCTCCAAGCTCTCGTAACCTTTTATTGTCTTGACCAGAGATTTTTGGAAAGTTCTGCAACTTCTTGAAAAGAGCCTTCTCAATGGTTTCTGGGCTACCATAGCATTCCTCGAGCCTCTCCCACTCTGCATGCAGGCTTGAGGCAGGGTCATCTATGTTTGCCAACCGGATCCTCTTTGTGTACTCTGCAGATTTGTTTCCTCACCATTTCACCAATAGGTCGATTTATTCACGTACGGAGATGTCTGCATTCCTGAAAGTAAATCTCCAGGCTCAAAGTTCTCAGAGTGGTCATCAAATTTTACGAGTCCTGTGTTGATTAGTTCGTGGTGAGCCAAGTACCTAGCAAAGTTCCCTATGCCTGCTGATCCAGGGTGTGTACATACTGGTGCTTGTAAGGTGCCATAATTGGCTGTATTGCCTTGCATGCCATCATTCACAATGGCGTTGGATTGTGGGCCCAAAAAGTTTCGGTCACATTGATTTGATCCCTTTATGTGACTGTCTGGAATGTGGGTCTGACTTGATGCTTCTTTGTCTGACCCCATGTGAGTGAGGCTTAGTCGGCAGCTAACTGCCAGGGCAGGATATGCATTTCCACCATTCCCATAGACAGCATTTATGTTCACTCGGCATGGAGGCGGTGATGCCTCGACATCCACCCTTCGAATCTTGACTTAAAGCTTTCGTGACTGCAGGAATTAATATTCTTGGGTCTTTTGGTAAAGTCACGTAGATAGGCACAAAGAAAATAATTAAAAATAACAGAAAACTATGACGTTTCGATCACAACGCAAGCGGTTGTTTTCAGGAAAAGGGGGGTTAGCTTCCAAGGGGAACTGTTTATAAGGGTTTGAAATGGGCGTAGCCCAAATGTCAGCAGCCAATGACAATGTAAGTATTCAGCAGCGAGCCTGGCGGTAGTTCATTTTCCACCAATAAAAGGGCTGCCAGGTGAAAATTAGCATTTTAAAGAGAGATTAGCATGTTAATGGCAGATCACAGAGCCGCAACCAAGGGGTCGGCACGCAAAGTGACTGTGAAAGCGCAAGTTTGAAATGGGCGTAAAGCACAACTAATATCGGAAGGTGGTAGGATGGGAACATCATAGCCAATTATGACTTAAACTGGTTGATAATGTCCTTACAATAATTGCTCAGTTTGTACCCATCTTCTCGGTTGAAATTGTCTGTCTATATATATATGGATGGCTTCATGAACGAATCTTTGTTGATAGCCAGTGGGGTTGAAAAGTACCTTCGTCTTAGAGAAATAAATTTCGTGTGAGTCCACCGCATTAAAACAATGATCAGTCACAGCTGAGGTATTGGTCCTACCGTGTTTCAGATCTGCCTTATTTTCCCCAATGTAACTACTGCCGCAGACACAGCATAGTTTGTAAATGCCGGGGTATTGCATGTCAGGGATCACATCCTTCACAGATGGGATCAGATCACGAATTTTATGTACTGTGTTAAATCGAACCTGGATCTTGTGTTTGCTCATGATTTTGGAAATATTTTTTGTGACCCCTGCTATGTATGGCAAGGTTATGGTTTTGATTGGGTCCACAAATGGTTCTTTCCCAACGGTTGGGGTGATAGCTTTACGGATTGTGTAGTCTGAATATCCATTCATCTTGAGAGCTTGGTGTACGTGTTCCAGTTCACTGGCTAGGTGATGACGGTCACAAATACATCGAGCTCTATGGTGTAGAGTTTTGATGAGGGAATTCTTTCTGGGATGGATGGTCGTGGGAGTCGGGTTTTAGGTAAGCATCCTTATGGGTGGCTTTCCTGTAGACAGAGTGTCCCATTGAGCCATCTGGTCTCTTTTCGATTATAACATCCAAGAATGGTAACTTGCCATCCTTTTCCACCTCCATGGTGAATTTGATGGCTGGGTGTATGGAATTGATGTGGTTGAGGAATTGGTTCAGAGCTAGTCGGCCACGTGGCCAAATGACGAACGTGTCATCTATATACCTCTTCCACAATGACGTATGTAGAGTGGATGCGTGGATGGCATTTGTCTCAAAATTTTCCATGAAAACATTGGCTACAACTGGAGATAATGGAGAACCCATTGGGTCACCTTCAACTTGTTTGTAGAATGTTCCATTCCAGGTGAAGTAAGTGTGGTGAGGCAGTGTCTTACCAGGGCCGGTCCATCAGCATTCAGTCCTTGTTGGACCAAATTTTCAATTACTGCAATGGTGTAAAGCACAGGAACTTTGGTGAACAAAAAATACCACATCGAAACTAACGAGCAAATCACCTGGTGATAGTGAGATGTCCTTAATTGACGATACCAAGTGAGCTAAGTTGAGTACAGCTGAGGTGGTCTTACCAGTGAATGGTTGTAAGGTCTCAGATAGAAATCGGGCTAGTTTGTAGGTGGGTGAGTCAATAGTGGAGACGATACGAATTTTTGGTGGGTGGTCTAGCAGCAGAGGGTTTTAAGGAAAAGCGCTTGGTTGGTTCGATCAAAGATGTCGAATCAGTGATGACATTGACGATGCCATCTCTCTTTTTTAAAGGTGTCTTGGCGTTTTTGAGGATTTCATCGATCTCCGATCTTGCCACGTCTGCAGTAATGTACCCCAAACCCTAAGGGCTACGTCGACCTGGGCAATGATATCATCAACTGGGATGTGTTTAGGGGTGACTGCAAAATTCAACTCTTTGGCTAGAACCGATTTTAGGTTGTCTGAAATTGGACTGTTATGCTGATTGATAACAATCTTGTCTAACTTTTTTACGTGTGGATCTGGCTTGTTCTTGGAAAGGAGGTTGAACTTTGAAATCAGGTTATCTTTGTATTTAGCTGACATTGAGGTGGCTGAAGAGGCTGTCATGTTGTCTACATGTTCCCAATCAGATGTAGACATTTTTCGTCAATGTTAAATGTGATTTCAGGAGAGTCTTGTCTACATTGTCTAGTTCAAATCGGAGCAATCTCAGTATCGGTTGGTGGAGGAGCATTGGTGCATTGTTCAGACCAGTCCAAAATATTTTTCTGGTAAGTTGATCACGGTCCTTGACAGGTATCTGAGTGCCAAACTCACTCCAATTATCTTCCTTATCCAGATTGGCTGCTGCTTCGAGCACCTCTGCCTGGGCCTTTGCAGCAGCTGCTTCTTTTTTGAGCTGTAGGGTACGTAACTTAGCATACAGCTCGATTTTCTTCTGTGTGGCAGAAGCCACTAATATACTCTTTTGCTCTTCAAGCTCTGCTTTCCTCTGTGCGGCAGTAGCTACTAATATACTCTCTTGCTGTTTCAGCTCTGCTTTCTTCTGTGCGGCAGAAATTGTTATGCTTGCTCTGCTTTCTTCCATGCGTCTGCAGTTGCTATGCTTGATTCTTCTTGTATGTGGGCCTTTTAAATTAACATGGCTTCCTCTTCAGCCATGTAGAAGATGCGGGCGTTTGCTCCTTATGCTGCTGCACGTGTCTGAGCTGCTGCAATACTGGTAAATGATATATGTGAGTGTGCTGAGCCTTTAGATCTCATGGTGGACTTGAATGAAACAGAGTGCTGAGATTGTGTCTCTCTTAAGTCCTCCACACGGTCCATTGCATCTTGAATCACTGCCTTAAAATTATCATCGAGCAGTTCAAGGAAGTGCTCTTGCATGCGCACTCCCTCGATGCCCTCATCTGTTTCACCTTCTTCAGGAGGGAGATGTATTTATTTCCCAGCAGTTTGTAGCTTGAACTGCTGACGTTCACTCGCTGAATGGCCTGCTGAATTTAGGCCACTGTGTCTGAGGTGTTTTGAGCTTCAGATATATTTGCTTTCACCCTGTCACATGCTCTTTGTATCCTGGCTTGCTTTTCAGCGTCATAACTTTGCAAGGCCCGTTGTGTCAACCTGACCTCTCTTTGGGGCCTTGAACTCCCTTGGTCATCTTGAGGCAGGATGGGAGGTCCTGTATTGCTTAAATCACTTGCTTCAGCATCTCTCCCTGCTGAACTGTGGCTTTCCATGCTGCGATGCTTGCAACACAAGTTTAATGCAGACTTGCTGCAGAGCTGGCTGCTTGAGAGCTCCAAGCCTGAGGAACTGGCTGGTTGACAGCTCCAAGAAGAATGTCTTTTTACTGTCTCGGCCTCGCTGTGCGCTGCGTTGCACCACTATCCGAGTACTTAACCTCACATTTAATAAACATTCAGAGCCAGTGTGAACATCTGACACCGACGTATTTAGTTAATTGAAGGTAAAACTGATGGAAAAACATAGCACAAAATACAGCATATGTTAATACTTGTGTAGTGACTGTGCTTGTCACTGTATGGTGCCGGGGCTAACAAAGCTACGGCAGGTAAGGTGTTGTCATTATGGGCAGCCCGGGTTATGGGATGTAGTACCAGCCTTAGTGGGGATTGGGTGAGCGCTGGTTAGCGCGGAGGCACCGCGAGCAGTGTGCGGTGCGCGCTCACCGGGAGGGAGTGAGAGGGAGCATCAGCCAGCCAGGGTTATCTTGGGGCATGATACGCTGGTTGACCTGCTGTCACGTGACCAGATGATATTGGAGGGGGGCTACCGGTCGACAGGGGCCATGGGGCGGTAACGTGGTCCAAAGGAGCTCTCGGGAACCTTCGAGAAGGAGCTCGAGAGACCTGGAAAATCAATACAATGAATGAACACTGCATAATCATAATATTGTCTTAGATAACATGAAACTCAACAATAGGTCCTGGATGGACCAGGCACCTACATTAGCACGGGGGTAGCTATACAAGAGAATAAGCTACTATGTTAAATAAGGTCACTTCGTGTAATCACCATATTGCAGCCTAAATGTACAGTGCTGCACATAACACTGAACTGTGGATGAGATACTTCTTCATCCTTGCTCTAAAGATCACATTAAAGTTACATGGGCACAAGCCTGGTTCCACTTATCCAACTATAAGTAACATTCACAATAATGCAAGTGGCAGGCTTCGTTGTTAACTAGGCCTCATATGTATTGCAACAATTTAACAGCATTATAAAGGCATTTACAGCATTATAACTGCAATCATAACATTATAACATCATTCCCAGTATTATAAGAACATAAACAAACTTACAAACAATGCTTATTAAAGTTTCACAATGAACAGATGCACCTGTCTTCACTGAGACGCTATTTGTGCCTCCATTTTGTACTCTGTGTAATGGCTGACACCCTGCCTCATGGCTTAGAGAATCTTAAATCGTAACTTCCTGGTCACGTGACAAAACGCAACACCATATCAGGAAATTCCTGTGTTCGCACACCCCATACCTGCCGAGAGGACGAACAACAATTGTATGCACCATTTATTTTTAACCTAACCGACCCGGTTACACTCACCCCCTTTAAACGGTGCTCATATCATGATACCCACAATTGATGAGACAACTCAACACCACCAAGTAACTAAAGACATGCAAAGAATTGCAACAAAACTCAGCACACGACTCTCATGTCACCTCTGGGACTATCTAGCACCAGGGTACAAGTATACGATCAAGGATCCACCTCAACAAATTGCTAGTAATCTACCTGTATTGATTAGGTCAAATAACTTTGAGAGTAGTCAATCCCATTTTTCCTTAGGTTAGCATATTTCCATTTACACCATGCTAGACTTATCCCTCTCCATTTTCTCTGTTACCCTATAATGGTGGAATCAGTACTCTATTTTCCTCTTTTAGGTTGGTAGCCCTGCACAATTAATCGCACCCATACATATGCATGTGCTCTCCTGACCCACGGAGTGACTATATCTCCGTGGACAGGCCCCTGAATCATATTCTCAATGAGACTCATTATGCATTTTACGAGTCTTCCCGCCCGTGTTTGGTGCGGTCCGCACATCATCTCTGTGTCATCCCCCGACGACGCTAAAAGTCTCCCATGGTCCTGTCTCATTATAGTCGGCTGGTTTACCCCCTTGTGACAAATACGATAGGCCAGGAACTTTGGCAACTCCTCACTGACGTGAACCAAGGCCGAAATCACCAACAGACCCTCAATGAGCTCGCATCGCCACTCCCTAACACACTTTCATTGAGGAATTTATCTTCCTCTACCATGTCCGAGCCCTCCTATCTACACTGCAATGTCTCGTGGGGTCTGCTCACTAATCCACGATTTATATGGCGACACAGCCAGGCTGTTCAATCCGAGGAACCAAATGTCTTGTCCTCGGGTGGGTAGGATTAGGATGGGGTCTGTGATTGATGCCGAGGCCCATTTTTATACTGTTGTAGAATAGTTAAATACGCAGTGCGAACAGTTAACCAAGGGCAACTGAGAGCAAACAGGTGCGCGTGAGGTTTGCACGGACAAACCGCCAGTTGAAAGGGGTGAAGCAGGTGCAGATGGGGTCGACCGGTTGTGCACGTTGAGGCCGGAGGTGTTGCCAAGGAGACGGGAGATAAGGGGTGATTGATGGGCCAACAGGCGCCAGCCTAGCGAGAGCTTAAAGAGACACATGAGAGGTCTCAGATAATTGGCAGGGGGATATAAGGGCGTGTGCGTGAGCGGAGCAGGGAGTTGTTGCAGGGGACCAAGTGTGAAGATATCTCGCCACTGCCGCTCCAGCCGTCAATGGGACCTCAACCCTCACGCCGTCGCCGGGCGGGTGTTAGCTGATCCCCTCGCCTGGGAAAGATGGGTGAGCGGGTCTGAGGGAGCATAGATGAGGGCAGCGGTGAAGATGTAGAGTCGCTGTGTGCGAAGATGCTGTGTGTAGAGACGCTGTGTGTAGAGTCGCTGTGTGTGAAGACGCTGTGTGCGGGGACGCTGTGTGTGGAGTCGCTGTGTGCGAGGACACTGTGTGTGGAATCACTGAGAGCAGAGCTGCTGAGTGCAGGATAAGGGAGGTAAAAGGTAGATAAGAGTGGGGAGAGGTTAAGCATAAGTGACCGTTTATAGATAATAGGAGTGCTTACAACTGGTGCAAGAATAGGTGAATAAAGTGTAAGCAGGTGACTTGTTACAACGTATCGGAATGAGTATTTTTTTAGACACTACACTGTGATAAGACTACTGCTTGGTAATTTGTACCAGTAAACACTGTCTCGTGCCCGAAACAACGGAACAAGGGTCAGAATGAACGCCATTCCCTTTGTCTATGACGAGGGGCGGCCATATCGGGTGGGGGTCAGATGAACAGCATCTGGAGCCACAGACATCAAGGGAGAGGAGATTTGTCGAGATAAACTCAAGTGACCCCATTGTATGCAGATGGCGTCCCCCTCACAATAATTAACCCTGGGTAGGCAAAGTCGAGGTGAGGGGAAGGAATATTTATTGACCCTTTGGAATAGTTTAAGTTAGGTTCGAGTTCAATGTATTTATTTGTTAGGCAATTGCCTGACTTTACGAGGGAGGTCAATGGTGTGTGAGCACAGGAACAAATAAATAAAGATAAAACATCAATATTGCAGAGAATTAGTACAGGGTCGTTAGGGAATATTGCACAACTAACAAATGAGGTATTTAACAGTGGTAAACAAAATTAATGCATATCAGTGCAAATATAATATGGGAAAATATAATATGAGAGCATGAGGTGGCAGAAAAAGTTAGGAACACCCACCGAGAGCTGCAAACAAAGATCCCCCGTATAACCTTAACAGACTGTTGGGGCAAGTGCTGTTAGCAAGCACCTATAAAGGTTGGAGAAGCACACGAGGGCATGGGTGGCCAGCACCACGCCTGGCCGCCTTTGTCTCCCTAGTGGCGATGTTTACACATTGCATTAGGTACTCATTTGAGGACTAGTTTAGATAATCTTCACTGGAATCTAAACATCTAGATAGAGTACATACCTATAGGCATATGGGTATATAGTCTATATATATTTCTGCACGCATAGGCAGACCCGTATACATAAAGGCACACACAGAACCCGACACTCAGGTGAGCGTGTTAATACTGATAGGGGAAGGGGAAGGGCTGTAGCTGACAGGGAAGAGGTTGAACCGTGTGAGGCAGAGGGGTTTGTTTGGTCGCCGGATGATAGTGATTTGCGATAGTGCCTCGAGAGGGGAAAAGAGGAAGTAGGTTTCAAGAAAGGAGTTTGAGCATTCTCTTCTCATACAAATGGTATTTGCTGGCACTCTTTTCCCACCAAGTGCAAAACGACTTAAATGAATTGGATAAACATATCAAATATGTTTTATATGTAGCCATTAATCACCAATAGTACGATTCATATTTTTTTTTGGATAAGGTAATCTAAACATGTGTCGTAAACCCTGCCAATTAATAAAAGTATCACGTGAATGAAACGTGAAAAATGTATTACTACTTAAGAGTAATGTTAAATTTGAATGGGTACAATGTTTCGCTGGAGATTACATCCAGCATCCTCAGTTGGACAGGATCTCAAATCTCGAATAAAAACACTTCCTGGTCCGAATCCTTAAGACGTCATTGGCATATTGATGCAAGTGATCTGATAATTAGTTGATTGGTCGTTGATCTATTGTGATTTACAGGTTAGGATTGTGGAAAAAGGTTAATCTATGTAACGATTAGTGAAAATAAGCTATCCTTAATTATATTAAGGTATATTGTAAGGCCCACTGAGTTATACAGCTCTTTTTCAGAAGCGACCTGGCCACAAATGATAGCTCAACGAAGTGGCTTATCACGTGGAAATGTATAGCAGCTAAATACTCAAAACACGTTTCTAAATGTGGAGAGAAAACCCGGAGAACCCGGGAGGAAAATCTCCGCTGCAGGGAGAACATGCAAACTCCAAATATACAGGCATCAGGGTCGGGATCCACCCCATCAACCCCCTGTATACCAGGTGAGGTAGTTAATATCTTTCTGGAATTGTAATGCTATTGTGATTCTAATTAAGCATAAACAGGATTTCATCATAAGGGTTGATACAAGAGGTTTAGTGAGTTATTATTAATGTAATGGAGTATTGTTTTTGTTTAAAACGGAAAATAATATTTCTGTATCAAAGATAATTATTTACGTATAAATCGTGTCCAGGCCGCACTCAGTTTATAGCCATCTGCTTGGTTGAAGTTATTTAAATCTTGACTTAAAGCTTTTGTGACTGCAGGAATGAATTTTCTTTGGGTCTTTCGGTAAAGTCACGTAGATAGGTTCAAAGAAAATAACAAAAAATACCAAAAAACTACGACGTTACGATCGCAACACAAGCATTTGTTATTTTCTTTGAACCTATCTACGTGACTTTACTGAAAGACCCAAATAATATGAAGTTATTTATTTTTTTCTCAGTTTCTATTGATCCTGTAGTTAATCTTTGCCAGTCATGATTAGTTTTAAATTGGACGTTCACTGATCAAATTAAATTGTGGTCCCTTTCTGACATGCATGTTCTGCAATCGCATAAAATTGGGTCGGTGTTTAATATTTTTATTCCGTTCTTTATGTCGCGTGCTCATTTTTCGACCTATCTGGCCAATATAACATTAGCGGCAAGTACGCATAATCTAATATATGCCCTCTGATGCTAATTTAGGTATTTTATGGTGATGAGATTATTTAAAGAAAGCATCTGTATACGTTTTCTTGTAGTACTGGCCTCTACATTGGGTTTACTGTTCCCCCCCCCCACCACCCACGATTAGCACGTACACGCGACGTGTTATATTTTACCGTGTGGACCACGTCCAAGGAGGAAATACAGAAATGGGAGGGGTTTGTCACCATTTCCATGGTAAACTGAATAACTGGATGTTGTAAGTTGAGATGGTCTGAATTTCTATGCCATCTTCTTCGTATGGTTGTAGATGCAGAGAAACAACTGCAATTTCTCATTCAGGTGGTCAATCCAGATAACCACGTCAGGAGCAGCACAGGGTATCACTGTAATGTCTCCTTCGTATTTGTGGATAGGGCATTTAATCGTTGTGGTATGGTCTGATGTGGATTACCAGAGTCGCACATTAGAGTTTAACATTTTCAGTTTGTGCATCAGGTATCTGCATCTGCAATGGTTTATGTAGACGTGGGGTCTGTGAGGACCTCTCCAAAACCCCTCGTAATGCCGTCCAGCCCACTCGAGCTCTCAGCGCACAGCCACTCCTCAGCATAGTCAGTCGAAAACAAAGAACCACCGACTCGTACAACAGACATTTTGATATTTAACACAGCACAAATAAACACACCAAAGCAATTACTAAACGATCGACCCGCGTGTGTCACCCCGAAAATCACCCAATCGTGCAATAGTCTTGGCTCTGGTAACTCTTGCAAGCCTAGGGCAGGATAGGCGTTGCAGCCTCAGGCCCCTGGGCTCTAATGCAGGAGCAGCTGGTTGCCCCAGACCCGAGCTAGACTCAGCTCAGGGGTCTGAGGCAACCAGGTCGCCCACAGGTCACAAGTTGCAGAAATGTGGAAACCTAGGAGGTTCATCAACATCGAACGCTCCCTCCTTGAAAGCACATGGCAGATGCAGGGCACGGCCACCACCCAGACACTGCGTTGGCCGGGAGTGGCCTAAATACCTGTGGGGCCGACGTCCACCTCCCCGCTCCCCGTGAGTGGGCGGGGCTTGACGTCCACCCCCTCCACTCCCCCCTCCTCCTATTCGGCCGCCTCTCGCCGGGCCCCCGCCGATCGAGTGATCGCCCCCCCCGCGCCAGCACCCTCTCTGAGGGACATATCTGAACGGATGGCTTATCACCGCCGAGGTTATCCCGCACACGCCGAGCGCTAATTAACAGAAACGGCGGCGGTATGATATTGCCCCCCCCCCCTCCGCCGTGGATAAGCCTTAATCCGCTGTGCAAACAGAGGCTAATGCTAGCAGAAAGGGAACGGCAGGGATAGGACTATGGGGCACGCCTCACCGTTAACGCTATTTCTACTGTGTAAACACGCTGCGTAAAGCACGCTGTGTAAACACGCACGCGAGCGCAAGCACGAGCAAACGACGGCGGCTGTATGTGCTGCAGTACACGCGCCTCACACATACACTCAAATCACTCATACCACCCCCACGCTGCAGCCCTGCGCTCGCGCTCACGTCAGGCATACCGTCTCTCAACGCAGACGCGCCACACACAGATCACAGACCCTACGCCAAGGTTCTGCCCACACACACAAAAATCACACTACACCAATATTCTGCACTAGAGTTTATTAATGGCGCCAATACGCCTTACCCGGAGGAGAAATATTTCGCGATGAGAGCCTAGAGTAACTCTGCCTATGAACCCAGCTACTCAAACGTCCTACCACGTACCTTGAAACTGGACTCGCGGCGTCCCACCCATTGTTCTCCCGTGCCCAGTAGTTCGCGTCTTAGTGTCTGCTCTTTATGCCCAGTATTCCACCCTCCGTCCTCCCCCCAATGTTGTGTGTAACTCATTGCGGTTGGCCCAGGGAACCTTTTATTTTTGCGCCCATACAATTTTAAGCCAATTTAGGGGCACCGCAATGTCATCTGTCCTGTGGTGGTCGGCCAATCTCCTGGCACCGAGAAACCATGGGACTCTCCCCTAGGGGCCCTTCGGATTAAAACCCGATGTGCCAGGCAACCCCCCGCCAGGACACTACGTGGGTGCGCTGCATGCGGGTGTGTGTTTAGTGCGGGGGCCGGGAGGGAGTCGCGGCGCTTGCGAAGTTGCTCCACGGTCGTGACACCACATACCACTCTGCCTAAAAACAATGAACCTGTTCACACACCTTCTGCATCAAACCGTATGCCCGTAACACTGGAAACCCATTGATACACCTCCTGCATCAAGCAATCTGCCTTTTACACTGAAAGCCCTTCAAAACACTTCCAATATCAACCACAGGCTGAAACACTAAACCTGTCGATACAATTCCTATATCACACTGCCTGAAAAACTGAATCTGTCAATACAATTCCCATCACCTGTAGATACAATTCGTGTATCAGACTGCCTGAAACACTTGAATCTGTCGATACAATTCCTGTACTCTATTACACTGCCTGAAACACTATAACCTGTTTTAATACTTTCTGTTTCACTCTGCCTAAGGCACTGAAAAACTAAAATATGATCACACAACATTAACCTATACTGTACCTTCAAAATTAACCTCCTCTCAAATCACTTTACCATTTGGAAAACACCCTGACACGTTAACCAATTTACCTCAAGCCTGAAATATCGCCGATGTAAAACAGCGCTCTTGTCCTGAACTCTAACATTTGTAAACTTGTTTAATAACCGTAGCCCTGATGCGTGGCGCATGTGTGCACACCTACATTAATCAATAAAACACATTGAAACCTGCTCCTGTGTCTGTGTTTCTGTCTACAAAACCTTTGAATACATAATTCCCCCATAAATAACCTCTCTACACGTCAGTCCATCACTTATTCTTGGTTCTTTCGATAAAGTCACGTAGATAGAAAATAAAAATAAATTAAAATTACAAATGAAATTAAAAACCCACGTTTCGATCTCATCAGGCGGAGAGAAAAGAGGGGGAAAGCCTCCAAATGCAACTGCTTATAAGGGCTTCCAAAGTGAGTGGGTGGGGGACGAGAGTTGTGATCCAGAAGCAAGGAAAGCTGTGCGGCGTAAACAGCATGGGCGGGTCAGCCAGTGTTAATGAAGGAGTAAAGCGCGAGAAGTAGGAGTAAAGCGTGAGATAGAGGTGGAGCTGAAGGCGAGGGGCGCAGTCCAAGTGTGTTAAACAATGGGGGGAGGGAGGGGTAGAGATAAGGGAGAGAGAAGGGGGTAGATGTGGCACATTAGGAATGGATCACTCTTTTAATTTATCCTTGTGCAGCAAGGGAGTAAAGTGTGGTTCTGTGAAAGTCCTGATGTGCTGTGCAGTGCATCAATGCATGTGTGTACAACAGCATGTGATGACTGAGTCGGGCCTATAGGTGGCTGGCAGGGTTATTGAAGGACCACGCGGATATACCAGTCACATGGTTAATGGCGGCTCGGGAGCAAGGCTGGTTGTAACACACGTGTTGTTGCATTTTACAGAGTGACGGTGCTGTTCTTCCCAAGAATAATATTAACCACAATAAATAAATGTGCTTGCCCTCGATTTGGAGCACCTGCCCACGTCCTTCATTTCGAGTGTGCAACATAGAGATAGGGGGAGAGAGGGGGAGTAAAGCGCGAGATAGAGGTGGAGATGAAGGCGAGGGGCATAGTCCAAGTGTGTTAGACAATGGGGGGAGGAAGGGGGTAGAGAAAGGGGGAGAGAGGGGGAGGAGGAGAGAGGGAGGTAGAGATGAGGGGGGGGCCTTGCACCTCGCTACACACATCCACACTGCTGACGGTAGAGGTTGACAAGAAAACACGAATCAAGTCATGATCCAAAGTGGTTGATGAAATCTTTCCAATGATTGCTGAGTTTATAACCGTCGTCTCGGTTGAAATTGTGTCTGTGTTTGTATATATGGATGGCTTCATGAACGAATCTTTGTTGATAGCCAGTCGGCTTGCAAAGTATCAACGTCTTAAATAAATCAATTTCATGTGAGCCAGCCGCATTAAAGTAATGATCAGCCATGGCAGAAGTATTGGTCCTGCCGTGTTTATCTTTATTTTCTATCTACGTGACTTTACTGAAAGAACCAAGAATATGAATTCCTGCAGTCACAAAAGTATAAATTTAGTCCATCACTTATCGACTTGTATGGGCTCAGCAGACCCAGGACTGTCCTCATTACAGCATTGCAGAAGGTAGCACATCCCGCGATTTTCCAGGCGAAGGGCAAGCTTCCACGTGGCATTAGGCCGCAGCTCATGTGCACGCCTCTCTTGCCCTCACACAGCTCTGCATCGCAATCCTAGCGGGCACCGCATTGTTCCCTAGGCTCCAACAGCACATGCTGAGAGGATGGAGGCACTTGCCTCACGTTCCACCCTCTTAACATTACATTTGAGGCGACCATGCAATCGTCTGCATGGTCCCGCCATATTTCTCCATGCCCGTCTCTCTCCCCCTCTTCTCTCGCAGTCCAGCGTCGCACTCCAAGCGCACCGTGTCGTTCCCAGGCCCCCAGCAGCACGCGATCAGGATGGATGATGAGGCACCTGTCTCGTTTTTTCACCCTCATCTATTATAAAAGCCGTTCCGTGTCCATTTGTCTGTCCATCAACTAGATTATAAGAGCTTTTCAGAAGACCTAAATCAAAGTTATAGAAAGTAGACCCCGGCCCCAGATGTGGGGGTAAAAAGTTGATCCAAAAGGTTTCCCAAAAGTGTCGACCCCCCAAAAAGTTTCACTCCACCCCCCCCCCCCCAAATTCTAGAAAGTGGACCTCCCCCAGATGTACAATAGAGCCACTAGTATCTGCACACATTGGGGTGGAGAGAGAAGAGGACATCAGTAGGGGCGACGGGTGAGGCAGGTGTTGCGACGCCCTCCTCAGGATTTAGATTTTCGGCGGCCTATGGTACTGTGGCCGCGGAAATTCTAGTAACTTGAAATCTGAGGTGACCTCGCAGCAACCCGAACCGCCACGCTATGTTTCTCCAGACCCATATCTATCGGCCTCTTTTCCTGGCTCCTCTTCCCTGTCAATCCATCGGGGTTCATACCATACTTTTAATCTCCCCGTTCTGCCCATGAAACACCTCCCCCAATACACCGCGCAGCACCAAGGGGGGGTGGAATGAGGGGGGAAGGAGGGAGGGGGGTGGCTCACAAGGGCCACTACAGGGTGGACCATGAGCTTCGTGGAAGATCAAACCCAGGGAATTTCTGCTTTGGGTCTTTCACAAGGTGTTTGTTTTTTATGTAGTTTTTTTTAAACTCTATTCAGCTTTTCAAGCTTCGTCGGGGTTGAAATCGCATTAATTAATATAATGAGCCAAGAATGTCAGTGTGTAACGCGCATGACGTCAATCCACGTGGACCAGTCTCCCTCATTAATAATCATGAACGGGTGACGTCACTCTGCATGAACAAGGTGGAGCGGAAACTTAAATTTGTTAACGCAAATAACCTTTCATTTTCACCTTTTTTTATGCAAAGTAAAGCTAATAAAGACATCAACGCAGAAATTAATATAACGAGCAGAAAAAGGCTGTGTGTGACACCACTGGACATCCGCCCCCCCCCCCCCCCTCATTATTATACATGTCTGCCTGCTTTTTTTCTAATAACACAGAAGAAGGTCGACTGGCTATGACAATTTTTTTACGCAAATTCCTTTTCGATTTTACATATCTTTATACAAAGTTAAGGCAATTAATAAATATACGTGGCTTCACAGTGCATTTCGTGCCTTTTTTTCTTCGCCACCTCAAACAAAAGGTACGTCTACTTTACACTTCCTAATTATGCTACATTAAACATTTCAATAAACATTTCTTTACGTGTGTAATGTGAGCAAGGACAGGGTCACGTGAGTGTGGGCGGAGTCAGGGTCACGTGCGGAGGAGGAGGAGTCAGGGTCACGTGAGGGGGAGGATATAAGGGGAGAACCGGAAGAGGATCGGGAGTGGAGACAGAATAGAGAAGGGAGAGGCCACGCGGAGAGCTGGCGAGGAGTGGCGCGATTGCCACGAGGCAGGAGTCACGTCACCGTCGGCCAGCGGTGTTTGTGGAGCAGCGGGGGTGTCTGCAGAGTGTGCGGGAGCATACGGAGCAGCAGGGTGGCTGTTGGGTGCGCGGGGAGCACACGGAGCAGCAAGGGGGCTGCAGAGTGTGCGGAGCACACGGGCAGCGGGGTGGCTGCAGGGAGAGAGTGAGCGGGAGCGGAGGACTCAGACGACGTGCGGAGGCACGAGGCGGAGAAGGTGCGGGTCGGAGCGGAGACATCACGGGGTGTGAGCAAGAACCCAATAAAGGACACGGAGAACAACATCGGCTGAGAGTCCTTTATTACACGTGTAATGCGAGCAAGGATTGAGGGGGGACGGAGTCTGGGTCACATGAGGAGAGGGAGGAGTTAGGGTCACGTGGGGGAGAGGATTTAGGGAGAGAACCGGAAGGGGAACGGGGAGTTGAGACGGAGTGAAACGGGAGGAGGCCACGCTGGGCAGTACGGGGAGAGTGGCGCGGTCGCCACGCGGTGGGAGACGTCGGCACCGTCAGCCATCGGTGTCAGGATGCAGAGGGCTAGCGAGCGGTGGAAGGCTAGCTGCAGAGCGGAGCAGCAATGAAGCTGCAGACGGAGCAGCGGTGTGGCTGCAGGGCGGAGCAGCAGTGAGGCTGCAGAACGAGCAGCAGAGTGGCTGTGGAGTGATCATCGGGAGAGACGCGGGCCTGAGCGAGGACGCTGTGTGAACGAGATTCTACGAACCCAAATAAAGGACAACGGAGATCGACATTGAGAAAGAGTCCTTTATTACACACGTGCAACATTTCCTAACAGATTTTATAATCACACAAGAAAACGCAAATGTACATCTTTAATATTACAGCTTCCGTCCTCGAACGGGCAAACAAGCTAGTTGTTTAAGGTTAAGTGCATGGATCCAAAAGGGCTTGCTTGACTTGAAGCGATGAGGGATGTTATTGAGGTCTTCATGAATTGGAAGGAAACTGTTTATTACATTAACCCCCCCCCTGGTCTTCGCACCTGATTGGCTCACAAGTGACATCACATTTATCCCTCTATTTAAGACATAAACAGGAGGATTTTCCCACAATTCTTGCTGTCACTTGATGAGGCTGGTTGTAAATGGTGTGGGTTACTAATGCCAATTGTAATTGGCATGTTTTGTTTACGTGGCAAACCTTACTAATTGGCTGTATTGGGTGGTGGTGGGTTTAACGACACATTTATATTTATGCAGTCTAACCCAAAAACTTATATTACAGTTATATTGTATTATCAATGTAACATGTGTGCAAGCACGCTTAGTGTTTTTAGTATTTACTGCTGAATGAAGGCTTCCCCGTGACGCGTGAGTCATGGGGGTTGTTTGACCATACTTTGCCATTCAGTTTAATTCCTATGATTTTATAATTGAGATATTTCATCCGGGAAATTATTTGATAATTTTGCGCTCTTGAGATAGGGATTACCACCTGTAAAATTTAATTTGTGTTTGGGTGGGAGGAATATATTTGTGCTGAAATGTGGTGGTGATGGTGGCAGGCTGTACAAATATGTAGGAGTTCGTCCGACATCACGACTCTACTTAGTGCCCAGAGCGCTCCCTCTCTCTTCCCCATCTCAGCAGCGCTGCCTTGCTGGCTTCCAGGGTCAACTGCAAGTTTCCCCCGGTAAGGTGATGCTCAGGTAAGAAGCTCTATGAACACGGGGAGGGGAGTAGATGGGGGGAGGGGGACGCAAAGCTCTGACCATCCTGACTGTGAATGCAAGTGCGTGATGTCGAACCGCACCCTCTTTTACAGGTACAACACCTGGGGCATGGGTTGATCTTCCAAGAGAAATGTCTCTCTGCGCGCCAAACCCATTTGGCGAGTTATACTGTAGATTAATTAATGTTGCGGATGCTGCCAAGGTGTAAAACAAAAAGTAGTTATGAAGGACTAACTCCTAATGTGCTGCTGGAACTCAAGTTTCCTACCAAGTGCAAACAAAGACTTAAAGGAATTTAATAAAAAAATTTTTTTTAAATATGGTAACTAACGAAGCGGTTTTGCATGTTAACGGCAGAATGAATTTGTACAATACACCGCGTGTGTAACCATTCCGGATATTTTTTTATAGTCCATTGTTAATCCACTGCTGGATGAGGGCCTCCCCATTACGTGTAAGTCATGGGGGATTGTTTGACCATACTTCAATACGTTTGTCAGTTTAATTAAATGCTTTGGATTCAAATGTTTCACCTGGGAAATTATTTGGATTATTTCGTGCTCGTGTGAGATAGAGTTTCTACCTCAGAAATCAAAACTGCACTGAGTGGTAGGCATTCATGTGTAGTGAGATATGATTGTATTTTGTTGTACTTTGTCACAGTACACGGCACAGTGTTGATAGACTGTCTGAGAAGCATGTCCCGGCTTGGTCTACAGTGGAAAAGGTGGTAACCACATCTTTACCCCAGATAATCAATCGGACTCTAGTGTTGTTCCCGTTCTGTTGCAATGTGCACTCATGCCTGCTTTATTTGAGGGCGATATTGGCACATAAAATACAGATTGATTGAATCGAGTTAACTATGTGTAATAAAGGACTCTCTCTCAGATGTCGATCTCCGTTGTCCTTTATTGGGTTCGTAGAATCTCCGTACCACGGCGTCTCGCTCAGGCCCGCGTCCCGCTCGACGACCTCTCCACAGCCCTCGGCTGCTCCGTTGTGCAGTCTCCCTGCTGCCCCGTCAGGCAATCCTTGCAGCCACACCGCTGCCCCGCTATCTAGCGTCACTGCTGCCCCTTTCACAGCTAGCCTCTCACTGCCCCGTTAGCTCTCTTCGTCTGACACCGATGGCTGTCGGTGTCGACGTCTCCCACTGCGTGGCGACCGCGCCACACTCTCCGTCTTGCCCAGCGTGGCCTCCTCGTATTTCACTCCGTCTCAACTCCCCCTTGCCCTTCCGGTTCTCTCCCTAACTCCACCCACTCCCCACGTGACCCAGACTCTGCCCCCCCTCAATTCTTGCTCGCATTACACGACCCCCCCCCCCCCCTAATGAAAACCCAGCCGTCCCTGGCTGCAACAAATACAAAAAAAAATAATGCGAGCAATATTGGAACCATCTGGCATCACTGGACAACGGAGAGTATAAAACGATAACAAGAACAATAACAATCAACGAAAGGAAACGGATTTGGAACGCGTGCGGGTCGCCGGCCCGTCCCGAACGGGCGGCGGTACCCCCACGGACCGAGAACGCGACGGGGTCTTAAGATCGACGGGAGTAGAACCGCCCGCCGCTGTTGGAGGTCCGCCAACGCCAAGGTCCCGCCCGCCAGGGAGACCCAAGTCCGGGGTCTCGATCAACCGTGTCTGTGGTGGGGTTGGAAGGGTAGCGGGGCCAAGTGGCCCCGTCGCCGTGGTAGGCCCACCCAGAGCAGGATTCGCCACATCCGCCTGCGTCACGGCTGGTTTGTCTGTAGAAGGCACGACAGGCGCGCTTGCAGAGTCAACAGGCAAGGGCAGAGGTGCGTCGGGCGCAACAGACACCGGCAAGGCAACATCAGGGGATGACGCATCCGTCCGCGGGGCCAGGTAGGGCTTCATCCTAGACGTATGAACGTACCAGCGCCGCGATCCGAACCGAACCCGTGCGGATTGCGGGTTAGGGACTTCAATAAGCTTAACCGGCCCCTGCCATGGTTTGTGAAGCTTAGGGGAGGTCCCCGGCCGCACCTGCGGGCAGTGCAGCCATGCCATGTCCCCCACTCGCCAGGGGCATGTACCGGTCGAGCGTTGGGCGCAACGCTCGTTTCGCGCCTGAGTCTTGGCAGTAGCCAACCGGGCCCCCTCCCGTGCCTCGGCGACGTGTCGAACCGTGTCCTGAATATATTCGGGGAGAGGTTTAACAGGACCCTTCGCCCCCATACTCAGCTGTACTTCCACCGGCGGCACATTCTCGCGACCGTACATGAGAAAAAATGGAGAATACCCAGTGGACGCATGAGGCGTCATCCGATACGCGGAGAGTACCCCAGGTATATGCAAGTCCCAATCAGCTTGTTTCTCGTCAACCGTGTGACATAGCATGGCCGACAGCGTCCGATTAAGGCGTTCCACCATGCCATCCGTCTGCGGGTGGTAAGGAGACGTACAAACCTTCTTGATTCCCAGAGCAGAGCACACTTCCGCCAACAATTTGGAAGAAAAATTTCGCCCCTGATCCGTGAGTAGCCTCTCCGGCGCCCCCTTGTCCATCACATATCCAAATAGGAAGGCGTCCGTGATAGACGCCGCCGACTGGTCGGGTAAGGGCCAAGCCATCGGCCAGCGGGAAAGATATTCCACCCCGACCAGCAAATATTTATTACCCCTAGCGGACGGTGGGAAAGGTCCCAAAATATCCAGCGCCACCAACTCGTTGATTCGAGACACTTGTATAGACTGCACCGGCGGCACGTAAGGGTTTTTAGGCGACTTCCGCCGGGCACACTCGGGACACGCCCGAATGTGTCCGACGACATCCGTCGTCATGCCGTGCCAGAAGTAGTCACGCTGTTATGTTAACAAAGTCTTCTGCACCCCGAGATGTAATAAAGTGTCGCCGTGCAGAATCCGAATCAATTCGTACCGTAGCGACGATGGTACCACCAGACGCCAGCGGTCATGCAATCCCTCTCTCCACATGAACAACCCATCCCGGAGAGCGGCCCCCGGCGTCCCACCGGACAGCAATTTCCCCGCTTCCTTCGCAGCCCGACTCCGTAAAGCCCCCAACGAGTCGTCAAGCAATTGTTCGCGAATCCATACCGAGCGCGGCAGGTTCAGAACCCCATCGGCCGGTCCTGGGCACACCGGAGCCCCAGGCATCTCGACAGCTGACACGACAGGCCGAGGGGGTAGCTGAACCGGCGTACACCTATTCATACCCGACGCGCAAGCGCAAGGAGACCCCTGTGGTAATCTGGAGAGTGCGTCCGCATTCGCGTGACGCGACCCCTTCCGATATTGTATGTCGAATGAAAATTCCTGCAGGGTCTCCAACCATCGTGCCAGTTGGCCAGATGGTTGGTCAACCCTCAGGGCATATTGCAGAGCCGCATGGTCCGTGCGCACAATAAATGACCGGCCGTAAAGATACGGCCGATATTGGCGGAGAAAATGGACAATAGCCAATAATTCGCGGCGAATGACACAGTAGCGGGTTTCTGCCGGGGACAGTACACGGCTACCGTAGGCTACCACGCGCTCCACGCCACCTTTGGACTGTGACAAAACGGCCCCAATCCCAGTGCCACTGGCGTCCGTATCCAGAATAAACGGTCTATCGAAATCCGGATAGTCCAATGTCGGCGCCGTCGCCAACCGATCGCGTAGGCCCTGAAACGCCGCTTCCTCCGGCGGACCCCAACTGAACCTCCGACCCTTACCCGTAAGGAGGTGCAAAGGCCTAGCGATCATAGCAAAGTTCGGGACAAACCTGCGATAGTATGAGGCGAACCCCAAGAAGCGACGTACGTCCCCAACCGAGGCCGGGGTTGGCCAGTTACGGACGCACGCCGTCTTCTCCAGGTCCGTGGCCACCCCGTCCGCACTGACTATGTGTCCCAAATAACGCACGGATCGTTGCAGTAGGTGACACTTTTTCGGTTTGAATTTTAAATTTGCGGAGCGCATCCTAACAAAAACCGTCTCTAATCTCTGCAAATGTTCGTCAAATGTGCGGCTAAAGATGATGACATCGTCTAAATAAATCAAACATGTCTCCCACTGCAGACCCGTTAACACCAGCTCCATCAACCGCTGAAAAGTGGCTGGAGCCGCATTCAAGCCCATCGGAAGGCAATTCAACTGAAACAGTCCCTGCGGCGTGCGAAAAGCCGTCTTATCCCTCGAAGACTCGTCAAGGGGAAGCTGCCAGAATCCCGAAGAGAGATCCAATGTTGAAAAAAACTTCGCCCCAGACAAGGCATCGAGGGAATCATCCATACGCGGAAGTGGGTACGCGTCTGCGATGGACACCTTATTCAATTTCCGAAAATCGACGCAAAATCGCAGTTTCCCATCCTTCTTTTTCACAAGGACCACCGGCGCGCCCCATGGACTGTTAGACGGGGATATAATATCAGCGGCTAGCATGTCCTCCACTGCCCCGCGAACCTGATCCCGCTCCATCGGGCTCAACCGATGCGAGTTCAACCGAATCGGAGCGGCATCCCCCATCTCAATGTGGTGGGAAAGCAGGGAGGTGCGTCCCAAGTCAAAATCATCCGAGCTGAACACGTCAGAATAACTTAGCAACAGCGCGCGAAGCGCGGACCGTTGCTCTCTGGTCAGGGACGAATTCTCCCCGCATAACTCGGCAACCCAACGGTCATCCTGCCCCATTGGCCCCGAAACCCCCCCTACCATGTCCCAGCAGACCCGGTTGTCATGGGTCGTGAACGCGGTCGTGGCGTGAGCCACAACCGTTACGGCCGGGACACTGACATTCTCTGCACTCCCATTTAGCACCTGTAAGAACGGGGGCTGGCCCGGCCGGACAATTGTTTGTGCCCCAACCAGCGCTGAGCCGCCCGTTATAGCCGTGGACGGCAATAACAGAACCCCCGCCGCTCCCTCAACACCAGGAACTGGCTTCCGATATCTCAACGGGATAAGCATCTGCGAACCAGGTGGAATGTCAACAGATACTTTGGACAGCGCCTGCACCAGGCAAACAGGGGCAGACCAGCCCCATGGCGACGGTAGGAACGAAATTTTACGCCCCCCCGGTAATTCAATGCAGTTTTGATCAATCCTTATTTGAATGGGCATTTTTGCCAGGAAATCAGTCCCCAACAAACAGGGCACCGCGAGGGACCTAGAGATCAACACGGTCCCTGAAGCCGACACCCCCCCGATGGATATGTTGGCATCCACCTGGCCCACAATGCCCATACTTCCCCCATTCGCCACTATGCATGAATCATAAACCGCTCGCACTTTCCCTGGCGGAATGCCCAAAAGATAGAAAATGACATCAGAAATAATGGTCGCGGATGCACCGGAGTCCACCAAAATACGCACCTCGACCCCCTGAATGGAATCCGGTACCGTGGACGACCCCGTAGCGGCCGCAACTACCCTGCGTGCCAATCGGCGCCATTGCGTCAGCGAGCGACCCGGGTCAACTGGAGGCACCTTGTTGTTAACGACACACGGACCGCGCGGCGATGGTGATGCATGAGGTGACAGGCCTTGCTGGGTGTCTGGTGCGCACCGACTTGCCTGTACTGGTGGGTCTTTTCGTGCGGCGTCCGTGGTCAAGACCTCCTGCTGGGGCGGCCCCGGGATGCGAGCCCAACAGTCCCTTGCGAAGTGGCCCTTACGGCCGCAGCGGAAGCACTCCACGCCGTTCCGACGCGCGGCACCCCCCTGTCCCGACGCTCCCGCGCCTGCGGCGCGGACCTCGGCCCCGTCCCCCCCCCGAGCAGGCCACTGGGCGGAGGCGGCCGTCAACTCCTGCAGACCCTTGTCGTCAGGAACGTAGATCGCCTTCAAAGGATCCCACCCCGGTAGCACCGCCTTCAACGACGGGCCCCCCCGTCCAAGCCGACACCTGCTTCCAGCGTCGGAGATTAAATTGAGTGTCCAAGCACTTAGCTACAGCACGGGACGTCAATTTATCATGGCTGCACACCGGCATGGAGATCCCAAGGTCTCTAGATAATTTGAGCATTTTGCCCAACACGAGAGGCTCCAACAAATTGGGCTCCATCTCGGGGTATGCCGCCATCGCCAGTTCTAGAACTGCGCCTCTGTAGGCCACCGGCGATTCATCAGGCGCCCGTTGGCGCTGAACAAATCTCCGATGGGCGTCGTCCGGAGGCTCGTACGCATCCGCCATCTCCTCGAAGACACCCTGCAGCGTCTTCTTCTTGTCGGCCTTGATGGAGCGGAAGAACCGGACGGACTCGTCGTCGAGAAGTGTTGGTAAGACTTCCAGGGCCTCCGCGTCCGTCCACATGGCGGAGTGTACGGCCGCTTGAAAACGGCAGGCGAATGCGCTCCAATTGCCGCCGATTGAGAATTCTTTGACCGTTGCTAAATGACGGCTGCGGGTTCTTGCTCCTCCGTCCTCCTCCGATGGTGACACGCGTGGCAGCGACAAGATGGCGTCGCTCCGCAACGTGTGCAAGATGGCGGCTTCCCGCAGCGGAGGGCGCAAGATGGCGGCTTCCCGCCGTTCTTCCTCGGCCACGCCCAAGATGGCGTCTTCGTGCCGCGTGGTCGAGAGGGCTGACGGCGACGGCAAGGCCCCGGCCCGTTGTTCCTCGCCGGGCCTCCCCGAAGTCGTCGCCGGCGTGACGAGAACGCACAATTGCGCCAGTACTGTCTTCAGCGCCTCCAGTTGTGCCGCCACCTGTCGTCATCCCTCGTCAGCGTCCAGTCGCGCGGGTGGGCCCACCGAGGCGGCCACGTCCTGCACTGCTGGAACCTCGCTCGTCCCCGCTCCGCTTTCCTCCTCCATCGTGGGTAGCGCCACCGCTGGAGGGAGGTCGTCGTCGGAAGATGTTGCCGAAGATGATGCAGGGACGGTCTTCTTCCTGAGCTGTTTTGACATGTCGTTTCACTTCTGACACCAATGTAATAAAAGACTCTCTCTCAGATGTCGATCTCCGTTGTCCTTTATTGGGTTCGTAGAATCTCCGTACCACGGCGTCTCGCTCAGGCCCGCGTCCCGCTCGACGACCTCTCCACAGCCCTCGGCTGCTCCGTTGTGCAGTCTCCCTGCTGCTCCAATATGCAGTCTCCCTGCTGCTCCGTCAGGCAATCCTTGCAGCCACACCGCTGCCCCGCTATCTAGCGTCACTGCTGCCCCTTGCACAGCTAGCCTTTCACTGCCCCGTTAGCTCTCCTCATCTGACACCGATGGCTGTCGGTGTCGACGTCTCCCACCGCGTGGCGACCGCGCCACACTCTCCGTCTTGCCCAGCGTAGCCTCCTCGTATTTCACTCCGTCTCCACTCCCCCTTCCCCTTCCGGTTCTCTCCCTAAATCCTCTCCCCCACGTGACCCTAACTCCACCCACTCCTCACGTGACCCAGACTCCACCCCCCCTCAATCCTTGCTCGCATTACACATGTATGAATGCCTTGGGCACTACAGTACTGCAGTTTAGTCGCTCGTGCGACGTAGTTCTGTTCACTCAATCGCGTTATATCCAATGCACATCCGCGTTATAAAAAATGTGTTCTGTAATATATTCATTACGTTAGATCAAATTCGCGTTATGAAGACGCGTTATAAGAGAACAGACTGTGTGCTGAACGTATTTCGCAAGAGCTTTCTCCAGTATGCATGGGATTCTGCAGATACTTTCGTTTCCTACCAAATGCAAAAAATAGACTTAAAGGAATTGGATAAACATATAAAATGTGGCCCCTCATGAAACTGTTTTGCACGTGGCATTGGTAATGTGAATTGGTACAATGGAACACGTATATAAACATGGTGTTTTTTTTACAGGCCATTGTCAATCCACTGTTGGATGAAGACCTACCCGTTATGTGTGGGTCATGGGGGTTGTTTGACCAGACTTCATCACTTTAGTCAGTTTCATGACATTTATTGAAAATTTCACCTGGACCACCCCTTGAGATGGAACCTCCCTTGAGATGGAACCTCTCGTTTGTACGGCTGGCCAGGATTTGGATTGACACATATAAAGAAAACACGTTATGGGACTATACATACGTTTTCAATCTATAACTTATACCGTTTGCACTCTATTGTATTCGACTAGTCTTATCAAGGCATTATAATGAAAGTGACAGTCAAAAGTTCATGTAAAAGCAGTTTTAGAACTTGTATAAGTACAAAAAACAACCCACAAAGGTGCATACTTCATTAGCTTTCCCATACCACTCCTGGCTAAAGAGCCCCAACTGGAGAGAGACTCTTAGGGGTGTTTTGTCTACTCTCCTACGTTAAACCAGACGTGTTTGAAGAGGTGGGTGTACCCATGGGCGGAGTTTGGGTGGAGGGGCCACGGGGCAAAACCCCGCCCAAACTGGGCAGCTTTATTAATGTATTCAAATTAGTTTACAATTAAGATTAAAATAAATTAATTATTTGCATGCACGATTCCTAATGTGAGGGGCAAAGCGAACCCCTGCACCCCCCCCACCCCCCCCCAAATATAGAAGTCAAACTCGCCCTACGGGCGTACCGACACTTAACCCCATCACCCGCGAACTGCCGAATCAATTGACCTGTAGCGTACCATTTATACTGCTGGGTGGATTAGAGGTGGAGAGTTACGAACCTTGTTTTTTCCCCCAACATGTTGATCTCTATAATGCGAGTCAAGTGTGATTACTTTAACATTGCAGCAGCATCCTTGCTGTGGGTTATTTTAATTCGTTGGTCGGTATGCTCTCAAAGCGTTTCACATTAGGGGCCGTCCATAAATGACGTCACGCACCTGGGGGGGGGGGGTCAGACATTTGTGTGACAAGGGGGGGGGGTTGAGAAATGTGACGTCACATAAAAATGCGCAACTTTAAATAAATATAGACAACACGTTCTACTTAATTAAATATACTTTTAGTAAATGTTTTCTCCTACAACATCAGAGTGCAGCGCCACATTAAATACGCACTACAATGACAATAGTTTAAGGCGATTTGAAGCATGTTTTATATTTGGGGGGGAGGGGGGCGAGCTTTGTGACGTCCTATTTGAGGGGGGTCTGACTTTTTGTGACGCCGTGTGACGAAGGGGGGGGGGGGGCTCAAAAATCGCCCAAAATCGCGTGACGTCATTTATGGACTGCCCCTTAGCACCCTACGTCCGTGTACAGTGCCCTGTACTTTCCAATAAAGGTTGAGGGAAAGCAACAGTTTTGAAATGTGTTCCGTTGAATGCTGTTTTCAACCAAACAAAAGAGGCAGTAGATGCCGTATAGATCGTAATGACACCGCCAAAGGTGCGCATGGGACGGTGCAGTCGTCCTTAATAGGCTCTCACCAAAATCAATGGTTCTGAAAAAGCGAGTTGCAGTGATATATATTCAACGTCTAACTCTATCGCACCTTCCCCTCCGACTCAGCCACTGAGTGCCTACATTCACCTCTCTGCGTCACCGTCCATGTTCGGTCGAATTTAGCGTGGACTGTGGAGAGGTTGGTGCCTTATATACGTACGGTGCGAAAGAAGTTCAATATACATAAAAAAAAACTGTCCAACTGTCCTCTTGTCCAAAGTGTTCTCACATTCAATGTCTCTACTGTAATATCCGCATTCACCATTCTATTCTCTGTTGTTTCGGAATTTGGCTGCTTTGTTTACTGATGGTGTCCGTAGCTACTGCTGCTGCTTTGCATACATGTAAATAATTTCCAGACAATTAAGGCATTGTCGTCATTGGTCTGTTTAACGTCATTACATGTATTCTTTAATTATGAAATTCACATTCAATTATAAAAACACTTATTATACAGTCGCAAATACACTTTTTATGAACGTTACTTATGTACCACTTTATTGTAGGCCTATATAGACCGACTACAAGTTTCCCTTGACATTTAAATGTGTCTATATAGGTTCTATATGGCAGGGAGACGTGGTTGATGACTCCATATTTAAACAACAAACTGGACACCTTTGACCGGTGGTCCTTCCCAGGGGCGGTTTCTTCATTAGGGCGATTGGGCGACGCACCACCAATGTCATTCAACCACAGAGTCACGCTAGCCGTCACTGTGCCGCTGGATATAGTCTAATCAGCGTCATGCTATGTTCTGTGGAGTACCGCCTCTTTTTGGGCGATTTCCCTCCAGCTGAGAATCGCCCCGAGTGGTCCCATAGACTTACATTCAAAGATGTTTTTTTTCGAACGGGGGCGCTGCAATGCATTCTCTATGGGTTCCGGGAGGGCTCGCCCTAACGTGCTTACGTCATCATACGTGCTTACGTCATCATACGTAAGCACGTTTCATCCAACAATATAATTTGTCGCCACCTAGTGGAATCTTTAATAAAATAAACCTGAGTGGTTTGTTTTAATAGTGAGTATAGAAACAAACAAGATGTATTGTAAGAGTCACTTTATTTTTCATTAATATTAAAGAAGTGAAGTTGCCTTTACATGCTTAAGCTGTTAATGTATCCATTGCATGGGTGGACCTTATCCTTATCAATCATCCAGACATTTGCCCCCCCTGAGAGATTTTGCAGGAGCCGCCACTGGTCCTTCCGATGGATACTTCAGTTACACTTCAGCGAGCATATCACACATTCTTAAGTCCAGCACGTCAGCCGGTGTCTGACATCGAACCAGGAGACACATTGCCCGTGCTGACATGTTGGCAGATCCGCGCAATTATCGATGGCCTTGCTCGAGATTGGACGCTGCCCAGGGGCAGGCCGAGGTAGACCTGGATGCACACCGTTGGGGCCGATCTCAGACATCGTAATCTCAGCCTACACTTGGTGTGGCATCGGACGCATGAGAATGGCATGCCCAGGCGATGTACAGTATTGAGGATCGCTACACCTCCTCTCGGGGCATGCGACTAATTGATTCAAATGGGTGCTCGTCTTTGACCTTGTCAGATGATCGCAAAAGCTAAGCAGGTTTTGAGAATGGATATCACCTAAATGGGCAATCACCGTGCACAGCAGGTTGTCAAAGGCTGCTACAGCAGACTACGCTGTAGTCGGTAGAAGGCAGTGCTGCAAAATCCAATGTTGTATTGCACTACTATGCTTCCACATCTATGCCCCCTGCTTCACTCACTCGGCTGACCAACATGAAGTATAGTAAAATAACCAATTCGACCTGGACGGTGCAGGGAGGCTTTTTGTCCAGGAGAGGGTTTGCAAGAGAGCTGAACATATACTGTTCCTCATAGTGGCAGTTATTTAACATGACAGCCGAGAAGCAACGATCACAATAATTATAACGAGCACCCGCGGTATGACGATCTGTGATTGGTGGCAGGAGATGAGGAGACATGGTCCGAGATGTCACAATGCGATTGGCAACTGGCAATTAGGTGACAGTAATGAGGGGAGGGGCAGGAAATGGGAGAGGGACCTGTGGGTATAAGGCACGTCGGAAGAGGGATGTGAGGCGAGAGCTGTGGATGAAGGAAGTAGCTGTGTTTCACAATGGTGGAATAAACGGATTTGAACCCTGAACTGTCACGGCGTGTTTGTGAGGAGAGTATCCGCGACAGTAGAATTGGGCGTAAAGCAACCAAATTTATGAGAGACCCCTTTGGCCTCTTTCATCCAAAATGTATCCTCGTGCAAAAAATATGGCAGGCAGTGTCAATCAATGGTAAGTAAGCACATGCCCAAAGTATGAAATTTTCCAAGACAGCCATGTGTTCTCTGTCTCCCCCTCACCCCGCGACCCAGTTGAATAACTAATAATGGAACTGAGAAACCATCAAACACATTACACATATAAACTCAATTTAATGTTAAATTATGACCTATAAATCGAATTTTGGGCCTCATTGGACTCTCACAGCTCGGCTGAGCGGCTCCCAGGCTGCCAAAACTTGCGGCTAAACATGATGCGGATGGCGTTACGAAACGTGCGGTTGAAGCCCCCGTATAGGTAAGGGTTGATGGCTGAATTAACGTGCCCGAACCAGTTCACGATGTCCCAAAAGATGGAATTTGTTTTAAAATCGATCCAGGGATCATTGACGATGGTGGAAAAAAATGGCGCCCAGCAGAACATGAATACGCCCAGGATGATGGACACAGTCTTGGTGGCGTTGTGCTCTCGTTTCATGGCCGCCCACTGCTGCTTGTTGAAGCCCGACTTGCCCTGACCCCCTTGCTGCTGAACGCTGATGGAGCGGGCCTGCTTGCGTGCCACGCGGTAAATCTTCGCGTAGGCAAGGGTCATTATCGTCATGGGCACGACGAAGCTGAAGAAGGCCCCACAGCTCGAGAACACCTTGTTCATGTAGAAGACGCAGTTGTCTGGACAGGTGCGGCTCTCCATCATGTCCTCGATGCCAATGACAATCCATCCCAGCATCACGGGCACCACATAGAGCAGCGACCCGAGCCATGCGGCGGCAAGAAGCAGGGCTGCTGTCTTCCAGGTGAAGCGCTCTCGATAGTGCATCGGGTCGCAAATGGCCAGGTAGCGGTCGTAGGCGATGCAACAAAGGTGCATGGTGGAGGCGGTGGAGATGAAGGCGTCAAGGAAGTGGTGCACCTTGCAGAACGCGTGGCTGTAGAACCAGCAGTCGTAGACACACTGTGTCATGTAGAAGGGCATCACCACCACGCCCACCATGATGTCGGCCACTGCGAGGGAGAAGGTGAAGGTGTTGGGCAACACCTGCAGCTGCTTGAAGTAGGAGATGGCCGTGATGATGGTCATGTTCCCCAAGAAGTTCAACACCATGGAAAAGATCATGGCGATGAAGATTATGTTGGCGGTGCGTGCGGACAGTCGTGCCGGGCGGCAGCGGAGGCCGGACTCCCGGATCAGGCAGAGCAGTGGCTCCACATGGGAGGCATTTTGGCCAGGATCCCCGTCCATGAGTCCCAGAGCGAGGCTAGAGTTCATGGTCTCCCCTTCGAACTTCTCAGTGTCCAGCGTCTCAATCAGTCAAGGGGTTTCTGCTTGCTTCACAGTTGTTCGTTCGCCAACTTGTCCACTGTTCCTTGCAAGCATTTGTCTCACCCCTCTCATTCACCCAGCGTCAGTGTCTGGGGCAAAGGAATCCTATATCTCGTGACCGTCTCTGTTTCTTACAAGTTTGGGAAAATGAAAAGCATCTTCTAAGATGTTTGGCCACTTCCTGTCTTTGAGCATTCGGTGTGTCCACTTGTAGGAGGAAATAGGAAGTCCGGGAGAAAAACCTGCAACCATTTGAGGGGAGAGCAATAAAAACTCAGCAATAGATATATCCTCTCAGTAACCTACTTCATATTCTGGATCAGATTCAGCCAAATTCTAATTTAAAGGCAAATACTATAGTTGTCATTGTCATATCTATGGTACATATTTGCCAGTATCAAATTTATGAAAAATAAGAATAGGTTTTACACTTTCTGGCAATAAAATAGGTGTTAAGATGTTCATACAACGAAATAGATACCTTTTCCAAGGCAACAAGTGTCCATACCTGTGGCAAAACATGTAAACAAACATGCTCTGATAACATAGGCATTATCCTTGAAGCTGATTGGCCTACAACTGTCTCTGGTACCTAATTTGGTGTTTGAACATCTTAACACCTGTTTTATTGCCAGAAAGGTTTAAATATTTTATTTTTCATCAGTTGTTATGGTTTTTGTCGATAAACTTTTAAGACTGTTTCCCTCTGTCTCCATGTATTTTGTCCTCTGATTACATTTTTCTGTATTATATCCTAAAGCATTGTGCAATACAACTAGTTCCTGAAGAACTGCATGAATAATAATATTTAGTTGGAAATAACGTTGCGCATGTCAATTGAATCTCACACTCGCTCAGGCACCACAGAAAAGCTGGCAAGCAGCCAGGCGGGAAGCCGTAGTCAACAATTGCCAAAGCGTTCTCTGTCACTCGGTCTGCCTCCCTTTGCATGTCTAGATTGGTCCATCTCTGTCTCCCTATGGTTCTCTCTGGGACTGGGTCCGCATCTTGTTTGTCCCCTTGTCTTCCTCTGTCTATTATATGTCTCCTATGTCTCTCTGCTAGGAAACTAATTGTCAGAGTAAGAGGACATGGTTCCAAATTTCATACTTGAAGAAGTAACCATTGCTCTTCGCAGTATTAAAACAGGGAACGTTCTTGTACCAGATGGAATGAGTTTAACACGTAGGCTTTCACGAACAGTATTATTCATAATAAAGGTTTTTTAGTTAGATCGCGTTATTTATAAATGTGTCGCAACCCTTCAAAACCCGATACGGCCAATCATTAAAAAATGTATCACGCTGACAAAAGACAAATAGTTCACTACTTTAGCTCACCGATGTGTTGAAGAGTGAATCCACAACATTACAATTTGAGTACGACGTCTTATTATGAACAGATGGAATGACTGTGCATCATAGACAAGACAAATGGTATCAGCTGTTGCAACACAATGAGTAGATAGATTTACTACGAAATGTTTACACTAACAAATTCCTTATTTGCCACGATAATTTTTTTCCAATTTAAATAGAGAATTTAATACAAGCTTTTGTGACCAATATTATCCATAATAGAGGTTGTTTTGTGCTAAATCACGTACAGTGAGGGAAAAAAGTATTTGATCACCTGCTGATTTTTAACGTTTTCCCACTGACAAAGAAATGATCAGTTTATGATTTTACTGGTAAGTTTCTTTGAACAGTGAGAGACAGAATAACAACAACAAAATCCAGAAAAACGCATGTCAAAAATGTTATACATTGATTTGCATTTTAATGAGGAAAATAAGTATTTGACCCCCTCTTACTCAGAAATTTTTTTTGGCTCCCAGGTGTCTTTTATACAGGTAACGAGCTGAGATTAAGAGCACACTCTTAAAGGGAGTGCTCCTAATCTCAGCTTGTTACCTGTGTAATAAAGGACTCTCTCTCAGATGTCGATCTCCGTTGTCCTTTATTGGGTTCGTAGAATCTCCGTACCACGGCGTCTCGCTCAGGCCCGCGTCCCGCTCGACGACCTCTCCACAGCCCTCGGCTGCTCCGTTGTGCAGTCTCCCTGCTGCTCCAATATGCAGTCTCCCTGCTGCCCCGTCAGGCCATCCTTGCAGCCACACTGCTGCCCCGCTATCTAGCGTCACTGCTGCCCCTTTCACAGCTAGCCTCTCACTGCCCCGTTAGCTCTCTTCGTCTGACACCGATGGCTGTCGGTGTCGACGTCTCCCACCGCGTGGCGACCGCGCCACACTCTCCGTCTTGCCCAGCGTAGCCTCCTCGTATTTCACTCCGTCTCCACTCCCCCTTCCCCTTCCGGTTCTCTCCCTAAATCCTCTCCCCCACGTGACCCTAACTCCACCCACTCCCCACGTGACCCAGACTCCGCCCCCCCCTCAATCCTTGCTCACATTACACCTGTATAAAAGACACCTGTTCACAGAAGCAATCAATCAATCAGATTCCAAACTCTCCACCATGGCCAAGACCAAAGAGCTTTCCAAGGATGTCAGGGACAAAATTTTAGACCTACACAAGGCTGTAATGGGCTACAAGACCATCGCCAAGCAGCAAAAAAGAGAAACACAAAAGAACTGTCAATCTCCGTCGGCCTGGGGCTCCATGCAAGATCTCACCTCGTGGAGTTGCAATGATCATGAGAACAGTGAGGAATCAGCCCAGAACTACACGGGAGGATCTTGTCAATGATCTCAAGGCAGCTGGGACCATAGTCACCAAGAAAACATTTGGTAACACACTACGCCATGAAGGACTGAAATCCTGCAGCACCCGCAAGGTCCCCCTGCTCAAGAAAGCACATATACATGCCCGTCTGAAGTTTGCCAATGAACATCTGAATGATTCAGAGGACAACTGGGTGAAAGTGTTGTGGTCAGATGAGACCAAAATTGAGCTCTTTGGCATCAACTCAACTCGCCGTGTTTGGAGGAGGAATGCTGCCTATGACCCCAAGAACACCATCCCCACCGTCAAACATGGAGGTGGAAACATTATGCTTTGGGGGTGCTTTTCTGCTAAGGGGACAGGACAACTTCACCGCATCAAAGGGACGATGGACGGGGCCATGTACCGTCAAATCTTGGGTGAGAACCTCCTTCCCTCAGCCAGGGCATTGAAAATGGGTCGTGGATGGGTATTCCAGCATGACAATGCCCAAAAACACACGGCCAAGGCAAAAAAGGAGTGGTTCAAGAAGAAGCACATTAAGGTCCTGGAGTGGCCTAGCCAGTCTCCAGACCTTAATCCCATAGAAAATCTGTGGAGGGAGCTGAAGGTTCAAGTTGCCAAACGTCAGCCTCGAAACCTTAATGACTTGGAGAAGATCTGCAAAGAGGAGTGGGAAAAAATCCCTCCTGAGATGTGTGCAAACCTGGTGGCCAACTACAAGAAGCGTCTGATCTCTGTGATTGCCAACAAGGGTTTTGCTACCAAGTACTAAGTCATGTTTTGCAGAGGGGTAAAATACTTATTTCCCTCATTAAAATGCAAATCAATTTATAACATTTTTGACATGCGCTTTTCTGGATTTTGTTGTTGTTATTCTGTCTCTCACTGTTCAAATAAACCTACCATTAAAATTATAGACTGATCATTTCTTTGTCAGTGGGCAAACGTACAAAATCAGCAGGGGATCAAATACTTTTTTCCCTCACTGTACATATAAATGCATGATTAAACCCCCCACCACCCGGTACAGGCAATTAATCAGGTTCTCACGTAAACAAGACATACAAATTAGTTACTAGTTTAGCACACCGGTGTGTTGGAGAGTAAACCCACAATATTTACAATTCGAGTACGACGTATCGCTGATAATTACAACTAGTACCATCAGGTGATAGCCAGATTTGTGGAGAAATACTCCTGTTTCAAAAAGCATCTATTAAATACAGAGACAACCCTGATTTGGAACATTATATATGCGTACAAAGTGTTCTCGAAGATCATAAGGGAATAAGCGACAAATCGGAGGTGACAGTTAGCCCGCGGACCTTGGTTTGGACAGCCTTTCAATACAAATATTTAATAATCTCCAAAGCGTCTTAATACGATAGGCATTGGTAGACGCTGTACATAACCACTATTCTACTGATATTAAATTATGCGTGAAGAAACACCACGTACCTTAGACACTTTCCACCGTGATTTATAATTCGTTTATTTTCGGTTAGATCGTCGTGTAGGTATAATGTCAATTAGTTTCAATCATAACCCTCTGCCACTCGGCAGAGTCAATCAAATCGAGTTTTCACGTTGGGGAAAATTAGCCAAATGATTTGGATTGTCAGCAAAACCCGGAGGAATGTTAACGTTGGTGTTTTTTTAAATCGACGTTTCGCTGGGGATTACATTTAGCGACATCGCGTGTGAATAAAAAGCTCGGCTCCTAATCACGCTGGATGTAATCTCCAGCGAAACGTCGATTAAAAAAATAAATGTCAACTTGGTATTCGCTTTTCAACATTTCTCCTCCTCCTCCAGTTTTGACAGAAAAACTAAATCATTTGGCGTATTTGCCCCGACGTGACATCTTTCATTGACTATGTCGCGTGGTGGAGGGTTATAACACTGGTCAACAAAACAAAAGTTTTTTTCTGACCTGGACTTTTGCAGCTAATTTCAGGGTGCTGATTCCAAATCTGATCTCAGATTTGCTCTATCACATCTCATTTTTATGCTATCGGCATACCCCATTTTCATTGATTTTACCCGAAATTAACTCTGTCACTTATTATTGCAAGTTGTTGCGAGTCAGTGACTGCTGTAGTGTTAAAATATGGTACTGTATTTTTAGGATAGTGTGTTTATAATATCATTTTATGTAGATATCCACATTTATTTAATATTTTTCTTCGGCAGTTTTTATTGAAAATGCAATATTTGATATCTCAAAAACCTGATGTGGTAGACAAAACTGATGCCAGATTTGGAATCAGCACCCCAAACTTACCTTAATACCGTTGGAATACCTTATGCTAGAAAAAGTGTGTTGACCAGTGTAATTGATACATCTAACATTTTTTTACATTTTACATTCCACGACGATCCAACCCAAATGAAACCTAATAATAATAATCATAAATATTGGTTGTGAAAGAACAACCTGTCAACAAATACCCAGTGACCTAGCACATATACCAGTAAAAGGCTACATTTAATAGAATAAAAATGGTAGTAAATGCTAAAATCGAAAAACACACTCTCCGGCTAGATATGTAAAGACATACATTCTTATAAGGGAGAACATATTTAACATGTAAGACACGATCATACACAACCTATATGCGACATACACACACAGAGACGTGTATAGCAGATGCTAACACACATTAACATAGACTAGATGTATAGTATACATACACACAGACATAAAGGTCCCTCGTGTAACCGTTAACAGACTGTTGGGGCGAGTGCTGTGACCGTAAACAACACACACGGGGATGGTGTGGCCAGCACCGCGCCTGGCCACTTTGGTTTTTCCAGTCCTGATATTTACCACACACCGCACCGGGTTTTCACCTAAGGCTGAATCGACCTAGGGGAGGCCCAGGACCGGTTCAGATATCCGTCATCAACAAAACTATGAAAAAAAATATTTTACCAGGTAAGGTGCACTGTGCTATGTAGCTGATTTTTTTTAGAAGCGACCTGGCCACATATGATAGCTCAACGAAGTGCTTTATGATGTGGAAATGTATAGCAGACAAATACTCTAAACGCATGATTCAAAATGTGGAGGGAAACACCGGAGAAAAATCCACGCGACCATGGGGAGAGAGAGAGATAACACACAAATTCCCAAATATACAGGCGTCAGGGTCGGGAACGAACACACAACCTCCTGTATACCAGGTGAGGAAGTTAACATCCCACCACCGTGGCGCCCCCTGATGTTGGCAGTGAACGGGAATCGATCACGGGTGGTGGAATAGTTTGTAGCGCACGAACCATTCCACCACCGTTCTCCATACATCAACGCACACATGTACACAAAGAGCCTATAACTCGCCACTGATAAACGCGATACAAAACGACACTTATGTAAACACGGGGGAGCGGTGGTGCCGTGATTAGCGCCCTGCGTTACGAGCCGGGCGATCGGATATAACGTCAGTTAAATCATCTCCGATCAGCGCGGTTGGCAAGTGGTGTCTTACTGGTCCTGGGCAACCTCCCTTCACCAACCTGTATTGACCAGCGTGGTTAAGCAACCCCCACGACCGTAAATTATGACACAAATACATAACTAGTCGATATTTGTGTACACGCATATTCAATAAGCGCATGGAGACAGTATACACGCATACACATTTAATAACCACAGAGCCTCCGTGTTAAATAGACAGACACGTATTTATAACATTTACATCCATTTATCAATCGACTGCTGGGTTAAGGTTTCCTCTATGCCGTGTTGTTTAATTATACTTCACCACGCTGGTTAATACAGGTCAATGAGATAGACAGAAGTAACGGAGTTACCACACACTACTAAGATACAACCGACACATAGGGGGAGCGGTGGCGCAGTGGTGAGCGTACTGCGCCACGAACCTGGCGACCTGAAGTCCATTCCAGAGCAAGACCAACATCAATGGCGAGGGATGTGAACCGGTCCCGTATATCCTTGAACAGACTGGTGGGGAAAATGCTGTTGGCAAGCACCTATGAAGATTGGCACGGCACACAAGGTGGTGTGGGCGGCACACAAGGTGGTGTGGGCGGCACACAAGGTGGTGTGGGCGGCACACAAGGTGGTGTGGGCGGCACACAAGGTGGTGTGGGCGGCACACAAGGTGGTGTGGGCGGCACACAAGGTGGTGTGGGCAGCACCACGCCCGGCCGCCTTTATCTCCCTAGTGGCGATGTATACACACCGCACCAGCTACTCATTTGAGGCTGAATCGACCTAGAGGAAGCCCATGACTAATTTAGCTCGTCATTGGTATCGGCCGTGAACGGGTATCGAACTCGGACCGCCGGGTTCGCAGCGCAGTGCGCTAACCACTACACCACCGCTCCCCCCCACACAGAGTGACACACAGGAGCAAACATGCAGTGCATATAGTACTAGCCTAGCGGAACGAGCCCCGATCTAGGACGTTCCGCGGAGATGGAGCGATGAAAGCGGCTCTTGAGATATGACAAAGGGCTTAGGGGGGAGGGCAGGAGACCTTCATCCAGCAGTGGATAGACCACGGCTAATCACAATGCTATACGGGGTTGCGCTTACCTGGCCCACACGGGAAGCACCCCGCGAAACCGTAGAGAACGTGTGGATGTGAACATCGACCTCGCTCCACAACACGCGGTGTCGTATTTACTGCCTTGTCTGCAATATCCTGTGGGTCTGACTGTTGATTCTGAGCGAGCAATTCGCCCCCTTTTTGACATCAGATGCGGATTTCATTTCAGCACATTTATTAAAAATACACACACACAAAGAAAGAGACACCCCGTATAACCTACATAGACACGGCGTGTTGTTTGCGAGCTCCTATTATTGTCGTTGACAAATGAGTTATTAGCCGGTGAGGCAAGGGCATCGACCTCTGTTGGGGGTGCTGCGGTCAGATCCGCGCCTCACTGCCTTCGTCCCTCCGTTCGTGACGATTTAAAACTCGTTAACGTTAACACAATTTAAGGCCGAGTCAACCTAGACGAGTTATCGTCGTCGGCCGTGCGGAAGGTTTGCTCACGGTGTCCCCTCTCTTCTGCCTCCTGCCCCTCGCCCGACCCCATTTGTCTTCCCAATACAATGCCTCGTTACTTTTCAGCCCCCCAGCGTTCTGTCGACCCTCAGCTACGACCATGGCCCCAACACCTCGTCATCAATCCCTCTTGTACTACCGTCATCAACACTACACCACCACTTATACAATAACCCAATTATTCATTTCAAATCATGGTCATCCGATGTATGTTATAATTGCTCTAAAGCGCCTTGGTAAAGGCGCTATATATACCGTATCTTGAGAAGATAAGATCGGTTTAGGTAAATGACTTGCCACGGAGTCTAACCCAGGATGACCGAGATCGCAGTGCAGTTGGCGAAACACGGTGCCACACCGCTCCTGGCTTGAAACTCGGATCCCCGGGTTTGTTGCGCGGTGCTGCACACCCCCACACGGACGTGAAATGAAGACAAAGACCGCTCCCTATAATAGATTGTTGGGGCAAGTGCTGCACCAGAGGGGGTGGGTGGCCAGCATCATGCCCGGCCGCCTTTGTCTCCCCAGTGCTGATGTTATTAACGCTGCCCCATTTGCTCATTTAAGACAGAGTCGACCTAGGGGAGGCCCAATATTGATCAAAATATTTGCCCCTGTTGTTGGTCGTGAGCGGGAAACGAACTGGGGTCGGCGGATTCGTAGCACAGCGCGCTAACGTGCGACGCTACAGCTCCCCACATATACGCACAACATTTCACTACAACAACCGCCGTTCTCCCCTAAGTCGCGGTGACATCCTCACGGGGCTTGTGCCAGGGTAGGTGCACCTTGCTGCCACGTGAAGTGTCGAAGGCTTGCTGGCAGGTCATTGGACAGACCCAGGTGCCATGGGTTGACTGAGATGACTGGCACCTGTGTTCACCACTATGCCAACTTGCAGTGTTTTATCCGCCCGGCGCTCCGCTCGGTGTTGTGAGTTTCGCTCCTATGCCCTCCGTTGAGGGCGATAGCCTCCAACTGCCCAGTAGCGTCCTTTACGAGCCTCCTCCATAGAGGCCATAGAGGCCGATCTTGACGCCGCTTGTACCATCGGTAAGTCCACTCAGCTCCACATCCTCTGGTACCACATCAGCCCCATCTCTTGTCTAGCCCGTCCCGCGCCCGTTTCATCTCCCTTTATTCGGGTAATCAGAAGCTGTTTTGGCATGTGGGCTACACGATCCAACCAACGCAACCATGCCTGCCGGGGGAGCTATTTGATGGGACCATGTCCAAATCGTTAACAGATCGGTGTGCTCCTCATTAGAAGGGTCCACGTTTCACAAGCCTCGAGAAGGGAGGGCGTAACTGTCTGTGGCCGAGAAGACCCAGAGCTTCGTGTGGCGTGATAGACCAGGTAGCTTCCACAGGGCATTACGCAGCCGTGTGTTTACATACATACGTGTGGAGTGACAGACCAGGTAGCTATCCCACAGCGTTATGCAGCTGATTAAAGATAGTGCAGCTCACCTGGTCATAAGAAACACACCATATCGACAAATTACATTTTTATAGCTTAAGGTATACCAAGACAAAGAACCCCCGTATAACCTTAACAAACTGTCGGAGCAAGTGCTGTTAGCGAGCACCTATGAAGGCCGGCACGTCACACGAGGGGGTGGGTGGCCAGCACCACTCCCGGCCGTTAAGGTTAACGTCGCGTACACGGAACTCCCGTATTGACTTTTACAAATTATTGTGGCAATTGATCCTCGCGAGCCCATATTAAGGCCGGCACGGCATACGTGTAGGTGGTGTAACCAACACCGTACGCTATTGTCTCCCATGTTTACACATTGCACTCGTGGTAATTCATACCGATTTCACCTCGGAGAGGTTCTGGACTGGTTCAGATGTCACTCACCGCCGATGTTTGCCGTGAACGTGAATCGACAAAGACCGATCACCGAGTTGGTAGCGAGGCGCGCGTACACACTCACAACCATTGTAACAACAATGGGCACTATTCGCCACTAAGTAAGCGGTGGCGGCACTACAGAGCTTGTGCCAGGCTAGGTGCTTACAATGCCACACACACCCTATACTTCCCTCTCAAACTACTCTGGTTCTCAACCAGCTTCGTACAGGCTCATGTAACACATACAAAGACCTCCCGTATCGCCTTAACAAACTGTACGAGCAGATCGTATGAGAAAATCAGAATCAGCATTTATACAGGAGGAATCCTATGAGCAATAAAGCTCTTTTTCACAGATGTCCATAAGGGGCACGGGGTAAGAACGTTACAACAACAAACAATGCAAAAACAAGATAGCAGTGCAAAGTACAAGAAAGGTAAATACATACAAATCAAACTAAACCATCGCCATCCTAACAGGAAAAGCCCCCTCCTACCTACCACCCCCTCTTACCAGACAAAGGAGGGGTGGGTGGCCAGCACCACGCCCGGTCGCCTTTGTCTTCCCAGTGGCGATGTTACACACCGCACCAGGTACTCATTTGAGGCCGTGTCGATCTCGGGCCGATTCAAATAATCACCACTGGTATTAGCCTTGAGCAGGAATCGAACACGCGTTGCCGGGTTTGTAGCACAGCGCGCTGCTCAGTGCCAGATTTTTATAGTAGCAAAAGTGGCATATGCTACGGGCCCCGCACTTTCAAGGGCCCCGCGTTAAATGCTTTCAAGCTATTAATTCCGGTTCAGTGATTCTATATAGTACTATACTGCCTTGAACTTTTATGAACGACGGGGTGATTAAGGTTAGCGATTTGTCGTGTTATCTGGCTGTATAGCAATAAAAAAAATACTATAACTTTACTAGGCAAGTCATTTTTTTATATTTACGTGTTTTATTTTATTTAGGGCCCCTTTATAACATATGCTACAGGCCCCGCACTAGCTTAATCGGCACTACCGCTGCTCCCCATTCACCCATAACTGTAACCCCTGATATGCACACGGCAGGGCTCGCGGTACCAACACAAGGCAAGTTACAACTCTGTATGGACAGCATAACGATAGGAAGAGAGTCTCACCCAACTTCCTCTAAGCCTCCTTCACCTCCAACCCGGGACTCCCGGTTCTAAGAACCCCTGACACAATCTCGAGCAAAGCGTCTCCTGCTCGCCGTATTTAAACTTCTCGTCCTCATTTTTCCACTTGAACAATGACGTGGTTGATTCGCCCTCGCCCCTCTTCCTCCCCCTCTCAGAAGGGGGGGGGGGAGAGGGGGGGCTGTCCATAAATAATTGAAGCAATTAAACATAACTTAATTGCTCAGTCGTAATCACTGTCGATTTGGGATGGGAGAGAGGTCACAGGTGTGTGGCCCCCCGTGTATTCGGTCTTCATCCCCCAAAGCCATTAGCCGATAGCACCTCCTCTAATTGATCACCGAGGGTGTGACCCCCCTGAGTAATTCCGTGCGGTCAACAACAGTATAACAAGTTAGATCTTTACGGGCTCATCTAATTCCAAATATATAACAGCCCTAAAGACGAGGTCGGTCTGTGTGTTCGGAGTCCTCCGGCTACAGGAGAAGTGGATTTTGGGTTGATCTTTCGGGGGGCCAAAATATGCTAGTTTGTGCGTGATATTTTGGTCTCAGATATTTAATCGGCGTTAACATGCAAATGAATGTCAAAACAATCGTCAATAACACTGAATGTGTGAGGCCTTAAAATGAACATATATAATATGTGACGTTTTGAGCAACGGACCTTTTACATCACGTAATGTGAAGGGTCATTTCCCGAATCGTCGCTCATTGGAAATGTTTCCTTTTGCGGCAAATGTGTTAGAGTTTTTTTGTTTTTTATTTATGCGCCACTGCCAACGCAGCAGCAGCATCACCACCAGATGACGTGCTTTGTATTAAAACTGGTCGAATCGTGACATCGCAGGACCATGAGAGATTACTTAAGTCCTTCAACCAGTGGTGTATCGATCATGGCTGATGACAATGATCCAAACCCGTAGTTTTAACTGCCACGCAGGGAGATCGAACCGCTGACCCCTGGATTGTATAGTCCTGTGTGCTGACCACGACACCGCTGTGACAGTGATAGACCAAACCTGGTCATTTCCGTAAGAGTAAACATTTGTGCAGTTGGAGGCAGCATCACCCGAGGGATGCAAACGTCTTTACAGCGGCCAATAAAAGTTCATTGGTGGAGTGTTATGAAAAAAGAAAACGTGAACAAATATTTCCCTTTGACGTTAAAGATAACTTTACCGTGGGTTTAAGTGAAACACTGGAAAAATCCACAACCACGTGTGGTGAGCACTATCCGTGGAAAAAAAACCGTATTTTACCTTGCGCAGGCCTGGGACCCTACCCATTGATTTGAAAATGAAATGTTATCATTACACGATTCACCCACCCTTCAGTGGGCTGCTTCACAAATATTAAGAGTAATAATTTAAAATTTGAACTGGCTGCCGGACAGGATTCATTCTCTCGGAGAGAGAGAACGACAGAACATTGGGAAGGCAGCAATCAGGTGATGAGTTGGCACCAACAACCGCCCAAGCCCCGCGGTCCTCTATATATGTATTCAGGTGTTATCGGCCAATTAATGGGTGCTTACATGTGGGAGGAAACCAGAGCACCCGGAAAAAAACCCCACGCTTGCCAGGGGGAAACGCTCTATCCCCGTACAGATGGAACAGGTGGTGTTGACACTCTTGCTCGACCGCCTTCTCATGGCAAAGCCAGCGGTACGGCTCCTCCTCGACGCCCACGGGAAGGGAGTTTTACAGCAGCGTCTGCCGTGTGATCCGCCAGCCCTCTCTGCTGCCTCCACAGCGCTGGGTTACAGGTCACGTGGATAGCCACCACTGCTTAGCGAAGTGCACAAACCACACCTCATGCATGACACCTCGTTGGGACGGTTGGGTTATACATTAACCTACTTGTTGCACTACCTATACACATAATTGTTTCCCATCAGTTAGAGGGCGATATTTAATCACGGAAATTTAACGGCCTTCAATTAATACAGGACAAGACACGCGGGAATAAAAAAACAAATCTTGATTTGAAGCTTTCTTGACTGCAGGAACCCATACTCTTTGGTTATTTCGGTAAAGTCACGTAGTTAGTTTTATTTCTAACTATGTGACTTTACCGAAAGAACCAAAGAGTATATTTAAAATGTAATCAGACACCCCCATTACAGAAGGTATACGTGCATTGCTTTTTTTCCAGGGAGACATTTGTAAAGTTGATCCCACCAGCCGCTTAAAACGAATTATCTCGACACACGCTGCGAGTATGTTGCCGAGTGAAGCAATACGAATTTCATTATTACCAAGAACACCAAAACTTGACTTAAAGCTTTTGTGACTGCAGTAATTCATATATTTTGGGTCTTTCGGTAAAGTCACGTAGATAGAAATAAAATTAACTACGTGACTTTACCGAAAAAACCTAAGAGTATTAATCCTTGCAGTCACGAAAGCTTCAAATCTAGAATCCCTCGGGAGGGACACGTGGTGGTGGTTGGAGTGGGAAGGAGGGAAAACCTCGGATCTGACACCACACCTCTGCTGTAGCAAACGGACAGAAAATATGGCGTCTGTGCAGGACCGTCCCTTCCTGAAACCACATTGGGGCTCTGCAAGCCTCTCCTCAGCGTGTCTGGAAAGGCGGTGTTGAATAATCCTGGCCAGGACCTTTCCCGGCACACTGAGGAATGAGATGCCCCTGTAGTTGTTACAGTCTGTGCGGTCTCCCTTCTTAAAGATGGGGACCACCAGGGCATCCTTCCAGTCCTGCGGAACCCGTCCAGTGGTCCAGACGGTTGTCATGATGTCATGTAGGGCAGTCTGTGCACAAATGCCACCCTCCCTCAGCAGTGCATATTGTGGTGGTACCTGCTATGATTACAGCAGTGCATACTGACTGCGGTGGTACGTGGTATGATTACAGCAGTGCATACTGCCTGTGGTCATGGCTGCTATGACTACAACAGTGCATACCGACTTTCACTACAGCAGTGCATACTGCCATCCAGATATATAAACGCAGACACAACTTCAACCGAGAAGATGGGTACAAACTGAGCAATCATTGGACGGACGTTATTTACCTAGTAAAGTCTTAACTGACTGATGTTTCCATCCTACCTGCCTATATCAGATGTTATTTCCGACTCTCTGTGTGTCTTTCTCTCTCTGTGCATCTCACTTCGATCTCTACTCCAGTACTCCAGTGACCCGGGTGCTGCTGCGGGGTCCACTTTCCGCCCCGCCCCCTCTCACCTCCCACCTCCTCTCTCCTCCTCTGCTGCCGAGGCCTATATAACCTCGTGCCACGGCAGATCTCTCGCCTACTTCAGCAGTTTTTTCTTGCTGTGGTTGTCCCACCTAATGACGATTGCTTGTGTTGCGATCGAAACGTCGTGATCTATTATTTTTCTACCTACGTGACTTCACCGAAAGAACCAAAGAGTATTTTTATTCACTTTACTTATTATCATTTTTTTATTGACGTGACTTTACCGAAAGAACCAAAGAATATGAGGCTGAACCGTTTCGCTCTAACACACCGATTCACGCAGCATTAATCACAAACCAATTTAACTGTTCTGTAATTAACATGTCAACTTTCCAATAATGTAGCTATCCTCATGCTAATTAAACACAACTGTTACGATGAGTGCATCGTACATTAGAATCTGATTATTAAACAGATGGGAGTTGGAATGCGGGAGTGTGAGGTGAAGTCCAATCTCCTCAGAAGAGCACAGGGCCACGATCAAGCACTCAAGACAAAGCTCCCCCGTATAGCCTCAACAGACTGTTGGGGAAAGTTCTGTTAGCGAGCACCTTTCAGGGCCAGCACAGCAAGCGACGGGGTGGGTGGCCAACACCACGCCCTTCATGTCCTCAGTAGTGATGTTTATACACCCACACCATGCGCTCTTTTGAGGCTGAGTCGACGTAGGGAAGTCCCAAGACCGGTTCAAATATATTATGCACCACTGTTATTGGTTCTGAGTGGGAATCGAATTCAGGTGGCCGGGTTCGTAGCGCAGTGCCCTAACCACTGCTCTACCGCTGCCCAATTCATCACGCGCGCACACACACACGTCACGTAAACACACGTTATAGAGATCCCCGGAACGATTTACGCACTTGCGATTATCCTCTTTATGAATGTGTACTGCCTGCTGTGACGTGTGGATCAGAAAAATGGACATTAATGAAGACAATGGGAAGCTTGCAAAGAGGCACTGAGAGAGGTGCACCGACCCCTGCTCGTTCTGTCTCACTGGACGTGAAGCTCGCGGCAAAACCACACTCAACTTCTGCTTTCGGTTTTGTTTTACAGACGGCACGTGCTTCCGTGTACATAGCCTCCTCAGCTGTGATCTCCTTTGGCTTATATAGCTCCAAGAGCCTCAACACTCTTTTGTGTGGCAGTATACTGTACCACCAACCACAGCGGCGTTCAGCGCGACCTCGTGCTGCGTCCTTCGCCTGCGCGCGTTTTTTTTCTGCGTCCGCGTCAACTCAGGACGGTTTTTCACGTGATGGCGTGGAGGAGGCCGTGATGGAGGGGAGGAGGCCGTGAAGGCATGGAGAAGGCCGTGATGGCGTGGAGGAGGCCGTGATGGCATGGAGGAGGCCGTGATGGTGGGGAGGAAGCCGTGATGGCGTGGAGGAGGCCGTGATGGCGGGGAGGAGGCCGTGATGGAAGGGAGGAGGCCGTGAAGGCGTGGAGAAGGCGTGATGGCGTGGAGGAGGCCGTGATGGCGGGGAGGAGGCCGTGGTGGCATGGAGGCCGTGATGGCGTGGAGGAGGCCGTGATGGAGGGGAAGAGGCCGTGATGGCGGGGAGGAGGCCGTGATGGCGGCGACGATGCCGTGATACACTCATTCATCTTACACTGACTCACTCACACATCATACACTGACTCACACATCATACACTGACTCACACATCATACGCTGACTCACTCACACATCATACGCTGACTCACGCATCATACGCTGACTCACTCACACATCATACACTCAATCACACAACCACTGACCCATTCACTCATCATACACTGATTCACTCATCATACACTCACTCATCATACGCTGACTCACATCATACACTCACTCACACTACCACTGACTCACTCACACATCATACACTGGGAGTGTCATGCTGCCAGCTATGGCTGCAAGTTTGGTCGTACATGTTATGTATATCGTTTATTGTTAAATTTGAATCACAGTTCTTTTTCTGCCTCACGGCAGGAGTTTTGCCTCACGGCAGATGGGGGGGGGGCGTATGTACACAGAAATTTCCTGTTTTTGATGCTAATTTTGGTCACGTGACCAGGAAGTTGCGATTTAAGATTCCCGCTCAACCACGCGGGCGTCGGCCATTACACACATAATTCAAGATGGCGGCACACATCGCGTCCCAGTGAAGCCAGCCGCAACTGTCCATTGTGGGACTTTAAGAAGCATTGTCTGCAAGTTCGTTTATGATCTTATAATATTGGCAATGCGGTTATAATGTTAGAATGGCCGTTATAATGTAAATGCCTTTATAATGCTGCTAAATTGTTATGATAAATACGAGGCCTAGTTAACAACGAAGCCTGCAACTTTCCTTATTGTGAATGTTACTTGTAATTTAATAAGTCGAGTCAAACTTGTACCCAAGTAACTATATTGCGATCCTGAGAGCAAGGATGACGAAATATCTCATCCACAATTTAGTGTTATGTGTAATACTGTACATTTGGGGTGCAGTGTGATGAATACACGATGTTCCTTTATGTAACACATCAGCTTATGCTATTGTATAGTTATTCAGTGATAATGTAGGGGCCTGGTCCATCCAGGGTCTATTGTTGAGAAACATGTTTTTTAAGACAATGTTCTGATGCTGTGGTGTGCATTCATTGTGTTAGTGTTTCCGGGTTATAACAGATGCTGTATCTGTGCTGTTTTCTCACCAGTTTTACCTCGTTAAATTCAATAAATGACGTTTGGAGTCGGACGTTCATCCTGGCTCTGAGGGTGTATTGGGCGCGAGGTTAACTACTCAGCTAGCGGTGCAACGCAGCGCACAGCGAGGCCGAGACAGTAAAAAGACATTTTTTTGAAGCTCCCAACCAGTGCTTCAGCCAGCTCTGCAGCAAGTCAAAATACACTATTCTTGAAGCTCCCAGTCAGCCTGCAGCAAGCAATGAGCTCTCAAGCAGTCAGCCTGCAGCAAGCAAGGAGCTCTCAAGCAGTCAGCCTGCAGCAAGCAAGGAGCTCTCGGGCAACCAGCTCTGCAACGAGTCTAAATTAAAATCGTGTTGCAAGCATCGCAGCATGGAAAGCCACAGTTCAGCAGGGAGAGATGCTGAAGAAGGTGATTTAAGCAATCCAGGACCTCCCATCCTGCCTCAAGAGAACCAAGGGAGTTCAAGGCCCCAAAGAGAGGTCAGGCTGACACAACGGGCCTTGGAAAGCTATGATGCTGAGAAGCAGGACCTTGATGCCAGGATACAAAGGGAATGGGACCGGGTTGAAACAGATATATCTGAAGCTTCAAAGGCCTCAGACACAGTGGCTTCAATTCAGCGGGTCATCCAGCGAGTGAAGGTGAGCAGCTCAAGCTACAAGCTGCTGGCAAATAAATATATCTCCCTCCTGATGAACGTGAAAACAGATGAGGGCATTGAGGGAGTGCACACGCAAGAGCACTTCCTTGAACTGCTCGATGATAATGTGCAGGCATTGATACAAGATGCAATGGACCGTGTGGAGGGCTTAAGAGAGACACGATCTCAGCACTCTGTCTCATCCAGGTCCAAAACAAGATCTAAAGCATCAGCACACTCAAAGACATCATCTACTAGTATGGCAGCAGCTCAGGCACGCGCAGCAGCAGAAGCAGCAAACGCCCGTATTGCCTACATGGCTGAAGAGGAAGCCATGCTAATTGAAAAGGCTCACATACAAGAAGAAGCAAGTACATTAGCGGATACTGCCACACGGAAGAAAATTGAGCTGGATGCTAAGTTAAGCACCCTACAACTCAAAAATGAAGCAGCTGCTGCAAGGGCCCAGGCAGAGGTGCTCGAAGCAGCAGCCAACCTGGATAAGGAAGATAATTGGAGTGAGTTTGGCACTCAGATACCTGTCAAGGACCGTGATCAACTCACCAGAAAAAATATTTTGGACTGGTCTGAACAATGCATCAATGCTCCTTCACCAAACGATACTGAACAAAGGGTGGACGTTCAGGCATCGCCATCTCCACACCGAATGAACATGAATGCTGTCTACGGGAATAGTGGAAATGCATATCCTGCCCTGAGAGTTAGTCGCCGACTCAGCGTCGCGCATGTGGGGTCAGACGTGGATGCACCAAGTCAGACCCACATTCCAGATAGTCACGTAAGGGGATCCAACCAACGTGATCGAAACCCTTTGGGCCCACAGTCCAACGCCATCGCGAATGACGGCATGCAAGGCAATACAGCCAATAATGCCACCTCACAAGCGGCAGTATGGACTCACCCTGGATCGGCAGGACTAGGAGACTTTGCTAGGTACCTGGCTCACCCCGAACTAATCAACACAGGACTTGTTAAGTTTGATGACCACTCTGAGAACTATCGAGCCTGGAGATCTACCTTCAGGAATGCAATCCGAAATGCAGACATCTCTGCAAGTGAAGAACTCGATCTGTTGGTGAAATTGTTAGGAAATTAATCTGCAGAGTACGCAAAGAGGATCCGGTTAGCAAACATTGACGACCCCGCCTCAAGCCTGCATGCGGTGTGGGAGAGGCTCGAGGACTGCTACGGTAGCCCAGAAAATATTGAGAAGGCTCTCTTTAAGAAGTTGCAGAACTTTCCAAAAATCTCTGGTAGGGACAATAAAAGATTACGAGAGCTTGGAGATCTTTTGATGGAGCTTGAATCAGCCCAGGCTGATCCCTACTTACCAAGTCTCATTTTCTTGAATACCTACCATGGCGTGAACCCCATCGTAGAGAAATTGCCATTTGACGTGCAGGAACAAGTAAACCCGTCAAAACAAAGTTTTTCACTATAAATCCTTTATATGCGTGGCAGCGAACTTAATATAAAGGATTTAAAAATATATTTGTCTGTGGAGAACGCGGGGATCGATCCCGCAACCTTTGGCATGGGAAGCGAGGGCGCTACCAACTGCGCTACTCCGCCACGGCCTGTGGAGGGGTTACGCTCTGGGCTCTTACACTCTGACGTTCAGCCAAAGCCATGAATGCGTTCTATTTGAATATATGTAAAATAAAAATTTTTGCCTAAAAAGTGTACAATTTTGGGAATTTTTTTTCACGAACAATAATTGTCTGTCACAACGAGTCTGTGTGGAAAATGTCAGCTCGATTGGATCACGGGAAGTGGGTTAAAAAACGAGCGAAAGATTTGCACGGTCCTAAGCAAGCAAGCAAGCACGCAAGCAAGCAAGCACGCAAGCACGCAAGCACGCAAGCAAGCAAGCAAGCACGCAAGCAAGCAAGCACGCAAGCAAGCAAGCACGCAAGCAAGCACGCAAGCAAGCAAGCAAGTCAACTTAATATAAAGGATTTAAAAATGGAGAACAGCGGCTTCAAGATACAAGTCAGAGCATCAGGTTGCATCCCCCCCATTATCTTTTTTCTCAAAGTTTATCCGCAACCTGGCTAAGACCAGAAATGACCCGAGTTTCATGGTTGGCACCACGGGGATTTCCAGTCCAGATCTCCCAAAAATGGAAAGCGCAATGGCGAATCGAGGAACAGCGAGAGTGCCAATTTCTGTACACAAGACTGAGGTCTCTCCTACGACATTCGCAAACTCCGTCCAGGCAACCACCACAAAGAAAAAGATAGAGGATCCAGAAAAGCAATGCCCATTGCATGATAAACCCCACTCCCTCCAGAAATGCCGTGAGTTCAGGAGGAAGCCATTGGAAGAGCGGAAGAACATGCTGACAGAATTTGGAGAGTGCTTCAAATGCTGTGCTTCTACAAAGCACCTCGCAAGGAATTGCAAGGCAAATATCAAGTGCGAGGAATGTGGCAGCGACAAACACGCAACTGCTCTGCACACATTTTACTCGAAACCCAGTGGCACTAAGGCTTCCAATCCCGAAGCAGAGCACGGCGGGGAGCAAGGTGAGACCGCCGCACTCACTTCCTCAATCACAACCAAATGCACAGAAGTCTGCGGAGAAGGCTTCAAAGTAACATCTTGCTCAAAGATATGCCTCGTCCGAGTGTATCCCAAAGGACATCCTGAAAGGGCAGTAAGAATGTACGCCATAATGGACGACCAGAGCAACAAGTGTTTGGCAAGGTCAGAGTTCTTTGATCAGCTAAGCGTAGGTGGGAATTCCTTTCCATACACGCTCAGAACATGCTCAGGACTGATGGAGACAGCGGGAAGAAGAGCGAGCGGCCTCATGGTGGAAACCATGGATAGCACCATGAAGCTAGACCTTCCTACGGTGAGAGTGCAATGAGATACCGGACGACAGGAGTGAGATTCCCACGCCTGAAGTCGCACGTCAACACCCACACCTGGAACCCATAGCAGAGTTCATCCCGCCATTGGATCACGCGGCACAGATTTTACTTCTGCTTGGCAGGGACATGCTGAGAGTCCACAAGGTTCGTTATCAACGCAACGGACCTCACGACACTCCCTACGCCCAGAGACTCGACCTAGGATGGGTCATCGTAGGTGAAGTTTGTCTCGATGGAACACACAAACCAGACCACATTAGCACATTCAGAATGAGTGTGCTCATGAATGGAAGCATGTCACTCTTCAAACCGTGCCCCAACCACTTCACACTGAAAGAGAAATTCGACGATAGAAGTCAAGGCTGTACCATGCAGGCCAACTAAGAAACCTCTATGCTGAAAGATGATGTTGGACATACGGTGTTCGTGACAACGAAGGACGACGACAAACCTGCTCCATCGCTAGAGGATAAAGAATTCTTGAAAATAATGGACAGAGTTCTTCCAAGATGAGTCAAACAGTTGGGTTGCCCCTCTGCCATTTCGTAATTCCAGATGCCGGCTACCCAACAATAGAGAGCAAGCCCTCTCACGGCTCAACTCATTGCGTCACACCTTGGACAAGAAACCAGAGATGAAGAATCATTTTGTGTCCTTCATGAAAAACATATTTGATAGTGGTCACGCTGAAGCAGCCCCTCCTCTAGAAGAAGGACAGGAATGCTGGTACTTACCAATCTTTGGCATGTATCACCCAAAGAAGCCGGATCAGATCAGAGTGGTGTTCGATTCCAGTGCTCAATTTAAGGGAATTTCCTTGAACAACGTAATGCTCACCGGACCGGACTTGACCAACAGTCTCCTAGGGTTACTCACCCGTTTCAGAAAGGAGTCAATCGCCGTAACAGCTGACATTCAACAAATGTTCCACTGTTTAATTGTCCGAGAAGACGACAGAAATTTCCTCAGGTTTCTGTGGTACCGCAATAACAACGTCAATGATCGAATTGTTGAATACAAAATGAAGGTGCATGTCTTCGGCAACAGCCCATCCCCAGCGGTAGCCACCTTATGGACTGAGGAGGACCGCGCAGGCAGGAGAAGGGGAATTTGGGAAAGACGCCAAGCGATTTGTAGAGCGAGATTTCTACGTTGACGATGCACTTAAATCAATGCCCACGGCCTCAGAAGCCATCGATCTGCTCCAAAGGATGCAAGGAATGTTAGCAACTGCTAACCTGAGACTTCACAAGATAGCGTCCAGCAGTGCAGAAGTAATAAAAGCGTTTCCTTCAGATGATCGCTCATAAGACTTGAAAGACTTGGACCTTAACATCGAAACACCACCAACCCAACGTAGTCTTGGACTGAGTTGGGACCTGAAAGCGGATACGTTCACGTTCCGAGTATCAATTGGAGAGAAACCTTACACGCGACGTGGCATCTTGTCGATGGTAAACAGCCTGTACGATCCACTAGGATACTCAGAGACCTTTGTGCTGATACACAAGACTGGGATAGCCCGTTGCCAGAGGAACGGCGACAAGAATGGGAAACTTGGAGAAATTCCTTACAGGCACTTGAGCAGCTGCAGATTCCACGTTCCTACACGCCCACATCCCTTTTCGTAACCCAACGGAAGGAGTTACATGTGTTTGCAGATGTTTCTATGATGGCCGTAGCAGCCGTAGCTTACCTAAAAACCACAAGCGCAGAAGGGATCCAGCATGTTGGGTTCATATTGGGCAAAACCAAACTGGCCCCACAACCGAAACATACCATCCCAAGGCTCGAGCTGTGTGGAACCGTTCTTGCCACAGAGGTGGCGGAACTGATCTTAGACGAATTGGACGTCAAACTGGACGTGGTCAAGTTCTACACGAACAGTAAGGTCGTACTAGGCTACATAAACAACCAAACCAGAAGGTTCTACACCTACATCAGCAACCGGGTGGAACGTATCAGAAGATCGACGCAGCCGGAGCAATGGAATTACGTTCCAACTGACCAGAATCCAGCAGATCTCGCAACTAGGTCCGTCTCTGCATCTCTGCTGAAGCAAACCATCTGGCTGACGGGTCCAGCGTTCCTCTTACGATGTGACGGTGGCCCATGTACTACCAAAGAGACCTTTGGACTCGTAGAGCCCGAGTCAGACAAGGAGATTCGTCCTCAAGTGACAACTTTTGTAACAAATGTGCGACCAAGAAGTCCACTGAGTCCACACTAATTTGAACATTTCTCGAAATGAACGACGCTCGTGCGAGCGATAGCACATCTAACACATATCGCAGACTGCTTCCATCGCCCGATGAGAGGCACCACTGGTAGCTGCAATGGATGGCATCACTGCACAGTGCCATGCACTGAAGATTAGCTTTCTAGAGCAAGGAAATCAATCTTCCGCTGTGTGCAACAGGCAGCTTATGCAAGCGAGATCAAGGCCATCAACAAGGGAGAAGACCTTCCTAGGGTCAGCACCCTCAGGAAGCTAAACCCCAGAATGGACAAAGACGACTTGCTCAGGATCGGTGGTCGGCTAGGGAATGCAAAATTAGATGAGAATGAATGAAACCCCATCATAATCCCAAGCTAGAGCCACATTGCAATTTTACTTGTGCGCCACTACCACGAGAAGGTCAAACACCAAGGTCGGCACTTCACAGAAGGAGCAATCCGATCTGCAGGGCTGTGGATCGTTGGAGCAAAGAGGTGCATCGCCAGCACAATCCACAAGTGTATCAGGTGTCGCAAGCTACGTGGAAAACAGGAAGAACAGAAAATGGCAGACCTCCCAGACGATCGACTCAGTGTGGAACCTCCCTTCACCTCTGTAGGGATCGATGTGTTCGGACCATGGACAGTCATCTCCCGTCGATTCCAAGCGCCGATGGAAAAGTTCGAAAAGTCGAGGTTATAATTGCGAAGCAAGGTGTTGCAAGAACTTTCGTCAGGCCCATAGTCGAGACAGTACTACTTCTCTCTCGCAAAGATATGGACAAATAAGTTGACCCGTTGAAGTTGTTATACATTTGTTTATGAGATAGGAAATAAATGGTGGTATCTCTTACATACCAGACGGGGAGTGTACTTCCTCACGGCAGGGGTTTTGCCTCACGGCAGATGGGGGGGGGGTGGGGCGTATGTACACATGAATTTTTTTATGCTAATTTTGGTCACGTGACCAGGAAGTTGCGATTTAAGATTCCCGCTCATCCACGCGGTCGTCGGCCATTACACACATAATTCAAGATGGCGGCACACATTGCGTCCTAGTGAAGCCAGCCGCAACTGTCCATTGTGGGACTTTAAGAAGCATTGTCTGTAAGTTCGTTTATGTTCTTAAAATATTGGCAATGCGGTTATAATGTTAGAATGGCCGTTATAATGATGTAAATGCCTTTATAATGCTGTTAAATTGTTATGATAAATACGAGGCCTAGTTAACAACGAAGCCTGCAACTTTCCTTATTGTGAATGTTACTTGTAATTTAATAAGTCGAGTCAAACTTGTACCCAAGTAACTATATTGCGATCCTGAGAGCAAGGATGATGAAATATCTCATCCACAATTTAGTGTTATGTGTAATACTGTACATTTGGGGTGCATGTGATGAATACACAATGTGCCTTCATGTAACACAGCAGCTTATGCTCTTGTATAGTTATTCAGTGGTAATGTATGGGCATGGTCCATCCAGGGTCTATTGTTGAGAAACATGTTATCTAAGACAATGTTTTCATGCTGTGGTGTTCATTGTGTTGGTGTTTCCGGGTTATAACAGATGCTGTATCTGTGCTGTTTTCTCACCAGTTTTACCTCGTTAAATTCAATAAATGACGTTTGGAGTCGGACGTTCATCCTGGCTCTGAGGGTTTATTGGGCGCGAGGTTAACTACTCAGCTAGGGGTACAACGCAGCGCACAGCGAGGCCGAGACAGTTCCTATGATTACTGTTGTTACATTGTTTTTATAGCTTTATTTTGGTGATTTCGAAAACATATGGTTAAGCCATGTTTCTTGCGGAAGTGTGGAGTTGCCCTGATAACTTTAATCTAAATTGTCTTATGGTTGTTATTGTTTGACTTGCATCACACTGGGATTTTTGCACACAGCGTTGTAATACGGTGGTTTTTTTTCTGGAAGATTTGCTGGTTTATCCAGGATGTTTTTGTTGCACGTCGTCGCTTTAAGATGTTCTTTGTTCATATTTTGTTTGTTGCGGTTGCACCCGACTCAATAACCGCATGGCTCACAGGGCTATACCTAATAAATTAAACTTGAAACACTCAGGGGCCGTCTATAAATGACGTCACACACCTAGGGGGGGAGGGGGTCAGACATTTGTGACGATGTGTGACGTGGGGGGGAGGGTTTGAGAAATGTGACGTCACATCAAAATGCGCAACTTTAAATAAATATAAAGAACATAATTGTTATAACCACACTAATTTTGATACATTTTCATTATTAACTATTTGTATATTTTAATTTACTAAGGTCACCTTTTATTTATTCCATGAAGGAGCATTTTTCTTCTCCATATGAGAATGGAGAAGCATAACTTTTGTAATTTTTGTAAATTATTGTTATAAACATTTTTATTTTAATGATTCTATCAGGGATTTTCATTCTGTGGAATGAATATGTTATAGTTATAATTGAACTCTCCATTTTGCTTCGTTCTACTACAAAGTTTCAAGTATTTTTTATACTTATAATTACTTTTCATATTTAATAATTATAAGAGAATTTCAATATAATATTCTGAACATCTGCAGTTTTAGTTGTACGTTGAATATTTTCAAGTGAATTTTATGCTAAATTTCAGCTTTCCAACGCCTCCTTTTTAATGCATGTTTTCTCCTACAATATCAGAGTGCAGCGCCATATTAAATACACACTACAATGGCAATAGTTTAAAGTGATTTGAAGCATGTTTTATTTTCAAAATGGAAATGTGGTTGGGGGGGGGCAGAGCTTTGTGACGTCATATTTGAGGGGGGTCTGACTTTTTGTTACGCCGTGTGACGAGGGGGGGTCAAAAATCGGCCAAAATCGCGTGACGTCATTTATGGACGGCCCCTTACTCACCGGCTGCCAGTCATCTCGGTGTCGCTCTTATATCGCTACTACCATGTTTTTTGTTCGCGTTAATTATTGATTCGTTCACCCACGCCGAGCACTCGGTCTCCCAGACTCTTTCATCTCGTCCATGTGTTTAATTCAGGTCATAACAACACACTCATTCACTCACTAACCCACAGCACTGCAGGTCACAACAAGACAAAAAAACACTTATACACATACTCGAGTCAATAATGCACTTACCTACTCACACACAGGTCACAACACACTCACTTTATATTCTTGGTTCTTTCGGTAAAGTCACGTAGATAAAAAATTATAAATGAATAAATAAACGTCGTGGTTTTTTTGCTTTTATTTTTAATTTTAATTTATTTCATTTATTTCTGCAGTCACTAAAGTTTTAAGTAAAAATTTAACACACTCACACACTCTCATCCACTTATTCATCCACTTAATCACTCACTCATTCACCAACTAACTCGTCCACTAAGTCAACCACCCACCCACTCAGAATCTTTATTTAGACTGGAGGAGGAATTCGATGAGCTTTGAAGCTCTTTTTACACTGATGTCCAGTATGGGCGGGTCACCACCCTGCAGGTCACCTAACTTCTCCTGATCCTTTTTTCCCCTCGCGGTGCTTCAATGTGCGGTTCTCTCTCATCGTTTCTTTTCCGACGTTGCTAATGAGCATTATTAATTCTTACCTGTTACTTCAATCGTGCTGTTTGCTACTTGCTGCCTAGCGTTTAGGGCCCTTACTCATCAACCATGATTAAATAAGAACGCATAAGAACGTCTACATTTCGTATTAGTAGCATTAGGGTCAGTTTTGTCAGTCGACTGCTGGGTGAGGGCCTCCCCATGCCGTGCAGGTCGCGGTGGGGTTATTTATCCAAGCTTAGTTAGATATTTAATGTGTGTTTTCGTGATAGAAGGGGCTAAACGGGAGCAGCACGGATGGAATGAGATGGCACGAGAAGATGTGGAGGTGAGTGGACTTGGTATCAGCGGTGTCTGTGGAGGAGGATGCTTGTGAAGGACGCTACTGGGCAGTTGGAGGCAGTCGTGCTCCAGCAACAACGGAGGGCAGAGGAACGGAGCGCCGGGCAGCTTAAACACAGCAAGTTGGCACAGTAGGAGGCACAGATGGTGTATTGGCCAGTCAGCCCGTGACACCTAGGTCTGTCCCGTGACTTCATACCAGTGGGCTTTAGACACTTCACGTGGCCTTAAAGTGCACATAGCCTGGCACAAACGCCGTGGTGACGTCACCGCCACTTGGTGCCGAATGGCGGTTGTTGTTGATTTATCCAAATGCGGGTTGCTGAAATCAGGGAGCACAGGGGTAGAGTACAAAATAGGGTGCTGTTGGATTGTCCTCTGCTGCCCTTTCACGTGTCACGCCTGTATATAAAAAAAAAACCTTTGCTGCTGCTGGCTAGCGAGTGAGTTCAATGCGTATGCTGATCCTTAGGCTTTTTCCCCACTCTTACAAATCCATCTCCCACATCTGCTTCGCTCTCCCCACCCCGATCCAGGTTGATCTGTGGGGGGCTTACACGTTCTGTCTCGCAGCCCATGCATCTGCGGACTGATCCACGCTCAATTTCTGATTTTGTTGTTTGTTTTACAGACTCGCGTCCTGTCTCTTTCGTACAGAGACTCTCACGACTCCGACACACAACTACCACCAAACAAAGATTCCCCGTATAGCAGTGGCGGCTCGTCAATAGAGGGCGCAGGGGCGCCGCCCCCATCAAGATTCAAGAATATACATATACAAAAATTATATAAAAATACATAAATAAAATATTTTTTTCATACGATGTGCCGGCTGGTAGTAAGAAAAGCATCAGCATTTAATAAAAACTGGCTTTAATCGGTCAACTATTTTCTATGTTTTTCAATGTGTTTCATGCGGGGCGCCGGACAAATGGATGTCTATGTGAGACTTTACATTTTCGGACAGCATGTGACCTGAAGCTGGTCTCTAATTGGTTTCTTAAAGATTCTCCTCGGGGCGCAAGTCGTTGCGTCCCTGGCCAATCAGAATTGGATACATGTTATTTTATCCAATCTGATTGGTTCTCGTCACCTGTCATTCAAATTTACGCTCTGGGCCACTACTGCGAGTGCGCAGGCGACACCACTTCGACACTTGCTAGGCTGATCAAATTTTTTGTGTAAACAATGGCAGCAGTTCATCCAAATTCTGTAATTTATTTACAAAAAAACCCTTTCACAAGGCTTTCGCTGGAAGAAATAAAAAAGATAAAGGATCTCGGACCGGACCAACCCGATTTACAAATCCAGCAGCAGGCCAGTGACAGAGGACGAAGCTACACACGAAGCTTCACCCGCGCTTGTTATGAGAAACGGAGGTGGCTGGCTGGATGTGATGTTAGCAATTCTCTTTTTTGTTTTCCCTGTCTTTTATTTCAAAGTGTCGGCACTGAAGTTTTGTGGACAACGACGGGGGTAAGAGACCTCAAACATCTCTCTGACAAATGCAAACGTCATGAAAGTAGCCGCAGCCATATTGATAATAGCATGAAACTAACGTTTTTATGTTCAAGTAGGAAACATGCTTTTTGGTACTTTGGTCTGAAATGTATATAAAAGAGAAACATTTATGTTCAAGTAGGAAACATGCTTTTTGGTACTTTGGTCTGAAATGTATATAAAAGAGAAACATTTATGTTCAAGTAGGAAACATGCTTTTTGGTACTTCTTTTGGTCTGAAATGTAAATAAAGATCATCAAAATTTATATTCAAGTAGTCAAAATGGTTTTTGGTACTGCTTTATATTTATTTGCCCCCCTCAATAAAATAAAAAAAATGCGCCCCCCCAAAAATAAATATCACCAGCCGCCACTGCCGTATAGCCTTAACAGATGGTATCTATGAAGGCCGACACGGCACACGAAAGGGTCAGTGACCAGCACCACGCCCGACCGTCTTTGTCTCCCCAGTGGCGATGATTACACACCACACCAGGTACTAATTTGAGGCTGAGTCGAACTAGGGGAGGTCCAGGACCAGTTCAAATATTCGTCACTGGTGTTGGCCGTGAGTGGGAATCGAACTCACGTCGCCGGGTTTGTAGTGTAGCGCGCTAACCACTACACCCACTGGTGGAGACGGTGGTGGTGGGGTGGCACGTGCCCCCCCAATGATCCGATCGAAATTATGGATTTCGATCGGATCATTGGGGTTTATTAGTAATAAATCGGCATTTTGCGACCCCCACTGCCACTGTGTAGCATATTATTATGTGCCAGTGACTCTATGAGATGACAGGACAATAGTCTCAGTCCATAATTGGCAATAATTAACGGTAAAGCAGTTATAAGTGACTGAATTGTGCGCAGTTGCGCATACAGTACACGACTTCCCTGAAGGCATTCACCTTCAGCGAGCGCGATGCCGATCACACACGGTTATAATTCGACCCTCGATCGTCGATCGATGGCTGCGCCATCGCCGCACACGCGTCGAATAAAAATCAAGGGACAAGTCCTTACTTACTAACAACTATTATTTTTCATTGCTGGAGGGGTTGCCCCCCTACCTGAATATCCTGGCTCCGCCACTGACTACACCACCGCTCCCACCACCACCCGCGTCACATGTACATGCACTCCAGTCCCGTGTTGTCAATCCACTACTGGTTGAGGGCCACTCCAGGCTATGAGGCTCGTGGAGGGTGACTTGATTGGCCACACTTCGCACTCGGGTTGCCACCTTGTTCCAGGTTTTTCCAGCATCGCTCCTCTCTTTCCCATATGAGAAATCTGTAGGCCTTCCTGGTACATTAACCGGCATTGTCAGTTGCCTCGTAAATAACAAGACCACCTTCAGGAGACAAAGCGTGTGCTTTGTCTCCTGTTTTGTCTCCTTCCGGTATTGAAATATTCACCCTGCAGCAGGTTCACAATCAACTTCTGCTTTCAGTTTGTTTTTACGGTTGCCACATACTTCCTGTTGTCGTGCGCAGAACCTCAATTCTGAGCGATCCCGTTTGGCCACAAATTCACAACCTCTTTTCCGGAGTGTGCCGAACTCCAGTTCTTCACGACCCACTCTGCATGCTACATCTTTCCGCGTTTACTAATTAACTCCCATTCAAAAAAACTATTTTCACACCGCACGTGCCCGATGAGTCGTGTCCATCACACACGCGTGCTGATCACACGTGGAAAGAAAAAAAGTTTTATGCCTGTCGCAAAACTTGCTCAAACTCGACGGCGGATCTCAAAAATCTGCCAGTAAACTGGCTCACGTTCTTCAGGCCAGAGACCGCGACATTGCGCTGGCTATCACACGAGGTTTGCGCGCACATGCAGCAGCTTATTGCACACCGTGGACTGTGGATTGCAAACGGTGTCGATTGGGGTCCATTGAGGCTGCTACACGCACTGCTTTGTGAGATAGGACAGTGTGGACTGGTGCAGACCCTTGTAGAGAAATAGGCAGCGTTTGTAAGTAATCTTCTGTTTGATAGGCAGCCAATGTAACTCGTCGTGATCAGATCGATGTCGTGGTCAGATTAAACTTCCACTTGCGAACTATCAGGCGATCCGCAGCAGTCAATACCTACTTCAGCAGACGCATATTCAAATCACTGGCGCAGCCGAAGATGCCGTTGGCGATAGTCTCCGCGCGACTGGTGAAACACGCTTCCTCGAACAGTCTCCACGGTCAATGCACGACGGACAGTGCATAATTATCGAAGCTAATAAAAAAAACGTCTGGTCAAGCGCCTGATGTGAGCCGGCGAATGTCAGCTTAGCATCAAGGAGGCCAAGACATTACTGTACTTGTCTTGCCTCACGGCAGATGTGGAGCGTGTGTTCACAGGAAGTTCCTGTTTTTTGATGCTAATGTTGGTCACGTGACCAGGAAGTGACGATGTTAGATTTCCACTGTACCACGCGGGCGTCAGCCATTACACAGATAAGTCAAGATGGCGGCACGCATCGCATCTCAGTGAGATCACAGCTGCACTTGTCCATTGTGGGAGCTTAAGAAGCATTATCTGTAAGTTGTTTATATTCCTATAATATTGGAAATGCTGTTGTAATGTTGGAATGACCGTTATAGCAATGTAAATGCCTTTATGGTGCCGTTAAGTTGTTGTAGTAAATACGAGGCCTAGTTAGTAACGAAGCCTGTGACGTTCCTTATTGTGGATGTTACTTGTGATTTAGTAGGTCGAGTCAGACTTGTGCCTATGTTGCGATCCTGAGAGTGATGACGAAGTATCTCATCCACAGTTTAGTGTTAAGTGTAATGCTGTACATTTGGGGTGCAGTGGGATGACTACACTCTGTGCCTGTATGCAACGCACCAGCTTGTGCCTTTGTCTAGTTGTTCAGGGGTAATGTGGGGGCCTGGTCCTTCCAGGATCTATTGTTATCTGAGACAATGTTCTGATGCTGTGGTGTTCATTGTGTGGGTGTTTCCGAATTATAACAGATTCTGTATCTGTGTTTTCTCACCAGTTTTACCTGTTACAATCAATAAATGACGATCGGAGTTGGACGGTCATCCTGGCTCCGAGGGTTTATTGAACACATGGTTATCTACTCGACTAGCGGTGCAACGCAGCGCACAGCGAGGCCGAGATAGTAAAAAGATACTCTTCTTAAAGTTCCCAAGAAGTCCTGCAGCCAGCTCTGCAGTCAGCTCTGCAGCCAGCCCTGCAACCAGCTCTGCAGTCAGCTCTGCAGCCAGCCCTGCAGCCAGCTCTGCAGCCAGCCCTGCAGCCAGCCCTGCAGTCAGCTCTGCAGCCAGCTCTGCAGCCAGCCCTGCAACCAGCTCTGCAGCCAGCTCTGCAGTCAGCCCTGCAGCCAGCCCTGCAGCCAGCGCTGCAGTCAGCTCTGCAGCCAGCTCTGCAGCCAGCCCTGCAGTCAGCCTGCAACAAGCAAGGAACTCTGCAACGAGTCTACATTAAAATCGTACTGCAAGCATCGCAGCATGGAAAGCCACAGTTCAGCAGGGAGAGATGCTGAAGAAGGTGAACCAAGCAATCCAGGATCTCCCATCCTGCCTCAAGAGGACCAAGGGAGTTCAAGGCCCCAGAGGGAGGTCAGGTTGACGCAACGGGCCTTGGATAGCTATGAGGCTGAGAAACAGGACCTTGATGCCAGGATACAACGGGCATGGAACCGGGTTGAAGCAGATTTATCTGAAGCTTCAAATGCCTCAGACACAGTGGCCTCAATTCAGCGGGCCATCCAGCGAGTGAATGTGAGCAGCTCAAGCTACAAGCTCCTGGCAAATAAATACATCTCGCTCCTGATGAAGGTGAAACAGATGAGGGCATTGAGGGAGTGTGCAGACAAGAGCACTTCCTCGAACTGCTCGATGATAATGTGCAGGCAGTGATACAAGATGCAATGGACCGTGTGGAGGGCTTAAGAGAGACACGATCTCAGCACTCTGTCTCATCCAGGTCCACCACAAAATCTAAAGCCTCAGCACACTCAAAGACATCATCTACTAGTATGGCAGCAGCTCAGGCACGCGCGGTAGCAGAAGCAGCAAACGCCCGTATTGCCTACATGGCTGAAGAGGAAGCCATGCTAATTGAAAAGGCCCACATACAAGAAGAAGCAAGCATAGCAACTGCTGCCGCACGGAGGAAAGCAGAGCAAGAAAGTATATTAGCAACTGCTGCCGCACGAGAGCAAGAGAGTATATTAGTGGCTACCGCCACGCGGAAGAACATTGAGCTGGATGCTAAGTTAAGCACCCTACAACTCCAAAGGGAAGCAGCTGCTGCAATGGCCCAGGCAGAGGTGCTCGAGGCAGCAGCTAACCTGGATAAGGAAGAGAATTGGAGTGAGTTTGGCACTCAGATACCTGTCAAGGACCGTGATCAACTCACCAGAAAAAATATTTTGGACTGGTCTGAACAATGCATCAATGCTCCTCCACCAAACGATACTGAACAAAGGGTGGACGTTCAGGCATCATCATCTCCACACCGAATGAACATGAATGCTGTCTACAGGAATGGTGAAAATGCATATCCTGCCCTGGCAGTTAGTCGCCAACTCAGCGTCGTGCACGTGGGGTCAGACGTGGATGCACCAAGTCAGACCCACATTCCAGACAGTCATATAAGGGGATCCAGCCAACGTGATCGAAACCCTTTGGGCCCACAGTCCAACGCCATCGCAAATGACGGCATGCAAGGCAATGCAGCAAATAATAGCACCTCACAAGCGCCAATATGGACACACTCTGGATCAGCAGGACTAGGGGACTTTGCTAGGTACCTGGCTCACCGCGAACTAATCAACACAGGACTCGTTAAGTTTGATGACCACTCTGAGAACTATCGAGCCTGGAGATCTACCTTCAGGAATGCAATCCGAAATGCAGACATCTCTGCAAGTGAAGAACTCGACCTGTTGGTGAAATGGTTAGGAAATGAATCTGCAGAATACGCAAAGAGGATCCGGTCAGCAAACATTGACGACCCCGCCTCAAGCCTGCATGCGGTGTGGGAGAGGCTCGAGTAGTGCTATGGTAGCCCAGAAACCATTGAGAAGGCTCTCTTCAAGAAGTTGCAGAACTTTCCAAAAATCTCTGGTCGAGACAATAAAAGGTTACGGGAGCTTGGAGATCTTTTGATGGAGCTTGAATCAGACCAGGCTGATCCCTACTTACCAGGTCTCATTTTCTTGAATACCTACCATGGCGTGAACCCCATCGTAGAAAAATTGCCATTTGACGTGCAGGAAAAATGGAGAACAGCGGGTTCAAGATACAAGTCAGAGCATCAGGTTGCATTCACCCCATTCTCTTTTTTCTCAAAGTTTATCCGCAACCTGGCTAAGACTAGAAATGACCCGAGTTTCATGTTTGGCACCACGGGGATTTCCAGTCCAGATCTCCCAAAAATGGAAAGAACGATGGCGAAACGAGGAACAGCGAGAGTGCCAATTTCCGTACACAAGACTGAGGTCTCTCCTGCGACATTCGCAAACTCCGTCCAGGCAACCACCACAAAGAAAAAGATAGAGGATCCAGAGAAGCAATGCCCATTGCATGATAAACCTCACTCCCTCCAGAAATGCCGTGAGTTCAGGAGGAAGCCATTGGAAGAGCGGAAGAACATGCTGAAAGAATTTGGAGTGTGCTTCAAATGCTGTGCTTCTACAAACCACCTTGCAAGGAATTGCAAGACAGATATCAAGTGCGAGGAATGTGGCAGCGACAAACACACAACTGCTCTGCACACATTTTACTCGAAACCCAGTAGCACTAAGGCTTCCGATCCCGAAGCAGAGCATGGCGGGGAGCAAGGCGAGACCGCCGCACTTACTTCGTCAATCACAACCAAATGCACAGAAGTCTGTGGAGAAGGCTTCAAAGGAAGGTCTTGCTCAAAGATATGCCTCGTCCGAGTCTATCCCAAAGTACATCCTGAAAGGGCAGTAAGGATGTACGCCATAATGGACGACCAGAGCAACAGGTCTTTGGCAAGGTCAGAGTTCTTTCATCAGCTAAGTGTGGGTGGGAATTCCTTTCCATACACGCTCAGAACATGCTCAGGACTGATGGAGACAGCGGGAAGAAGATCGAGCGGCCTCATGGTGGAAACCATAGATAGCACCATGAAGCTAGCCCTTCCTACGGTGACAGAGTGCAACGAGATACCGGACGACAGGAGTGAGATTCCCACGCCCGAAGTTGCACGTCACCACCCACACCTGAAACCCATAGCAGAGTTCATCCCGCCATTGGAACACGCGGCACAGATTTTACTTCTGCTTGGCAGGGACATGCTGAGAGTCCACAAGGTTCGTAACCAACGCAATGGACCTCACGACGCTCCCTATGCCCAGAGACTCGACCTAGGATGGGTCATCGTAGGTGACGTTTGTCTGAAGGGAATACACAAACCAGACCACATTAGCACATTCAGAACGAGTGTGCTCACGAATGGACGCACGTCGCTCTTCAAACCGTGCCCCAACCACTTCACGCTGAAAGAGGAACTCGGCGAGAGAAGTCAAGGCTGTACCGTGCAGACTTACGAAGAAACCACCATGACTTCGCTTGTGCATCCACCGTCTTCGTTGGAGTTTGTTCCTCCACGTTTCTCCAAGCCAGTCCTGACTGACGGGAAGAAGACTAAGGTGAAGCCGCTGCTCGTCGCTCTGCTGGTGGTCGTGGCGGTGGTCGCTGTGACCGTGGCCTCTCCGTTCCTCAACTCGGAGCTATCGTCCGAGTGGGAATTCTGGAAGGAGTTCCACGGCAAGGCCCCACAACTGGAACATACCATCTCAAGGCTCGAGCTGTGTCGAGCCATTCTTGCTACAGAGGTGGCGGAACTGATCTTAGACGAATTTGACGTCAAACTGGACGCGGTCAAGTTCTACACGGACAGTAAGGTCGTACTAGGCTACATAAACAACCAAACCAGAAGGTTCTACACCTACATCAGCAACCGGGTGGAGCGCATCAGGAGATCGACGCAGCCGGAGCAATGGAATTACGTTCCAACTGACCAGAATCCAGCAGATCTCGCAACTAGGTCCGTCCCTGCATCTCTGCTGAATCAAACCATCTGGCTGACGGGTCCAGCGTTCCTGTTACGACGTGACGTTGGCCCATGTACTACCAAGGAGACCTTTGGACTCTTAGAGCCCGAGTCCGACAAGGAGATTCGTCCTCTAGTGACAACTTTCGTAACAAATGTGCGACCGAGAAGTCCACTGAGTCCACACCATTTTGACCATTTCTCGAAATGGACGACGCTTGTGCGAGCGATAGCACATTTAACGCATATCGCAGACTGCTTCCATCGCCCGATGAGAGGCACCACTGGTAGCTGCAATGGATGGCATTACTGCACAGTGCCACGCACTGAAGACGAGCTTTCCAGAGCAAGGAAATCAATCTTCCGCTGTGTGCAACAGGCAGTTTATGCAAGTGAGATCAAGGCCATTAACAAGGGAGAAGACCTTCCTACTTCTCTCTCACAAAGATATGGACAAATAAGTCGACCCATTGAAGTTGTTATACACTTGTTTATGAGATAGGAAATAAATGGTGGTATCTCCTAGATACCAGACGGGGAGTGTCTTGCCTCACGGTAGATGTGGAGCGTGTGTTCACAGGAAGTTCCTGTTTTTTGATGCTAATGTTGGTCACGTGACCAGGAAGTGACGATGTTAGATTTCCACTGTACCACGCGGGCGTCAGCCATTACACAGATAAGTCAAGATGGCGGCACGCATCGCATCTCAGTGAGATCACAGCTGCACTTGTCCATTGTGGGAGCTTAAGAAGCATTATCTGTAAGTTGTTTATATTCCTATAATATTGGAAATGCTGTTGTAATGTTGGAATGACCGTTATAGCAATGTAAATGCCTTTATGGTGCCGTTAAGTTGTTGTAGTAAATACGAGGCCTAGTTAGTAACGAAGCCTGTGACGTTCCTTATTGTGGATGTTACTTGTGATTTAGTAGGTCGAGTCAGACTTGTGCCTATGTTGCGATCCTGAGAGTGATGACGAAGTATCTCATCCACAGTTTAGTGTTAAGTGTAATGCTGTACATTTGGGGTGCAGTGGGATGACTACACTATGTGCCTGTATGCAACGCACCAGCTTGTGCCTTTGTCTAGTTGTTCAGGGGTAATGTGGGGGCCTGGTCCTTCCAGGATCTATTGTTATCTGAGACAATGTTCTGATGCTGTGGTGTTCATTGTGTGGGTGTTTCCGAATTATAACAGATGCTGTATCTGTGTTTTCTCACCAGTTTTACCTGTTACAATCAATAAATGACGATCGGAGTTGGACGGTCATCCTGGCTCCGAGGGTTTATTGAACACATGGTTATCTACTCGACTAGCGGTGCAACGCAGCGCACAGCGAGGCCGAGATAGTACTGCATTCGACACTGGAATGCTAACAGCCATTTAGGTGAATGGATTACAGATGACCCGAGTCGGGCAACCGGTGGAAGAAGCTGGCTTGGCGGGTTGTAGCGGGAGCTACGGGAACCTAGGTTGTGACGGGTTCAGTGGGAGAAGTGGCCTCGGCCACTATTATTTCACAACTTATATTTGACCTATTATCATCCAGTGGTCGTTTTTTAGCGCCGGTTACAAATATGTATATAGCGACAAACCGCGGTAATATGGGGATCATAGGGAAAATCGCTGCAAAAGTGCAAATTGGGGAACTCGCCTTGGCGGTGCCCATATTGGTTTCGAACATGCTGGCGGTTCCATGCCTGCTAGGAACCGATGTCTTGAGACAATTGCTGCTATGTATACTTACTGACCAACGCTGCATAGAGACGCCATCCGGGACTCCCATTTTTTTTCTAAAACCAACAGAAAAATATACCGAGATGGGCATGATAAATGCAGACATTTGTCAACAAGTCCATGAGTGTACCTCTAAGCGCGCAAATATTAATACCACTGAGGAACCGAAAATAAAGAGTATGAAAACAAATCATCACAACGCGCGCCAACTCATCGATTTTAATTTCTCCATCAAATGCTACGACTCGCACATTGATGTTAATGGCAGCACAAACAGTTGTATGAGCGGACCATAAACCGTTTATACAAGTGTTGAATGTCGGGGAGCGGCGAATCACTGTATAAGCAGGAACCTTAATGGCACATGTGAGGCCTCTATCCATGGATATGTAGGACCTCAACAGGCAAAATAATAGCGGAAGTTGCTAATTATGTTGCGTCAATGGAGGAAAATTGGTTAAACCAACTGATGTGACGAGAACGCAGAGTTATCAGAAGTGATGTAGTGGGATGCGATCACTCAACAACAATGTCTGGTGGTGCCCACATCCATGCGAGGCAAGTTGATGCGGGAGGTTTATGCAAATAAGTTGTTGCACTTGGGATGTAGAAACACGCTCTTGACTTTCTAACGCGATTATTATTGGCCGTGCATGTCCATGGATGTAAATGACTTAGTCGCGGGGTGCATGGAGTGTGGGCAACAGAAATAACCTGCAAACAGGTAACATCCTCCCTTACAACCGATCGTTGTATCGAGAGTCAACGAATTGGTCGCGCTCGATATTCTCGTGGAAGGGGAAATACATTTCTCCTGGTAAGGGCAGAATATCTTACAAGGTGGCCGCTGCCTGACCAAACGGCAGCATCAATTACTGATGCGTTCCTTCACGGATACGTTATGGACAAAGGCCCTCCTGAGCAGCTCCTCACTGATCAGGGATGACATTTTCCCCCTAAACTCTTAAAAGAGGTATGCGAGGCATTGGGTACAAAGCAAGTGCATACTTCTCCATACCACCCTCAAACGGATGGTATGGTCGAATGGCTGAACAGAACATTGACAGCGATGCTCTGCCAAGTTGTTAATGAGACAAACTGACTGGGATCTCCACATTCCAGGGGTCTTGGCAGCATATAGACTGTCGTCACATGCCTCCACAGCAGGGAGAATGAACCTATCATAGACACACAGCTAGGTAAGACTCCCAAAGGCGTGTCAGGTCAGCCGGTGCCCTTGCAGGTCACGCTGGACCAACTACATGAGGCACGGGCAGCGGCAATGGCAAACACCTCGAATGCCCAGACCGCAAATGAGCGACAAAAAATGCCACAGAATCATGCACTTTCTTGGTCATTTGGTAACAAGGCATGGCTACATTGTTCACATGTCCCATTGAATACCTCCCCTAAATTGCATCGATCGTGGTAGGGCCCTGTCGTACGTTCACCTGTTGCACCTAAAGCCCTATTCTCATCATCACCCAACCATCTCATCACCATGCCCTGTTTCACCGGAGTATGGGGTGTCCAAGACGAGCTGCTACAGCTGCCAGCTGCACACGTACATGACCCTGTACCGCCCACATAACCGAGTGTGATTCGGAAAGCCTTGGCGCGGGACCCTGCATCGGATACCGGTCCAGCTACAAGAACCCGTGCTAAAAGCACACGATGGTGCTGACGCTCGACTGGTCGACGCAGCAGACCGTTGCACCCCTTGTTCCCACAATCCTACTATATCTTCTTGGTTCTTTCGGTAAAGTCACGTAGAATGGAAACAATAAAAAAAACATAATCAAATAATTCTCACGACGTTTCGGCCACAACGCATCAGCGTCAGACGCTGTCTCCCCGACAGACCTGGTCTTCACCTGATGACGGCTGCTTGCGTTGTGGCCGAAACGTCGTGAGAATTATTTTATTATGTTTTATTTAATTATTTTTATTGTTTCCATTCTATGTGACTTTACCGAAAGAACCAAGAAGATGAATCTCTGCAGTCACAAAAGCTTTAAATCGAAAAGAAATCCTACTATAATTTTTATAATTCCTAATTGTGGGAGGTGCAAAGTCTGCGCTGCAAAAATGTATTCACACTACACATTATTGTTCACACATTGTTTATTGCCACATTGTTGACATAGAAATGGTTTAATGATATCACCCTGGTATAGCTTTGAAATTCCCCTTGACTCCCCATGCTCTATAGGTCGGTCATTCCTCCTTGCAGTTAGCCAGGAGGGCTCGTTTTTTTCAAAGGGGGGGTGGGGTGAACTAATGATCGAAATTGACCCCAAGCCAATGTGCAGCCTAATGGTTATTCAAAGGAGGCCAAGGTCCCCGATTGTCAGAAAGTGTCCTCCACTTCATATTGAGTGATTGGGAGGCAGCTTTTGAAGGGCATTTGAATAAAAGGTTTAAAAGAGAATAGGCGGCAAACAGAGTGGAACCTAGAGGCGATGGTCGGAATTCGTTAGAGGGTGGTGCCACGATCTCGAAGCCACTCTGCAAGCGCTGCGACCACCCCCCCCCCCCCCCCCTGGACCCACACTGAGTACACACACGCAGCGCACACACGTAATGTCCTGGCATGGGATTACTTGGCACAACGGGTTTTAATCCGAAGGGTCCCTATGAGGAAAGTCCCACAGTTTTCTCGTGCCAGGGGATTGGCCGACCCCCTCAGGACAATTTTACATCACGGCGCCCTTAAGTTCACTTAATAGTGTATAGGCGCAAAAAGGTTACTGGGCCAGCCACGACGAGTCATTCACGACATCGGGAGAAGCCGGGGTGGAAAAAGCGAGAAAGGCAGACGAAGAGGTCAGGGGAGCACAGCGCCACGACCCCCCTCCCCTGACCTCCAAACCGAATACACATCCGTAGGGTGTGTAATTTGTCAGCCGGGTGTTAGTCCGGATTAACTAGGGTGAGTAATGCATTCTTCAGTATGGAAGGGCTGACAATGGATCGCAGAAGCACCAGCCGTGGCGATCCATGTGTAGAGTCACTCAAAGACACCAATAGTAGGAGGCACTCTATTTATTATAGCCTTCACAGGCACAGGAAATAACTACACAATGGTCAGGACAGTTAACAGGCTGACCAACAATGCCGAGGAGGTCAAGACGGTGATGAAGACTCCTGTAGCACGATGGGTTCCACTCCAAACAACAGCCTGGAAACTTGATGGGGTTCTCCCTTTTTTCCACCCAGCGTGGCCTCGCTCCGCCCTCGGCCACGCCCCCTTCTAGAACCTACCAGAAGGTTCTCAGCTTGAACCCACGTGCCCCCTCCGTCACCTTTGCCCCAGTTTCCTCTCTCCGGCTTATCACATGACCCACTGGCAGACAGGGCTGCTACAACAGCAGATCCCCTTCCCTGCCAGCAACGAACGCTACGTGCCGTAGTGACCCATTCCATGTCACTACACATGTGTTGCACCATAACAAGGCGCTATAGGTCGCTTTACCTGCCACCACGGTCACGGGGTAAAACCCCTCTCAGGTGGCCCGTGACCAGAGGTTGACACCTCAGACCCCCAAGGGCTGGGGGCTGGGGGGGATAGAGACCGCCTAACGATTTTAAGACCCTTTAAGATGTTAGACCCTTTAAGACCTTCCCGAAGGTTCTGGAGGGGGGGGGGGTCATTAGGGGAAGGGTACGCCCCGACCTGGGGATGAAAAGCCAGCCCTCTGAAGGGGTCCGGCAGTGTTCGCCTGAAGACGTTCGAAGACCTGAAGACTGGACCAGCACCCTGGGACCCTCAACCGAGGCTCTTGTCAGAGCCGGGTTGTAGCGGACCGGTGGTGGGTGAAGACTGGACCAGCACCCTGGGACCCTGAACCGAGGCTCTTGTCAGAGCCAGGTTGTAGCGGACCGGTGGTGGCTGAAGACTGGACCAGCACCCTGGGACCCTCAACCGAGGCTCTCGCCAGAGCCGGGTTGTAGCGGACCGGTGGTGGGACCCGTACCCTGGCTGGGTCGGGTCAGTCTCGCCTCCCTTAGCGGCCGTGGCAAGGGACCTGTGTGTAGCATAGTCGGGGTGTGTAGGACACGCTAGAAGGGAGGCTGTACCTCCCTTAGGCTATCGGGTTGAAGGGGCCGTACCCCTTCGTGTTACAGTCTTGTCAGTTGAGTCTGTTGGTCAATAAACGCGTTGCCTCCAGAAGCCGTCTCCATGTAGTTAGTTAGACACACAACACATGTAAGGGCAAAAAAAAAGGGACAAACCCGAGTAGTAACCATAGGTAGGCGCACATTTGGCCGCGTGGTACAATGCGACCTCGGGCGTTTGAAGTCACCGGGATATAAGTATAACCCGTAAAAACAAAGTTTTTCACTATAAATCCTTTATATGCGTGGCAGCGAACTTAATATAAAGGATTTAAAAATATATTCGCCTGTGGAGGACGCAGGGATCGATCCCGCGACCTTTGGCATGGGAAGCGAGGGCGCTACCAACTGCGCTACTCCGCCACGGCCTGTGGAGGGGTTACGCTCTGGGCTCTTATACTGTGAATGAGTTATATTTGAATATATGTGAAATAAATGTTTTTTGCCTAAAAAGTGTAAAAATTTGGGAATTTTTTTTCACGAACATTGTCTCGCACAACGAGTCTGTGTGGAAAATGTCAGCTCGATTGGATCACGGGAAGTGGGTTAAAAAACGATCGAAAGATTTGCATGGTCGTAAGCAAGCACGCAAGCAAGCAAGCACGCACGCAAGCAAGCAAGCGAACTTAATATAAAGGATTTAAAAAAGGGAAGCCAGGGGGCAATTCGAACAGTTGTTCTTCAACATCTTGGCCATCAAGACCTCCCCTGCTCGTCCTGCCATCTCCAGCCGCTCGCAGCGTCCGTGTGACTTAGGCCATACAAACCTCATGTAACAGCACATTGATACGGGTGACGCACGGCTAATTCGCTTGAATTATTATAGGATGGGGCCAGCGTAAAGAGCACACGTTCAGCAGGCAGTGGAAGAGCTAAAATAAATTAGGGTATAATTGAAATATAAGAAATCGTATTTAATTTATTTCTACGTGACTTTACCGAAAGAACCATAGAGTAATTCCTGCAGTCACGAAAGCTTCAAATCTAGTGGATAAAATGTTGCAGGCAGACATCATCTCTCCATCGACAAGCTCCTGGGGAGCACGTGTTGTGTTGAAGAAACCAGATGGCTCATTATGTTTTTGTGTTGACTTCCACCGCCTGAATAAGGTGACACTGGCCGATGTGTAATAAAAGACTCGGACGCTTCTCTCTCTGTCCTGTGTCCTTTATTTGGGTTCGATCTCTTTTCCCTCACGGCACTCCCCTATATACTCTTCGCTCTGCAGCCCCAGGCTGCTGTCGCTCACGTAGCCCAACTCCCTCCTAGCAGACCCGCTGCTGTCTCGTCGTGCAGACCCCCGCTGCCCAACTCCTCCCTTGCAGACCCGCTGCTCTCTGCAGCCTCCTCGCTGCTCCTGCTGCCCCGGGGTCGGTCACCGTTGGCCGACGGTGCCGATCCTCGTGGCTCGTGTGTGTGGCGATCTCGCCACCCTCTCTCTCACCCTTCGCCCTGCGTGGCCTCACACTTTCCCAGTCTCCGATCACTCCCCTACCGCTTCCGGTTTCCCCCCTTATAGACCTGAACCCTCTCCCCCACGTGACGTAACTCCTCCCCCCATGACGTCACTTCCGGGAGGTCGTTTACGCCCGCATTACAGATGCATATCCCTTACTCGCATTTACGACTCTTTGGATGCGTTAGGAGGGGCAAAATTCTCCTCAATTTTGGATTTGTCATCAGGGTTTTGGCAAATATCCTTTGATGATAGTTCTAAATTAAATATAGCATTTAGGACACCTCAGGGACTTTGCCATTTTAATGTATTACTCATGGGTTTACTTACAGCGCTGGCGACATTTCAGAGACTCGTGGAATTGGTTGATAGCAGTACTACAATGGGAAATGTCTTATTATTTGGATGACGTCAGTTTTGGTTCCTCCTTCAAGGAGCACTTAGACTGAAACAGGTTTTCCTTAGAGTGCGTGCTGCCTGGCTTAAGCTCAAAGCATCCAAATGTCACTTAGTTCAGTCGTTCGTTCGTTATTTGGGACATTTCGTTAGTGCTGCAGGATTTGCCACAGACCTGAAGAAAACACTTTCCGTCAGGGAATGGCCGACACCAACTTCAGTTTCCGAGGTCAGGAGGTTTGTTGGCTTTGTGTCGTATTACCGCCGCTTCGTCCTGCAGTTTGCGTGCATTGCCAAGCCACTACATGCACAGACTGCCAAAAACCAAAGGTTTAACTGGAGGGAGGCCAAGGAGAAGGCTTTCACTACCTTGCATGATCAGCTGACCAAGGCTCAGCCTCTAGCATACCGTCATTTTTATTTCTCGTTCATTCTTGACACTGATGTGAGTGATGTAGGCATCGGGGCGGTTTTGTCACAATTGCAATGGAGTAGAAGTGGTCATTGCCTATCGCAGTCATGCGCTGTCTCTGACCCAGCAACGCTAATGCGTAACCCACAGGGAACTACTGATGGTTGTCCACTTTGTACAGCAGTTCAGGCCGTATCTCTATGGACTATTCACAGTACACACAGACCATGCTGCACTTTAACATTCATTATGCATGGACCATCCATCGGGTCAGGTCGGTTGCTGGATGAAACAACTCCAGTTCAAGTACGATATTGTACACCTGAAATGATTGCGACACAATAATGCAGACGCACTATCACGGCTGCCACCTTTGGAATCCTGCTCATGTGAGTCGGGGGCAGCTCGTTATAGACAGTAGTCCTCTGGGAGTTCTGCTGTGCTTGCGCCGGTGGTCTGTAGGGGACGGTCACACTATGATTGTCACGTAGCACTTACATGGGGAGAGTGGATCATGCTAGAATTAACTGACAGTTCCTTGGGGCGAACACACCGCAAGGGGAGGTGTTATCAGAGCCGTACTTCATTGTGTGGCACGGATTGTTGATATATTGGGATAGCAAGGCTCAGAGGCTTTGTCTTGTAGTACCAGAAGCTCTGTGTCAATAACTATTCTATGAAATCCATTTTAACCGCATGGCACATCTGGGTCACCGAAAGACACTCTTAACCTTCAGACAGGACTATTGGTGGCGCATGTCGGCAGATTTGCAGAAATGGGTAGTGGGATGCTGGGAGTTCATTTGCCAAAAGCCACCTGCTCAACCCATAGACCACTCTTGCAGTCCATTGCAGTAAAATGGGTAAACGAGCTCGTTGCATTGGACATATTGGGCCCGTTTCAATGCACCATAAGGGGAACAAATATTTGTTGGTGTGGAATATGCTACCCGCTGGCCCATGGCGTGGCGCTTACCTAATCAGACTGCTGCTTCGATTGTGGAAGCCTTTATCCAGGGGTATGTGTTGGACAAGAGATCACCGGCTCCTTACAGACCAAGGAAAACATTTTCCTCTAAACTACTAGAGGACATTTGTAACATACAGGGTACCAAGAAGGTCCGAACATCCCCTTACCATCCTCAAACGGATAGCATGGTGGAAATACTGAATCGCACCTTGTCCAGTATGTTATGTTGTTTCAGATGACCAAAAAATTGGGACATGCACATACCAGGGGTACTGGCGGTTTACCGCCTGTCTCCACATGCACACACATGATTCTCGCCGTTCTACTTAATGTACTGCAGAGAGCCAGAGCCATCAATTGACAGTAAATTAGTCCAACTTCCAAGCAAGTCTGTTTTTTGGCCGGTTGCTCATCGCCTGCCCTTGCAGAGACTGCAGGAGGCTCATACGGCTGCTCTCACGTCATGAGTGTCGGAGGTTGGCCTGTGCTACTCCGGTTCCCTTCAAGGTGGGGGGCCTCGCATGGCTCCATTGTCCTCAGATTCCGATAGGCACGTCGCCAAAGTTGCATCGCCCTTGGAAAGGGCATGTGAACATTGCGGATCTAATAAGGCCTCAATGTGTGCACATTCAACTGGGATGTTAAAAAGCTGAGATTAGGAGCACTCCGTTTAAGAGTGTGCTCCTAATCTCAGCTCGTTACCTGTATAAAAGACACCTGGGAGCCAGAAATCTTTCTGATTGAGAGGGGGTCAAATACTTATTTCCCTCATTAAAATGCAAATCAATTTACAACATTTTTGACATGCGTTTTTCTGGATTTTGTTGTTGTTATTCGGTCTCTCACTGTTCAAATAAACCTACCATTAAAATTATAGACTGATCATTTCTTTTTCAGTGGGCAAACGTACAAAATCAGCAGGGGATCAAATACTTTTCCCCTCACTGTATGTATTGCTCAGACACTTCTGCCGTGCCAAGTCATTTCTGTCGAACGTTTTTCCATAGCTGTTCAGCGTAAATGCACACTGATGGCGATGATTACCTTCAAATTGCCCCGGTCAATTGGGACACAAATCCTGGACATGCGGTGGTCAACATCGAAAGCTGTGCTATCTACGAGCGATTTCTTATAATCAAATGAAACGCAAGCAGTCTCAGCCAAGAAGCAATGATCACCGATTCCTTAACGATCCAATCGCTGGGTCACATGGCTCTTCTTCTGTGCCAAGGGGGGGGGGCAGATAGCATGCACCTCGAGCCTCGTGAGCATTTGCGAACCCACATGGATGAGGGAAACACATCTCGGACGGGAGAAAGAAAACCAAAAAAATTTCAAAAACCAGACGCTTAGGCACCTCAAATGTCGCCGTGGTACAAACCCCGAACCAATAATAACTGAAAAACCTCACCGTTTTGCGGAAAATTTCGTGTCTCACAAAGAAGTTAAAAACTTTCAATCCAATGCATTCTTTAAGACTGCCAATGCAATACATGAGGGCGCCTTCCTTTGCGCTTTGGGCAAGGCCCTTGTTGAATTGTAGATAGTTTTGAGGTTAAATACTGCCCGCATTGAAATACAATGCTGGAGGTAATTTCGAGGCATGATCCAAACCCTACCTTCCCCATTTTGACCATACATGACTATTGCGCATATCACTAACATGCCCTGTGAGTAGCACAACTTGTGCCGATTGGTGGAAGTGGTACTTCTGCATAGGTTTTTGCGGTTGTACAGCGCAGCTCTCCGCCTTGTTTGCGGGTTGTGTGGCTCTCTGTCGGTTAAAACTTCAGTTTATTCAGTAAAAGAACTTCAATTCTTGAAGAAACTCCTCCAGCACGGTATGACCCCGGAAATGCATGGGGGAGGTGAGAGTGGTGTTCGTCATGGCACACAGAGAGAGTGTTTCTAACTCCAGTGACACCACTAACTCAGGACTATGACTACCGCAGCAATGATGATGGAATGTGTGTATGGATGACGCTGTTTCCCGTCACAGTGTTCTCAACAGCAAGAGACGCAGTTGAAAAAGCCGCTCACGTTGACACGAGGTAGGTGATGTTTGCAATGTTCTTTATATTATGATGACATCATCATCGCGATTGATGATGTGATTGTGAAGTGATGACGATAGAATTATGTGGCAGGGATGTTGAAAAAATGTGTGAAGTGATGACGATGCGGCACTATGGACACCAGCAGGAGGCAGCACAGTAACCTGCATTGCTGTGCTGTAATATGCTCCCAACGTATACGCTTACCCGTCTTCCCAAACCGCAGCGTTGACCAGCGTGCCACGGCATGTACCTGATGATAAATGATAAAAGTGATAATGCAACATTGATAATGCCAATGAGGCAATGGTGCCACGATAATGATGGCGATGGTGCTGATAATTTGAAGTCGTTTAGGTGTGAAGATCCATGATGAGCGAAAAATTTCCAACTTGGTGTAAACTCAGAATGGAACTCAGCTCCCCACTGCCCGGTGAATGCACCTTATCTCCCTTCTCTTTTTTCCCTCCCCCCCAAACCTTCCCCCCTACCTCCAGCCGTAGTGACTGGCCCTTCGCACTGTGCTACTGGAGGAAGAGGATGCTGAATGCCATGGCAATGCATGCCACTCCCACATAAGCGCTCTTCCGCTCACCTGCACACACGCACACATACACGTACGTACATACATACACACATGTGCGTGCCAGCACACATGCACAGACACGTGCTTGAATGCACAAATGCAAGTACACACACCAAAAAGATCCCCCGTATAGTTTTAACAGACTGTTGGAGCAAGTGGTGTTAGCAAGCCCCTATGACGATACAGGAGAGAGTGGGTGGCCAGCACCACGCCCGGCTGCCTTTTTCTCCCTAGTGGTGATCTTTACTCCCTGCACCAGGTACTCATTTGAGGTTGAGTCGACCTAGGAGAGGCCCAAGACCAGTTCATATAATCGTCAATGATGTTGGCCATGGGCAGGAATTTAAATCAAGTCGCCGCGTTCATAGCACAGCACGCTAACCACTACACAACCACTCCTCACAAGTACTAAAGAAAAATATCCCCCTATAGCTTTAACAGACTGTTGGGTCAAGTGTTATTAGCGAGCACCTATTAAGGCTGGCACGGCACATGAGGGGGTGGGTGATCAACACCACACCCAGCCGCCTTTGTCTCCCTAGTGGTGATGCTTACACATCACAGCAAGTACTTATTTGAGGCTGAGTCGACCCAGGGGAGGCCCAGGATCGGTTCAGATAATCGCCAATGGTGTTGGCGGTGAGCGGGAAATGAACTCGGGTCGCTGGGTTTGTAGCACAGTACTAATCACTACACTACCGCTACCCATAAGTACAACAAAGAAAAAAACTAATATCCCTGTATAGCCTATAACAGATTGTAGGGGCAAGTGCTGTTAGCGAGCACCTATAAAGGCCGGCACGGCACACGAGGGGGTGGGTGGCCAACACCATGCCCGGCCGCCTTTTTCTCCCTCGTGGCAATGTTGACACATCGCACCGGGTCCTCATTTGAGGCTGAGTCGACCTGGGTTCGATTCCCGCTCATGGGACTCGAACCCGGGTTTGCCAGGTTCGTAGTGCAGCGTGGTAACCACTACACCACCGATACCCACAAGTACAAACACACACATGTGCAAGCACACACAGGCACGCAAATGCACGCGTAGTCACAGACTTGCATGCAGAACACTACAGATGCAAGCACTTACATGCACGCACATACTCGCACACATGCACGCACGCAGGCACATGCACGCACACAGGCACACACACACGAGCATGAATAACTGGGCCAAGGGTCATGGAAGCGATCCATCTTTATGCTCCCAGAACCAGCTAGATGGTTCCAGAAGGGGGGCATGGCCAGGGTGGGGCCAGGCCCCGCTGGAAGGATAAAAGGGGGTGAAAGAGGGAGCTCGAGCTATCCGTGGTAATTGGGGTCGTCTCGTTATTGCTGTTTTTATTTAGACCTTCTCACTTATTGATGGTCTCAGCCCGATCACCAACGGCCACAGACACACAAAAACAAACCCATAACGCAAAATTTGCCGCATTTAGTTTGGTTAAACTCCAGCTCTGATAATCTAAATATTGGTATGACTGTCACATTAAGACACGTTACTCTCTATAAGCAGGGCGGGTAGAAAGGGGGTAAAGCCCCTTTATAGCCCCGCTCCTTTCCTTTTTAGGACATGCCCCCTTCTTCGTTAGGCCCCGCCTATTTTTGTTTTGGCCCAATTCCCTCCTCCGGACACACAGTTGGGCTTGTTTGGGAAGTTTTGGGCAGGGACAGTGGGGAGGGGGTGGGAATGGCTTCGCGACGACCAAAATCCCCCTTGCAGAAATGTAATAATAGATTTATATCCCCCTGCTGCTCACCCGGTCTTGTTGTGGTCGAGCATGGAGGGGAAGAGCGCCTGCACGTATGCGCATGTGCACACTAGCAGCAGCATCGTCAGCAGCACCTAGAAGTTAAACATGGCTAACTGGAGGGAAGGAGGGGCAGATGGGAGAGACACGAGGAATTTAACTTGTTAAATCGGGTGGTGGCAAAACGGTCAGGCAGAAGTATGTCAGTCACTTGTTGAAAAATATTTAATGGTTCAAATCTGGCAGGCCACCCTGTTTAACGCCGTTTGCTTTACAGTGGAGGTTTCAGATTCAACTGACATCATTTGAAATTAGTAGGCCAATGAGTGCCAGCATCATAGTGAAAATTTACCATTTTAGTAAACTTACCTCGAACACAAAGCAACATTGCCCCCTACTGTGAAACTACTGGAGACTGTGTGGAAAACAGCAGCACCTAACTTTGTGTTGCTTGCCTTGCGCTATGAAAGCACCAATACAAAATGTACTGAATTATTATTCATTGCAACACTCAAACAGTGACCAACAGTATGTATATGACCATTTGAGGACTGTTTTGAAAAAAGACGTGATACACCACAACATCCAGAAAGTAGAGGCTTGTGTTAATAGTAGATGGATTCAGTGAATCTAAGCGGTGGATTTGCAAGTCCACCGTTTATAGTAAATTAAGTGGATAATAAAAAGTGAATAAGGTTTGTTATTATTTTTACATGTCTTTCACGACCAATTTTATAGAATTCCCTCTGATTGGTTGCTTGGTCGCTGTGACATCACGCACTGCAACCAATCGGCGTGTTCGATGGGACTCGTTAACAACAGGACCCTGCGGGGTGGGCTGGTAGGACCGAATAACCAAAGAATATAAACATAATGTATTATTACACTTGTTTAGCCAGGAAAGCCCCACTGAGTATAAAGGTTTTTGTAGGGTCCTGCCAAGTGTTTGCAGTAGGGGGCGATGTTGCTACACCGAATCAGACGATACGAAGGGAGAGTGTGAGGCCTAGTTCTAGGCTTTAGGCCTAGCTGTAGGCGTTAGGCCGCTGTGAGTTTATTTTTAATCTAAATGTTTTAATTATTTATGTAAAAGCTTTAAATGTAAATGTTTCTATTTAAAAACATCAGGGAATGTAACATTGTTAAACATTAACTCCCTTTCACACACGCGGGGGTACGATACGAAGGGAGAGTTTGAGGCCTAGGTCTAGGCTTTAGGCCTAGCTGTAGGCTTTAGGCCGCCGTGAGTTAATTTAAAATTTAAATGTTTTATTATTTATGTAAAAGCTTTAAATTTAAATGTTTCTATTTAAAAGCATCAGGGAATGTAACATTGTTAAACATTAATTCCCTTGCACACACGCGGGGGTACGATACGAAGGGAGAGTTTGAGGCGTAGTTCGAGGCTTTAGGCCTAGCTGTAGGCTTTAGGGCGCTGTGAGTTAAATTTTAATTTAAAAGTTTAAATTAAAAGCTATCTCAGGGAATTATAAGGGAATGTTACACTTGTTTGGCCAGGAAAGCCTCATTAATTTAAATGTTTTAGTTAAAAGCTATCTGAGGGAATTATAAGGGAATGTTACACTTGTTTAGCCAGGAAAGCGTCACTGAGTCTAAAGGTTTTTGTAGGGTCATGCCAAGTGTTTGCAGTAGGGGGCGATGTTGCTACACGGACGGACGGACGGACGGACGATATAATCTATTGTAGGCTGGTCTACTTCGTTCCTACCAGTATAATTATTTAACCTAATTTTATACTTAGCATCATCACACAGGCTGGGTCGCTGCTTGCTGAGCAGTACGGCACGTTTCCATGCCCTATAAACGTGATGATACAAACTTCTCATAATAAAATAAAGATTAGACACCTTATCCGTGCAATAATTAATAATCCTGTGCTGCATAATGCTACATTATTTGCAACTCACCGTCAGCCAGTCCCCGCCTTACGAACGGGTTCTGTTCCAGAGGCCCGTCCATTGGTCCAACTGATCGTACGTTGACACACTCATTGCACTAAATCCCCACTTACAAATACACGTAGATTACACATTTCGTGAAAAAATGTTCAATACAACTTGCAAACGCCTACGCACACTGGCGAAATGAACCGCCGAACTACTTGGTTTGGCGGAGCGATCCTCCGCCAGCTGTAATGAGTCCTAAGATCACCGCTGGGGGTGTGTGTTAAGACTGTGTGTATGCACATGCGTGTGTGTATGTGTTTTGTGTACGTCCGGCAAAACAACGCCCTACCTCCTCGTTGGTACCGAATGGGAATGCTGTGGTGAGCAGTGCTATGGGGGAGGGCCAATTTCAATTGACCATTACCCTCATGGCATTTGTAGCAACCACAGCGGCCAAAGGGGGCTCTGGACAGTGCTGGTAACCCCTCCACATTCAATTAATTTCCACAAAAACAATCTCCAACTAAGCTTGTGCTGGAGGCCCTGGGGGGACAGGCATCTATGACCTCTCCTGGCCAAACCCCATTTGGCGGAGCCAAGAGATTGAATACCCTTGGGGTTCCTCCAAAAACAACAAAAAGTCACTACGGGTAACCCAGTTGAATGTTTGAATGCTCACTGCGGAGGAGAGGCTGCCACTCCTCTGTCGGGAGCTGGACTGGTACCGCCTGGACCTCTGTGATCTTCTAGAGGTCCGGTGGACTGGCTCTGGCTCCTGCCACTATGAGGGGTGGACAGTCCTCTACTCGGGGCTGGAGACTGCCAAATAACAGGGAGTGGCTCTTTTTCTGAACAATAGAATAAAGGCGGTGTGGGAGCATGAGGGTGAGGTGTGGGTAGCTGTAATCCTCAGGATATTTTTGGTTTGCCTTCCGATTAACCAGAGGCGAGGAGTGGTGGTCGTGGTTACTTATGCCACCACTGAAGATAAACATCAGTAGAGGGATTCTATGACATCCTGTTTCAGATGCTAGCTAAAGTGGCCCCTCGGGATAGAGTAATCCTGTTGGGTGAATGCATGGGCCAGATCAGCTCAATGACAATGGTAGGAAGCTGCTAGATTTTTGGGCAGCCCATGGGCTTGAAATTACCAACACGCTGTTCCGGCATCGGCACATCCATACAACATCATGGATGCATGCCGAGTCCAAGCAAGAACATCTGCAGGACTATATAGTGATGGAACAGTGGATGCGGGCCCATGTCCTTGACACCAGGACCTACCGTGGAGCTGATCTGCCCACTGACCAACGACTTGTCATCTGTAAGATGCGCCTGCCATTCTTCCACTCCGGTGGTGGGTGTACAACCAGGACCCCATTCAAACCCATATTGGCCTGGTCTCAGCTAGCTGATGAAAGTTGCAAGCGAGAATATCGTCATTGCTTGCAGCTGGGGTTAGCATCGTCCCCCACTCCTCCTGATGTCGAGGGGATATGGGCGAGGTTTCGGACTGTGGCTCATGCAGCTGCAATGGCTGCATTGGGTACATGGTCCAGACCTCCCCAGAGACCCTGGCTGACAGAGGAGGTGTTAAGGCTGGCTGAGAAAAAGCAACAGGCCCACTCATTGTCTACAGCAGGGGTCCTCAAACTACGGCCCGCGGGCCACATGCGGCCCGCTGAGGACATTTATCCGGCCCATGATCACTAATTGGGCTGCGCTTGTGAGCACTAATTGGGCTGCGCTGGTGAGCACTAATTGGGCTGCGCTGGTGAGCACTCATTGAGCTGCGGTGGTGGGCACTGATTGAGCTGCGCTGGTGAGCACTCATTGTGCCCACCGCACTGCGATCTGTGAACAAAACTGCAGGTGTAATTAACTTTTTAATGGCACCCGCACCAGTGTGAGCCTGGGGTAAAAGCGGAGTTCCCCCAATCAGACTGCATTGATGGGTAGTGCAGTCTGTATGTCTCTGTGTGGGCAAAGTTATTGCTGGTATATTGTTTTTGTAGCGCTGTATATATATTGGTATTTTACTAATAGCAATTTTGACTCCCGAGGAAACAATGTCAAGAAAGAGAAAAATTGACTCGGAGTGTAGGATATTCAAATAACAGTGGACTTATGATTACTTTTACATGCAGTACAAGGAAAGAGCTGTGTGTCTGATATGCCAGAATATAGTGTCTGTGTTCAAAGAATACAATTTACGTCGACACTATGAAACTCAACATAAAGATAAATATGATTGTTTGGTCGGAGAAGTGAGAAAAGATAAAATATTAAAACTGAAAAATACATTAACAACTCAGCAAAATACTTTTGTGAAGCAGAAGCAGCTAAATATTTCATCACTGCGAGCAAGTTTTCAAGTTGCCAAGCTAATAGCGTGCACTGGCAGACCATTCGTGGAGGGAGAATTTGTTAAAGAATGCCTTCTTTCTGTTGCCAAAGAGATGTGTCCAGAGAAGGCCGATTTATTTAGTACAGTGAGTCTTTCAGGACCTACAATTACACGGAGGATTGAAGAAATGGGAGACAATTTGCATCAGCATTTGCAAAACTCCACAAAAAAACTTTCCTATTTTTCCTTGGCACTCGACGAAAGCAATGATGTTCGTGATTCTGCACAACTTCTAATTTGTATTCGTGGGACGAATGACTATTTCAAAGTCACAGAAGAGCTTGCTGCACTGCAAAGCATCAAAGGAACAACTACAGGAGAGGATATCTATGAAAAGGTTTGCCAAACTGTGAATGGTTTGGAGCTGAACTGGGCTAAACTAGCCAGCGTGACAACTGATGGTGCTCCTAGCATGGTGGGGTCTAAGAAAGGAGTAATTGCTCGCATTAACCAAGAGATGGACAAACATAACCATTCTCATCCAATAGCCATACACTGCCTCATCCACCAACAAGCACTGTGTAGTAAATCACTGAAGTGGGACTCTGTTATGAAAATTGTGGTATCTTGTGTTAACTTCATTAGAGCTCATGCACTAAACCACAGACAATTTCAGGAATTTCTGTCTGAGCTAAATGTTGACTATGAAGATGTTCTGTACCACACAGAAGTCCGTTGGCTGAGTCGAGGGAGAGTTTTGAAACGTTTCTATGACTTACTTCCACAGATTACAGCTTTTCTGCTTTCAAAAAACAAAGAAGTACCAGAGCTCAATGATGCAGAATGGAAATGGCACCTTGCCTTTCTGACAGATGTAACAGAGCTACTCAACAGTTTCAATGTGCAACTTCAAGGAAAGGGGAAGCTCCTCTGTGATATGCAATCACATGTCAAAGCATTTGAAGTAAAATTAGCCTCCTCATCAAACAAGTTAAGGAGGAAAACTTCTGCCATCTCCCCACAACTCAAAATCTGTTAGCGGAAAAACCATTGGTTGCAATTCCCAAAGAAAACATGTGTGGATTCACTGGAAAAATTGCAAAAGGAGTTCCAATTTAGATTTAAAGAGCTTCATCTCCATGAACAGGACATACAGCTTTTCCGTAACCCATTTTCTATTGACATTGAAAATATGGATACAATTTACCAAATGGAACTGGCTGAACTGCAGAATTGTGACTCTCTGAAAGACGCATTCAAGTCAAGCAGCCTTCATAATTTATATGCATCTCTCCCCTCTGAGACATATCCTCATCTCAGGAACCATGCACTCAAAATGACAACCATCTTTGGCAGCACTTATGTCTGTGAACAGACTTTTTCCAGAATGAAACATTTGAAATCTCCAACCAGATCTAGACTAACGGATGCACACTTGCATCACTTGTTACGACTAGCAGTGACAAATATGGAACCGGACATTGACCATCTCATTAGCCAAAAGCAGACCCATAGTTCCCATTGAAATACTGGCAAGTTTGTTGATTTAACTTTACTTGTTCTTCATTTTAAATATTGTATTTGTTCTCATTTTGTTTCTTCACTTCAAAATAAGATATATGCAGTGTGCATAGGAATTTGTTCATAGTTTTTTTTAACTATAGTCCGGCCCTCCAACGGTCTGAGGGACAGTGAACTGGCCCCCTGTTTAAAAAGTTTGAGGACTCCTGGTCTACAGCATCCCACGTCAGAGAATGAGGAGCCTGACCGCAGCCTTCGCTAGGAGGTTTGGAGAGCCATGAGGTGCTACAAGGATGGGTGGTGGTCGTGGATTGCTGAGGAGATGGAATCTGCCCCAGTGGCCCGCGATCAAAAATCGCTCTTTAATTCCATCAAAAAGTAACTTGCAGCACCACAGCTATTACCATCATCAGGGGAAAGAACAGTGATCCAATCTCTGACCCCCAGACACAGGTTTGCAGATTTGCTGAGCATTTCTGTGAGGTCTTGGGGGAGGGGAAATCCCTCAGCCTGGAAAACATCATGGGGCAACGTGGGGAAGACCCTGCTGAAGCTGCAGTGCCTCAAATATTGGAAGAAGTAGTCACCCCCTGTCAGTGGCTGGCTGAGGTGCCATCTTTTGAGGAAGTGCTGAAGGCGATCCAGAGTCTGAGACCAGGAAAGGCACCAGGCAGAGATGATCTCCCAAGCGAAATGCTGAGGGAGGGTGGTGTTTGTGCACAGACTGCCCTACATTACATCATAATAAGTCTGGACCACTGGATGGGTTCCGCAGGATTGGAAGGATACCCTGTTGGTCCCCCTCTTTAAGAAGGGGGACCGTACAGACTGCAATAACTACAGGAGCATCTCACTCCTCAGTGTGCCGGGAAAGATTCCTGGCAGAGATTATTCAACATCGCCTTGCCAGGCACACTGAGGAGAGGCTTGCAGAGCCCCAATGTGGTTTCAGCAAAGGGCGGTCCTGCACTGATGCAATATTTCTGTACGTCTGCTGCAGCAGAGGTGTAGGAAATTCCAACAAGACCTACATCTCTGCTTTATTGACCTGCTCAAGACCTATGATACCATCAGTCGGCCTGGGCTCTGGGTTGTTCTTTGTGCTTTCGGAGTCCCTGACTCTCTGCTCCCGATCATTAAGGACCTTCATGATGGTTAGTGGGCCCAGGTAAACTACATGGCCGCGAGTTGGAACCATTCCCTGTTCACCTTGGGGTGCGACAGGGATGTCCTCTGGCTCCCACATTTTAAAAAATCTATTTCGACCACGTAGTTCATGAAGCCTTTGATGGTTGTACCAGAGAAATTTACATCTGGTACAGATACAATGGAAGGCTGATCAATGCCCAGATGCGGTCTAGGGATGGCTTCCTATTGGTCAAACATGTTACATATGCCGGTGATCTGGCAATTGCTGCTCACTCAGAGGAGGATTTGGAGGTGCTGCTGCTGAACCTGGAGCGTGCCACTAAGAGGTGGGGCCTTACCATCAGCCCAACCAAAACTAGCACCTGCCTGGGTTTTTTGTATCATCGGACACTCCACCCCCACAACTCCCAATTGGTGATGGGGCAGTTGTGGAGAGAGTGGAGAGTTTCCCATACTTGGGTAGTGTGCTCATGACCGGCCCCGGTTTGATAGCAGAGGTCTCACTCCGAATCAGTTGAGCAGCATTCTTTTCTTCGGTTGCGCAAAACTGTGTGGAAGCTACATGGTCTGTTGCTCCACACAAAACTTCAGATCTTCTCGGCCATAGTCATGCCCTCCCTTCTCTACGCTTGCGAAGTGAGAACCCCCTAATGGAACATCTTCGCCGGTTTGAAACATTTAGGCTGGCCTGCCGACGGTTGATCCTGGGTTTAACCAGGCTGGATTGTGTGAGGAGCTAAAAAATTATTGAAAGATCTGGACCAAGTCCTATCAGTAAGCTTCTCCGGAAGGCAAGTCTGCGTTAGCTGGGTCATGTCGCCCACATGCCCAGCCATCGCATGCATAAGCAGCTTTTTTTCGGCTAGATAAAGGTGGACTTGCCGATGACTGGTACCAGCAGTGTCAAGATCGGCCTCTGTTGAGGAAACTCGTAAAGGATGCTACTGGGCAGTTGGAGGCAGTCGCCCTCCAACAACGACGGAGGGCAGAGGAACGACGCTCACAACAACGAGCAGAGCGACGGGGTGGCTAAAACACAGCAAGTTGGCACAGTAGGGGGCACAAGTGGTGCATCGGCCAGTCATCTTAGTCAGTCGACCCATGGCACCTGGGGGGTCTGCTCCGTCACCTCCTTTTAACGGGCGTTCGACACTTCACGTGGCCTCAACATGCACATAGCCTGGCACAAGCGCCGTAGTGATGTCACGGGCAATTAGTGGCGAACGGCGGTTGTTGTTGTTGCTGTTTATGTATGTGTGCTAAGAACGATAGTGTAGCAGTTAGTGCGCTGCGCTACGAACCCAGCCACCCGAGTTCGATTCCCCCCCACGCCCAACCCCAGTGACGACTATCTAAACCGGTCCTGGGCCTCCCCGAGGTCCACTCAGCCTAAAATGAATACCTGGTGCAGTGTTTAAACATTGTCCCTAGAGAGACAAAGGCGGCTGGGCGTGGTGCTGGCCACTCACCCTCCCTTGTGTGCCATTCCTGCCTTCAGATGTGCTGCTCACTAACAGCACTTGCGTCAGGAGCGGTAGTGTAGCGGTTAGCGCTACACTGAGTTAAAAACCTGCCAAGCCGAGTTACATTCCCGCACACGACCACCACCAGAGATGATTATCTGAATAGGTCCTGGGCCTCCCCTAAGTCGACTCAGCCTCAAGTAAGTACCTGGTGCGGTGTATAAACATCACCACTGGGGAGACAAAGATGGTCAGGCTTGGTGCTGGCCACCCACTTTTGTGTGCAGTGTTGGCCTTCATTAGATGCTACTTGCTAATAGCACTTGCTCCAACAGTCTGTTAAGGCTATATGGGGGATGTTTGTATTTGTGTGCATGTTAAAGTGTGTGTGCCTTAACAGCTATGATAATTATCCCCTAGGACCTAGGTCGACTTAGGCTCAATTGCATACCTGCTGTGGTGTGTAAACAACGCCACTGGCAATACAAAGGCGCCATTCTGGCCTTCAGATGTCCTGCTTGCTAACAGCACTTTCCACAACAGTCTGTTAAGATTAAACGGGCGATCTTTGTCTTTTTGTGCGCGTGTGAAAGTAAGTGTGTGTGTATATCTTCGGAACAGACCCCTTTCATAAATTGGGAACTGCCCAAATCCTCAGGGAAATTCCACGGGTTCCTGCTAGTATGATTCATAATGGATGTTTGGATAAGATCGTGAAAGTAAAATGTGTGTCGTACACCCTCTTCCACCCGATACAGCTAATTAATATGTGAACAAACTTGCCACTTTATTACTGCTTCAGCACACGATGATGCTGGAGAGCAGCTCACAACATTTAACAATTGGTTACGACGTTTCGTTGGTAGTTACAACCAGCATTATCAGACAGCGACGTGAATTACTGAGTTTATCCTTGACACCCCCTCATTTGTTAATTTAACTTCACACTGCATTCACTTGAGGTGGTCCAAACAGATCGGCCACGTTCCAAGTCCGGATAATTTGTTCATAGGCCTTAGGGGTTATAGTCTTGCTGTTCTTAACAGTAAACATATTTCTGTTTGCATGTTCTTCCCCTGCAAATCTGATATTTATTTTGTTTATACATAAACAAAGAGACGAATGCTACTTTAATTAATTTGCTTGACTGTAACAGTACATAAGCTTATTGAATGCAAATGACGAGATATTACGTTCAAGTATTAGTTAATTTAATGACAATGGGACTAAAATGTAAAAATAGGTAAAAATAAGTATTTCAATACACACACTTTTATTTTCACTCCAAGGTTGAAAATTAATCATTTTGACTACAGAATTAATCAAATTGTATCTTCTAAAAGTAGGTGGCTTGCATAAAGAAAAGTAAACATATCCAAAGGAAGCCACCCACTTTTACTCTTTGGTTCTTTCGGTAAAGTTACGTAGAAAGAAAATAAATTAAATAATAGAAAACGACGTTTCGATTGCAACACAAGCAACCGTCATCAGGTAGAACTAAATTTGAGAGAGACAAAACACAGACACGGAGACACACAGACAGACACACAAGCAGAGAGAGACAACACAAGAGACACACAGAGAGAGGCACTCAACATCGACACACAGAGACCCAATGCCTCTGTCGAGGCCTTAAATAGAGAGAGGGGGGGGGCAGAGAGAGAGGTGGGTCTGCTGGAGCAGCTGCTGGAGCAGAGAAATTAGCATGTTAATGAAAAACCCAACAAGACTGGTACATTTTAGATAGAGTTGTGTGGAAATCCACCCCGAAGCGACCGAGCGAGAGAAAGCAAATGGACCTATGAGAGCCTGGTAAATTTATGATAAATAGGCCGTTTGAGAAAACAAACTTAGCTCATAATTGGTTTTTTACCCTTCTATCTGGCAACAAAACTGACACCTTTTTACAAGGAGTCATGTTAGCATAGACCGCAATACCTGCAGTCATAATACAAACAAAAGAACATAACTCTGATAATGTGCACTGTCCTTGAAGTTGATTGGTCCACACCCGAGACAGCTTTCCTCAGAGCCTAGTCTCACATGGGTTGGACCAGATGACGCCAAAAGGCGCCTTTTGGCGTCATCTGGTCCAACCCATGTGAGACTAGGTCTATGCAAACATGACTCCTTGTAAAAAGGTGTCAGTTTTGTTGCCAGATAGAAGGGTAAAAAACCAATTATCATATTTTTACTGGCAAATGAGGTTCCCATAGTGTAAACTTAGCTCACTTTTAATTAGTCTGGGGTCAAAATTATGTACGGTATTTTCTACTTTGGAGTGCAAATAAAAGCGTGTGGATTAAAAAACGAGCTTTTTTTAAAATATATATATAACGTCCGAAACAGGATGATTCCTCCACAACTTTGGCTGTCACTTGACGAGGCTGGTTGTAATTACCGGCAAAACGTCGTACTCGAATTGTAAATGTTGTGGGTTTACTCTCCATCACACAGGTGTGCTGAACTAGTAACGAATTGGCATGTTTTGTTTACATGACAAACTTTACTAATTGGCTGTGTCAATTATTAATCCAAAACAAAACCTCTAATATGGATCAAGGATGTATATAAGACACGAATATTCATTTTAATAGCGTAAGCACGTGATGTGAGCTTCAAAATTACTCACGAGCTCATGAACACGACATCGCCTACATGTACAGCACTTGCCAATCCACTGCTGGATGAGGGCCTCCCCACGCTGCTGCGGGCGGGCCGCAGGTGATGTTTGGCCATACTTCACCACGCTGGTCAATGGGGTTTGGCGAATGCGAATACAATCACAATCAAGCAATTGACAGTTAACGCGACTTCATAACAGCGACCGTAGCTCTTGACTGCCAAAACTCTCACGCACTGACCATCTGTGTGCAGTCTAATAACCAACATTTAAACATCACCACTTGCACGCGAGCTGATTTTACTGAACTAATTTTCAATAAATAAAGCATTCAACTATAACGACAACAAAAAAAAATACGAAGTAAAAGCTGCCACGTATGCAGGCCCGAGACGGCGAGGGCGACCTCGACTAGCGGCTTCGGCCGCGCGAGCTGCGAGGCAATGCGGCCATCGCGACAGTACAAATAGTAGGCCTCGATATCTGCCAGGCCGCAGACATCGGTCTGTGTTTTAAGCTAAATTAAATTAACTTAAAACTAAGTTTACGCGCTAATAGAGGCGGCGATGGCTGCACTCGGGTGATTAAACTGTTAAAGGTTTTAAATAAACGTGGGTATGCGGGTATGGCCGTGTACCATAGAGCTGGTGGTGATGAGGCAGGAGACGGCAGTCGCAGCCACTCGGGGACGAAACGGTGAGAGTTGAGGACTTTAATAAGTTTAACTCTACAGAAGCAGCACAGTCCTTACATCTCACTCTGCCTACTTTCAGCTCACTCTACCTCTCCCCTGTCATATCACTCTCCCCTCTCATCTCACTCTCCTACCTCTCATATCACTCTACCGCTCCCCTCTCATCTCATTCTCATATCACTCTACCTCTCCCCTCTCATCGCACTCTACCTCTGTCATCTCACTCTACCTCTCCCCTCTCATTGTACTCTCCTGCACTCTCCTACCTCTCTCCCTTATCCCTTATCATCTCACTGCCTCCTTTCAGTTCACTCTACCTCTCCCCTCTCACCTCACTTTCCCAGCTTTAACCCAAAAACCTCTATTACGGTTATATTGTATTATTAATATAACATGTGTGCAAACACGCTTTGTGTTTTTATTATTTACTGCTGGATGATGGCCTCCCCGTTACGTGTGAGTCATGGAGGTTGTTTGGCCATACTTCACCACTCAATTAAATTATTACGATATAATTGAGATATTTCATCTGCAAAATTATTTGATAATTTTGTGCTCTTGAGATCGGGTTTGCCACCTGTGAAATTGAATCTGTGTTCGGGTGGGAGGAATCGATTTGTAATAAATTGTGGTTGTGGTGGTAGTAGGCTGTACAAAGATGTAGGAGTTCGTCCAACATTACTACTCTACTTAGTGCCCAGAGCGCTCCCTCCTCTCCATCTCAGCAGCGCGGCCTTGCTGGCTTCCAGGGTCAACTGTAAGTTCCCCCCGGTAAGGTGATGCTCAGGTACGAAGCTCGATGAACACGAGGAGGGAGACGCAAAGCTCTGACCATCCTGACTGTGAATGCAAGTGCGTGATGTCGAACCGCACCCTCTTTTACAGGTACAACACCTGGGGTATGGGTTGACCTTTCATGAGAAATGTCTCTCTGCGCGCCAAACCCGTTTGGCGAGATATACTGTAGATTAATTAATGATGCTGCCAAGGTGTAAAACAAAAAGTAGTTATGAAGGCAAAATGAATGGGTACAATACAACGCGTGTGTAAACATGCCGGTTGTTTTTAAAGCCCATTGTCAATCCACTGCTGGATGAAGGCCTCCCCATTACGTGTAAGTTATGGGGGTTGTTTTACAACACTTCACTACTTTAGTCAGTTTAATTAGATGTTTGTAATTCAAATGTTTCACCTGGGAAATTGTGGATTATTTCATCTTCGGGTTTTATCTGGGAAATGAAAACTGTGCTAAATAATAGGTATTCATGTGTACTGAGATCTGGTTTTATTCTGTTGTACTTTGTCACAGTACACTGCATAGTGTTGATTGACCTAGACTGACTGAGAAGCATGTCCCAGCTTCGGCTACAGTGGAAAAAATGTGTAATGGTTCATATCAGGGAGACAGAGACTTCTTAGAGGCAACACGTTTATTTAACAATAAAGCCCTAACCACGAAGGGGTATATCTGCCCCTTCACCAGCTACCCTCGGGAGGTATCTCCTCCGGGCTAGCTAACCCTCGCTCACACGGGGTCTCTATCTCGGACCGGACCCCAGGTGGCATCCGGGTCTTGTAGTCGGGAAAGTCTTCTCCAGGTGATGGCTTCGGTCTTGATTCTTGCAACAGCCAGCCGGACCTCTTCAGGGCTCCGGCTTATATTTCCCGTGGCGGGGATTACTCCGCCCCTAGCCACGCCCCCCTTCTCGAGCCTTCGAGAGGGTCCTGGTCCCGTGGTCCCCCAGCCCCCTCTTTGGGGCCCCCGGACCGGTACCTCCGGTCACCAGGCGTCCGGGTTCACATGGACTGCCATGGCCCCATGCACCCCTGCAACGTCCCTGGCACTCTCGCCCCCTAACCTCCAGAGGCTGGCACTGCACATGGAGTGCAGTGCCATCCATCCTTGATCTTCGATCTCAGCCGGCCCCCGCTAGGGCCGGTACTGCATTCCCACTGCAGTGCTGTAGATGGTGTGAGCGGCGTGTGTCGTGCCACTACAGATGGTAACCACATGTTATCTATATATATAAAAGGGAAATTTGTGAATATGTGTATCTGTTCGACATTCAACAAACTTGAAATTTGGCATGTGGGTAACTTCCAGACTCTACACAATGAAAAAAGTATAAAAGTAGACTTTTATTTTTGGGGCGGGGGGGGGGGGCACAATAATGCATGTAATATTTTGCACGGCAAGTGAGCGGTGAGGTCACACCTGTGATGTCACCCGCATGCAGAAGCGTTACGCAGTGTGCCTGCTGACGTCATGCATCCCCCCCAAACCCTCTGCGTAGGCCATGTATTAATCCAAGACGGGTAGTAAAGCTAGTCCCAGATAATTAATCGGATTCCAGTGTTGTCCCCGTTCTGCTGTAATATGCACTAATGCCTGCTTTTTTGACACATAAAATACAGACTGATTGAATTGAGTTAGCCATGTCTGAATGCCTTGGGGACTACAGTACTGTAGGTTAGTCGCTCGCACACACGACGTAGTTCTGTTCACTCAATCGCGTTATATCCAATGCGCATCCGCGTTATAAAAAACAATTGTTCCCTAATATATTCAATGTGTTATTTCCCATTCACGTTATGGAAACACGCCTTATAGGAGAACAGGCTGTATGTTAAATGTCTTTTGCAAGAGCTTTCTCCAGTATGCATGGAATTCTGAGGACACTTCTTTTTCCAACCCAATCCAAAAAACAGACTTAAAGTACTTAAAGGAATTGGATAAACATATTAACCTCGCCTTTTGCCCATATTGCATCCATTGGTGTGAAATTTTTAATGGCGCGGTGACACAAACCTATTACATTTCAAGGATATAATCCCTTGTTTATCATGACGCCCTTTCTACATCTATGTCTCAATAGCATTACGGAGATCGCGTGACGTGAGGGTTCTGCCTTTGTAGTGAGGGTTGTAAGTTGACGCCGAGGAGGGAGGAGGAGGCACCTCGGCCCCCCATGTGGAGTGACGTCAACCGCTAATTATTAGGAGGTTGTCACCTGATCATGATTATTGAGGGGGGCTGTTCGATGTGGAGTTACGTCACCTGCTCATGATTATTAATGAGGGGGGAGGGTGATCAATGTGGAGTGACGTCACTGCTTATGATTATTAATGAGGCGGGGTCCATGTGGAGGATGTAACCTGTGCATGATTATTAATGAGGGGAGCTGGTCGACATGGAGGGACGTCACGAGCAATGCACACAGGCACAACCATACAATGCAATATAACACAACAAAATCAATTGCGCGGCCTGCCCGGGTCTCCAGCCAGCGTCCCGTAACAGCCCGGACATCCACAGGCAGCAGATGACCGTGGCGGCTCCCTCCTTCGAAGGCCCTCTCGTCGCGGTCCCTGGTTTGGTGGCGCCGGTGTCGCCTTGCCTGGTGCCGCTGTCTCTCCGGCCCCCGCGGCCCCCGGTCGTGCCGCCGCTCCGGCAGGCCTCACATGGGGCGCTGTAGGTGACAAGGGAACACAGGGCACCGAACCCCCTGCCGGTCGGCGCGTGGTGGTCGGCGACCTTGGCCTGGGAAGGGATGATGATGATGATGATGTTGGCGGTGATGTTGGTGGAGATGATGGTGGAGAGATGTATAGTTTGAGGCGGGTGGGGTGTACAAACCATCGTCGCTTACCCAGTTGGACCTGGACGCACTGCGGTTGGAGTGCTTTAATGACCTCGACCGGCCCTTTCCAGGGTCGGTGCAGCTTTGGTGAGAGGCCAACCGGCACCTGAGGACGGTGTAGCCATGTCTGGTCCCCGACTTTAAAGGGCTTGGCTGTCGCTGTCCTCTCCCGTATCCGTACATTACTCTCTTGGCTCGTGGCCGATGCGGCCTCGGCTGCTTGGCGGGCCTCTCTCAAGTAATTGAGGGAGGTCTTTAGTGCCTTCGGCCATGCGGGAATGTCCATCAGCTGCACCTCAATAGGCGGAACGGGATCCCGTCCATGTACATCAGGAAAAACGGCGAGAACCCCGTTGCCGTGTGCGGGGCCACCCTGTACACCGCTAAGACAGATAGAATGTGGAGGTCCCAGTCGGAGTGGTTTTCGTCCACCACTTGGGACAGCATGCCCGCGATGGTGCGGTTAAGCCGCTCTACCATCCCATCGGTCTGGGATGATACGGAGATGTTCGGACCTTTTTAGTGCCCAGGATAGAGCAGACGTCCTTCAATAGCCGTGAGAAGAAATTCCTGCCCTGATCCGTGAGCAACCGCTCCGGTGCCCCCTTATCAAGGACATAGCCTCCCACGAAGGCATCGGCGATGGTCTGTGCCGTTTGGTCCGGGAGCGCCCACGCCATCGGCCACCTCGTGCAGTACTCGACCCCGACCAACAGGTATTTATTTCCCTGTGGCGTGACCGGCAGTGGTCCCAGGATGTCCAACGCAACCAATTCGTTGACCCTGGTCACCGTGATGGGCTGTAGGGGCGCCCGGCTTACCCGGGGTGGCGGCTTTCGCCGCGCACATTCGACGCAGGTAGCGACCCATCGGTGCACGTCAGCGGTCATGCCTGGCCAAAAGTACCGACCCTGTAATGTGTACAGCGTCTTCCGCCCGCCAGGTGCAGCAGCTGGCGGCCGTGTACGTCCATAACCAATTGTTGACGCAGCGACTCCGGAACTAACAGGCATCGCCGGCGCCCTGTCGGGTCCCATCGCATGAGGAGGTCTTCCCATACGGTGTACTCCTCCCCTCCTGCCTCTGCTGAGGCGCGTAGCATTCGCAGTGGGGCTTCCTCCAGCTGTAGACGTCTCCAATCGTCCAAGGTCAGCCCCAGGTCGTGGTCGGTCAGCTGGACCTCACCCTGTGCGCCCTCCGCCGTGCGTACGGGAGCGATGACTATCCCCTCCGGCCTCGCCTCCTTGCAGCTTTCCCCGCCTGTGGTGCATGAACAAGGGCCCTGGGGTGCCAGTCGGGACAATGCGTCTGCGTTGGCGTGTCTGGTGCGGACCGTAAATTTGCGACCATACAGGTAGGGTCGGAATTGCTGCACGAAGTGAACGACTGCCAGGAGTTCCCTACGTGTGACGCAGTAGCGCTGCTCCGCTGATGAAAGCAAGCGACTACTGTAGGCGATAACCACCTCCCGACCCTGCTGGACTTGTAACAAGACACTGCCGATGCCCACATCACTGGCGTCCGTGTCCAGGATAAAGGGGAGGCCAAAATCCGGAAAGGCCAATGGTGGTGCATCTGTGTAGAGGAGTAAAATGGGGACGTGACATCAGGTGTGCCGTTCAGTGCGATGACGTCACGTCTCCTAGGGTACTTAAGGGATACCCCGTGATGTAAGCGGGGTCACTGTGGGAACGGGGAAAGTAAACAGGGTGAAGAGGGAAGCAGGGGTAGAGAGATGGATCGAATAGTGAGTCTGGGGAGAAGCCGGTGGTAGCCGTAGAGGTGCTTCTCTTTCCGGTCGGTGGAGTCGGCAGAGTCCACGATCCGACACGAGAGAGAGAGACCGGAGCTAGCCGGCAGGGACCCGGACTCAGAGTAGGACCCCTAGCCCCTGGAAGTTGTGTACCGTGTAGTATTGATAAGCTTTAATAAACCCTGGCGAAAGCCCCTAACTTACCTCCGTCTCCGAGTACGTACGTCAGGAACTACTCAACATCTGTAATGGGTTCCAGAGACACTTGTAGAGGTAACTTCTTTATTACAATCCAACACTCCAACACTCCAACAGTCCTGGTACTCTGTTACAGCCTAGGTACACAGCCTAGGTACACAGCCTAGATACACTACTCTGGCTATGCTCTGGAACTCGCCCTCACAAGGACGTAGAGCCGGGAGTTCCAGAGTCCCACCACTGGCCCTCACAGCGTCCCAGGGTCCTGAGATGGCTGGTCTTGGGTCTTGGGGCTTGAGCTACAACTGGCCCTGATTGGCCAGGGAGCTGCCCTTTTATGCCTCGTCCCCAACGAGGGGTGGGGTTGTGTGCGCCCCCAGATATCCCACAGAGCACACACAGACCCCCCCCCCCCCCGTTGGTGGCGCCAAGGGGCTTAACTGGCTGGGTTGTCTGGGATCCCAGCGCCTGGCGCCAAGGGGCTTAAGCGTCTGGGTTGCCTAGGGTCCCAGAGCCCCTAGCAGCCCCTCCCCTCTTATGTCACTACAATACCCTCCTCTATGTAGCCTCCAGCCGTCCCGGCTGTCAATAATTAGAATGTTTAAATTAACGAAAGGGAAGAAAAAAATACGCGAGCCTCAACAGGAAAAGAAAAGAGAACAAGAAAGCACCCATAAATAGCCTAACCAACCTGGACAACTTTACACTATATACAAGCGTCAATCAACAAAAAGGTGAAGCAATGACACGTGAACAAACGACCCGCGGCACACCTAGCCCTCCTCGGGATCCGCAGCAATGCCCGACTCGCCAATGATATGGCTGAGACATCGCACAGATCCCTGCAGGAGATGGCACCTCCACGGTCTGACCTGCGCAAACTGCATCCCCGTGGGCTCCCGCGCTCGCACAACCCAGCAGCCCTCCCTTGAAGGCCAACCCGGACATCTCATGCCACTCGGCATCACACCCCGCCTTTCCGACCCTCACGCGTCGGCCATATCGGGGGAACTTCAACCCAGTCCCTCTCCAAGACTCGCGTCGCAGCATATAGCTGTACCGACCGAGCTGAGATGACCCATCGTTCACTCACTGCACAACATGCACCCTAACAACTGAGGGATACAGTCCCAACGTAGTGGGACAACTACACCTGAACACTACGAATCTCCAGCCCACTGTTTCAACGCACCTCGGAGTGTCTCAATCTCCGGGCCGTCAGGGCGAGCCTACAGCTGCGGACGCACCACGGAGGGTCTCAACCTCCGGGCCGTCAGGTCAAGCCGTCAGCCATTGCATAACGGGACCACACTCTCTGAGCCATGTGAGCGCACGGCCCACTAGGCTAGACATGCCACGGAGTGTCTCTATCTCCGGGCTGTCAGGTCAAGCCGTCAGCCATAGCATGACGGGACCACAACTCTCGTGTTAGACATGCAACACCCACTGGGCCATCCTGGTCAGGATCTGCACCCCAAGATATTTGAGAGCCAGCACGACAATTCCAAATCCCTGGCAGCATGTCACCATCTCAAGATAAATGCCCCATACAGTCTATACATCGTTAACAATGACAGCACAAGCTATACATTAACAATCACGAACAAAGCTCCATACAAACCATACATTGTTAACGATCACAAGCAAAGTTTCACACACACATTGACAACACTAACGAGCGAAGCTCCACACAGTTTACCCAACAACAATCACGACTCCCCAATGACAACGAAGAAAATGTCAACAAAATCATTAACCCGGAGCGCGTAAATGGACGAAGTGTCAGGGGCCTGGTCTCCCGACCTCCAACCTTTGGCCAGAGCAAAGGCGGCGACAAGCGTGTCGATCGATGTGCCGGCCCCGGCGCCGGTTACAGTAAGAATGGTGCCCTCACTGTCCGGTCGCAGCGCTGATGACGCAGCGTTGTTTGGTTGGACCGCGCTGGGCCCGGAAGTGACGTTGCTCCCAGTGGTCATTGCTCCCCCGCTGGAAGTGATGTCACTCCCAGCGGCCACTGTGCCCCGGGCGGAAGCATCCCCCACATCCGTGGCGGGAACGGCGGTGGCGTCCACCACGTCCGTGGCGGCGGCAGCGGGCCCGGCGAGCGCCGCACCTCCTCTCTCCCTCCCACCATCGCATGCGAGCGCCGCATCTCGCCCAGGAGGGAGGCGGTGACGCAGAGTAGCTCTGTGAGGCGAAGCAGCGCCTCCTCCATCCCTGCTCCCGACGCTGGAGAGGGGACGGTCGGCGGAGCAGACAGCTGCTCAGCCGGCGGTGCGGCGTCGCCGTCGGCCGGCGGTGCGGCGTCGTTGTCGGCCGGCGGTGCGGCGTTGCTGTCGGCCGGCGGTGCGGCGTCGCTGTCGGCCGGCGGTGCGGCGTCGCTGTCGGCTGGCGGTGGTGCAGCGTCGTTGTCGGCTGGTGGTGCGGCTTCGTTGTCGGCCGGCGGTGCGGCGTCATCGGCCGGCGTTGGCCGCCCCATTGCTGCTTGCTCCTCGACATCGCCGTCAGGACTGAAGGTACGTGGCTTACTTCTTGTCTCCATGGCCACTTCTGACACCAAATGTAATGGGTTCCAGAGACACTTGTAGAGGTAACTTCTTTATTACAATCCAACACTCCAACACTCCAACAGTCCTGGTACTCTGTTACAGCCTAGGTACACAGCCTAGGTACACAGCCTAGATACACTACTCTGGCTATGCTCTGGAACTCGCCCTCACAAGGACGTAGAGCCGGGAGTTCCAGAGTCCCACCACTGGCCCTCACAGCGTCCCAGGGTCCTGAGATGGCTGGTCTTGGGTCTTGGGGCTTGAGCTACAACTGGCCCTGATTGGCCAGGGAGCTGCCCTTTTATGCCTCGTTCCCAACGAGGGGTGGGGTTGTGTGCGCCCCCAGATATCCCACAGAGCACACACAGACCCCCCCCCCCCCCCCTCGTTGGTGGCGCCAAGGGGCTTAACTGGCTGGGTTGTCTGGAATCCCAGCGCCTGGCGCCAAGGGGCTTAAGCGTCTGGGTTGCCTAGGGTCCCAGAGCCCCCAGCAGCCCCTCACCTCTTATGTCACTACACATCTGTCAGACGCGAGTGCAGCTGCTAGGATGCCTCTTCCTCCAGAGGGCCCCAATAAAACCTCTGGTTCTTCGCCGTCAACACGTGCAAGGGCTTGACAATGGTTGCGAAGTTGGGTACAAACCGGCGGTAGTAAGAAACAAAACCCATAAACCGGCATACCTCTGGTACCGTTGTGGGAACAGCCCAGGCCCTCACGCAGGCCGTCTTTTCCGGGTCTGTAGCCACTTCAGACTCACTGATGACGTGGCCCAAGCAGCGTACCGACGACTGCATAAGGTGGCACTTCGATGGCTTGAGCTTCAAGTTCGCGTTCCGGAACCGCAGGAATACCTGACGTAATCGGTCAATGTGTTTCTCGAATGATCGGCTGAAGACAATGACGTCATGCAGGTAGATGAGGCACGTTTCCCATTGGAGGCCTGCTAAGGCCAACTCCATTATGTGTTGGAACGTCGCCGGCACAGTCTGGAGGCCCATAGGCAGGCAGTTGAACTCGAACAGGCCCTGTGGTTTCCAGAACGCTGTCTTAGTCCGGAAGTCCGCGTCTAGTGGGACCTGCCAGAACCCGGACAATAAATCCAGCGTACTGAAAAATGTTGCTCCCGCCAGTGCATCCAATGGGTCGTCGATACGTGGTAGGGGATATGCGTCAGCCAGCGTCACGGCATTGAGGTGTCAGAAGTCCACACAGAATCTCAGTGACCAGTCTGACTTCTTGACTAAGACCACCGGTGCCCCCCAGGGACTCGAGGATGGAGAAATTATGTCGGCCCGCAGCATCTCCTGCACCGCTTGTTGAAGGTGCCCTTTTTCCATTGGGCTCATCCTATATGTGTTTCGGCGCAGGGGTGCGGCATCTCCCGTGTTGATGTGGTGTTGTGACAGATTTGTGCGCCCTAGGTCGAACGGTCCTCGGCTGAACACGTCCGAGAACTCATGCAATAACGAGTGCAGCTGGTGTTTCTGGTCGGGCGGCAATCAGGCCCCGCAAGCTGGTCCATCCACGATTCGGCCCCTCTGTCCTCGGACTGGCTGATGCTGCCTACAAGCTCGGGCTCCGTCCCGGGGGCTCCTAGTGACAAGGGACTAACGTGGGCCAGAACTGTTCCCTCCTGCACCGTCGCTGTTCTATCGGAGGTGTTCAGCACCTGAATGAACAGATGCTGGTTCCTCTGGACAATAGTTTCGGCTCCCACCAGTGCATGGCGATCCTTGGCAGCTGACACCGGAGACACCAGGATGGGTGAGTCCGGTCGGGCTGTCACGAGGAGGGACCGATATCGCAGCGGAATCAGCATCTGGGCTGCCGGGGGAATGGAGACAGACTTACTGACCAGAGCCTGCACGTAGGGTACACCCCGGCCGGCCCCCTCCGCCTTTAGGAAATGAAGATGCGTTCCCTGGACTTCCACCTGCCCATTGGCCAGATCGATTTTCATTGGCATCCGCCTCAGAAAGTCCGTCCCCAACAGGCAGGGTACGGACAACGTTGCGGAGACAAAGATGGGTCCTGCTACCGAAAGCTGCCCAATCTGTATCGGGGCTTCAACCTGGCCCAGGAAGCCCATGCTGCCTCCATTTACTGCAATGAACGTCGTCTTGATGGGGACTAAAGGTCGGTTTTTATCCGGCAGCATCTCGTGCATGGTGCTCGAGATGATCGTGGCTGATGCCCCTGTGTCAACCAAGATACGTGCCGACACTCCCGCGATTTCACCGACCAGGACCGAGGTTCCTGACGTGGACGCTACCACCCGCCTTGCCAGCTTCCTCCATTGTCCGGCCACTGACCAGGTGGCGTTTCGTTATCCTGCGGTGCATGGTGAGATGATGGGGGATGGATGTGAATGGACCGAAGATGGCGTTCCCCCCTTTGGAGTGCGTCGCAGCAGGGTGAATGCGCCCTTGTTACATAGTGTGGGCTTCCCCCTAGGGTGCTGGCTGGGCTCTCTATGTGGTGAAAATTGTGCCCCCTTGGTAACTTGTGGTGTGGGGGGGCCCCCCATCGTAGTGGGCGGTGGGGATTAGGGGGTGGCCCTTCCCGTGAGCCCATCCCTTCTCCCCTTCCTTTGTCACGGGGGCGTGGTCCCCCTGGTCCCGTCTCGCTCCGCCGCAAAGCGGTGGTGAGGCGGGGCGTGGAACTGCTCCAGGGCGCAACGGCAGTTGTGTGTGCCGCCTCAGCCCAGGGGCCGTTGCCCCTGGCAACTCGCCCGCGTCGCAGGTAACTAGTGACGTCACTTCCGGTCGCGACGTCACGTCCGCCCGCGAAACCACGCCCGCCCGCGACGGCATGTTCGGCCGCGACGTCACTTCCGGTTGTGACATCACGTCCGCCCACGACGCCACGTCAGGTCGCGACGTCCGGCCCCGGCGCGGTCCCTGGCCTCGGCGCGATCCTCGGCCTGGTCCCCGGCCCCAGCGCGATCCCCGGCTCGGTCCCCGGCCCCGGCGCGATTTCCGGCGCGGTCCGCGACACCACTTCCGGCCGCGACATCACTTCCGGACGCGACGTCACGTCCGTTCGCGACGTTACTTTCGGTCGCGACGCGATCCCTGGCGTGGTTCCCGGCCCCGGCGCGATCCCCTTCCCCCGACCAGGACAGTGGGGACCGGGGAACAACACCGACGGCGCCCACCCCGAGGAGACTCCCGGTGAGTTTGCGGCGTCGGGGGTGTAATTTCTCGGCCCGACCGAGAGGCCGGGCGGGACGGTGTCACTCACCTGGATCCTGTTGGCGTTCGGCCCCGGCGGGTTCCAGGTGGCGTTGGCGACCTCCGGCTCCGTGCGGCACCCCCTCGCCACATGCCCCTCTCGACCACAACGGTAGCAGACCCACGGGGCGTTCCGTCGGGGTGGCTCGGTGCGGTGTTGTAGAGGTGGCTGCCAGCAACGCAGCGGCTGGTCGCGCCCCTGGTCCCTCTGCTCCACCAGTCCCCGGATCGCCGCGTAGACCTCCCGCAGCGGCGGCTCCGGCTCAGACGTCGGGGGTCCGTTCCCAGTTGCCCCACAGGCAGCCTGCGGCGACGGTGCAGGTTCGGCGGTTGGTGTCGCTGGACCCAGTAGCGCCGCGGCAACGTCTCGGCTGTTCCCCTCCGCCACGCCAGCCACCTGGCCCACGGGTGGCGCCCGGCCCATGACCTGTTCGTGGGCTTGGATGGTCCAGGCAGCCCACACCACGGGCATTACAACGCCAGCGCGGCAAGCTTAGGCGATGAGGTGCTCGACCACGAGGTCCTCGAGCGCTTCTTCAGCCAGGCGAGGGAAAGCCCTCCTCGCCAACATGAGCAGCGCACCCCTGTAGGCTAAAGGGGATTCTCTAGCCCCTCGCTGGCGGTCCTGGAACCGTTTAAAGGCTCCTTCCGCCGGGCAGTAGATCTCCCCCAAAGCCTCGTAGGCTGCCTGTAGCGTGGTCTTGCTGTGCGAGGGAAGGGAGTTGTAAGCGGAGAGTGCCTCTTCATCTGTCCACTCGAGAGCGTGGAAGGCAGCCTCGAATCGGCGGACAAACGCCTCCCAATCTTCTTCCTCGGCCACGAACTTGTCGACGAGCCCCAGCCGACGTGCCCGTCCTGCCACCTGCTCTCCGTGTTGGGTGTTTAGCCCTGGAGGTTTTGGCAGGAGCAGCGGCGGCTGGCGTGACGAGGTTGGTTGCGGCTCCTGCCCGGCCATCTGGTCGACCTCCGTGTCCCGTGGCCTCTCCTCCCATTGTACGCGTGGGGGTCCCGGTGCTGGCGGGCCGTCCATAGGGAGCCTCTGCAGTAGCTCCTGGAGTGCCCTCTCCACACTGCTGCTGCTTCTGGTAGCAGGCCCTCTTGTTGCCTGGGATGGGAAGGATCCCCGGCCCCTGCTTCCTCTTCTCTTGGCTCTTTTCCGTGGGGGTTCTTCTTCGTAGCCATTGTAAATCCCACCGCTGCCACCAGATGTAAAGGAGAGCCGACACAAGATTGCAGAGGTTTCGTCTTTTAATCCTTTTCTCCCATCCACACCTGTCCCCAGCTGTCCCAATCTTGTTCCCGCCAAAGGCCCCCTCTTCCCGCCCGTTCTCCCCTTATATCTCCTAGATTACCCCTCCCACTAACCCTCCTATTGGTGGCAATCCTTCCCCTGACACCCCTACACAAGCGTAGGGTAGCAGTGGAGAAGCGTAGGGTAGCAGTGGAGAAGCGTAGGGTAGCAGTGGAGAAGCGTAGGGTAGCAGTGGAGAAGCGTAGGGTAGCAGTGGAGAAGTGTAGAGTAACAGTGAGACAACGAAGAGTAGGAAGCGGCTGGAGCGTGGGAAGAGAAGCTGATGTTGTTACGACGGAGTGGGACGGCGGAGCTGATAAAGAGCAGCCGAACTGTGGCAGAGAGAGCGGAGAGGAGAGTCGACAGAGGAGTAAAGGGGAGCAAGTGAGGCCGACGGAACGCAGCGAGCGAGCGTGGAGAAGAGTTGTGGATCGGTGTGAGCGGAGGAACATTGAGCGATGTTGAAGGAAGGAATGTTGAGCGACATACGCGAAATAAAGTAACGAGGAAAGACAAGAAGCTGTCGTGTCAGTTCGAGCACTACATATGTAACACCAAGTAGCGAAGGCATGGAGACAGTCGACCCCAATCCCACGGCAGCCCCACCTCCCTCAACCGCTGCCTAATATTTCTACCCAGCGTGGCCTCACTCCGCCCCCGGCCATGCCCCCGATCTTCCCCGATGTTTCCCTCTGTAATGATCCCTCGTTAAAACTTGGCTATGCACTGTCCCTGCACCCGCACTGTCTCCCCCCATGCACTGTCCCTACATCACCCCCTCCTCAAAAAACAACCGACAACAATAGGGTGGAACACCGCATGTAAAAAAAAAATACCCAACGACCGACGCACGTTAAGGCAGCACATCGCATGTAAAAAAAATACATGACGACCGACGAACATTAAGGCGGAACACCGCATACAAAAAATCACCCCGCTATAAGCATGGGAGACACGTTCAGTGGAACCAAACACATTTAGACCGGGTCCTCAACGCCGGTACATCACTTGTAGTGGGTTTCCGTGCCTCTGCGAGCAACGGGGGCTTGCATAAAGGCCCTGAAGGGCCAGGCTCATCTCTGGACTCCTCCGAGGAAATCGACTGGGCTCCCGCCAATGGTTCAGCGCGCGCGGTGGCTTCTTGCGAGTTGTGGATCGGTGTGGTCGGAGGAACATTGAGTGATGTTGAAGGAAGGAATGTTGAGCGACATACGCGAAATAAAGTAACGAGGAAAGACAAGAAGCTGTCGTGTCGGTTCGAGCACTACAACTGGCATCAGAAGTGATTGAAGAACCGCGCCGACATGTCAAAGAAAGTCACGAAGAGGAAGAACGTACCGGCGGGCTTGTCGGCCGACAGCAGCGATGCAGACATGATATCATCGTGGGGCTGGAGGCTCCCGAAGGACCTGGCTGATGGAGCGCCTCCGCGGGAGGAGGGCGACCCAGACGACGATGATGAACCAAGCCCGCCTCATGTATGGAGGGCTGCAATGGCTGAGTGGGAGGCCAGGATGACGGCGCTTGCGAAGGAGTTTGAACGATTCATGCTAACGATACGGGAGGTGCCGACGGGATCGGATCAGCCGCCGCACGAGCCCGCCACACCTGCGGAGGCTGGCGGCGCTGCTGTGTCTCCCGATATGCCAGGAGCTGGAGGCTCCCGAAGGACCTGGCTGATGGAGCGCCTCCGCGGGAGGAGGGCGACCCAGACGACGATGATGAACCAAGCCCGCCTCATGTATGGAGGGCTGCAATGGCTGAGTGGGAGGCCAGGATGACGGCGCTTGCGAAGGAGTTTGAACGATTCATGCTAACGATACGGGAGGTGCCGACGGGATCGGATCAGCCGCCGCACGAGCCCGCCACACCTGCGGAGGCTGGCGGCGCTGCTGTGTCTCCCGATATGCCAGGAGCGGAGCTGGACGCCGATGAGGCACAGGGATCGCCAACTCCGAGCTCATGATGCCGGCTGCACGTGGAACGTTTTGATGCGAAAGTTGGCGACTGGACGGCATTTACACGACGGTTTCAGGCAGCGTACGAGTCGCTCGGGTGGACAGAAGGTGACACGTTATGGGCCCTGCTGACGGCCCTGGACGACGATGCGCTGGCGGCGTTCTACGGCTTCTCTGTGAAAGTTCGCTCGTCATTGACGGAGACATTCGCAGCAATGCAGGACATTTACGAGCCGCGATCGGTCGCCAAGCACAAGTTTCAGTTGAGGCGGCGGGCGGAGACGGAATCTCCCCTTGCCTACCGCAATGCGCTGGTGACCCTCGGCCAAGCGGCTTACCCGGCGATGGACCATGCCGCCCTTGACTCCTTGGCCCAGGAGAAGCTGTTGCTGATGGCCAAGGAGCTACGGGTCGTCCTTTCACTTCCCAGCAACAGCGACGACGACGAGTCGTCTTTGCATATCGCCAGGAACATCCAAGCCAACCTGGATCTTCGCGACGAACCAGCGGCGGTGATGGCACAGCCTCTGGTGGTATGCGCCGGCTCGGCCGGGGGCCCGTCTGAGTTGGAGGAACCGGGGTCGCTGGCAGCAGCGGCCGCACGGCCGCTCGTGAGCCTGCCTCGCTGCCTCGGGACATACGGAGGTGGTGCCCCACGGACATGCTATGAGTGCGGGCGTCGAGGACACTTCGCACGGGACTGCTGGAGACGGAGAGGCGTCTTCCCGAGGACGTCGGGAGACTACAACCGTGGATTCTCCCCATTCCAGGACCAACAGGCGAGTCATGACACATTTAATACACGGCCGTATCCTTCACCTCACCCATCCGCGACACCACACACTGTAAATCCCCCTTCGTATGATTCGCACGGAAAAGCACCATTACTTCTGACGGGTTCGTCGGATGTAATGGCGCTTGTTCAAGGGGTACAGGTTAGAGTTAGTGTCGATACAGGGGCTTCTGCGACCCTCATTTCTTTGCAAACTTTTCGGTTATTGCCAACCTCGCCCCAGGCTTTGGAACCAGTGGATGGCCCGTGTATAGCGGCAAATGGGGGCAGTTTGGGAATTTTGGGTCGCGTGCTTGCAACGATTCAAGTTGGGGAGGTGTGTGTAACGGGATATATTTTGGTTTCGACTGTTCTGGCCGTGCCATGTTTGTTGGGCACAGAATTTTTGCGAAAGATGCCCATTAAGATTTCAATTGAGAGGGGACGTTTGGAATTGCCATCGGAGAAGTGCCTTAAATTTCTGGGAACTCCATCTAAATTTGCTCATGTTAATGCTGTGGTGCAGGCGGTGGTTAATGGCATGGTACGCGTTCCGCCTGCGACGCAGATGCTTGTGCCGTTATGCTTGAAAAAGGGCCTGCCATTGGATAACCTGGGGGAAGGTATTTTGTTGACACCGTCGAACAACGTGGCACGGACGCCCTCCTTGGTCGGAGCTTTTACGATGGTGCCGGCAAATTGCGAACCATTTATTCAGATTGTTAATACGGGGCACGAGTCGGTTGTTATTCAGGAAGGGACTACGTTAGCGCACGCGTCGGCGGCGCGGAACTCAGATGGGGATGCGTGCTTGGCAGCAGGAGAAGGAAGTGCGCTGCCACGGGATGATGAAGAACCGGGCTGGTTCCGGGATTTGTACGATTGTAATGATGATTTGACACCCGAGCAGCAATCTCGTCTTCGTTGTCTGCTTTGGGAATTTAAGCTCGGGGAAACATGATGTCGGTCGCACGTCCCTGTTGAGGCATCATAATTCTCACCGTGTGATCCCGCTGGAGAAGGATTGCATTCGGAAAACGGTGGACGAAATTTCGATTTAAAGCTTTCGTGACTGCAGGGATTCATCTTCTTGGTTCTTTCGGTAAAGTCACGTAGAAGGGAAGTAATAAAATAATAAAAATAAAACATAATAAAATAATTCTCACGACGTTTCGGCCACAATGCAAGCAGCCGTCCTCAGGTGAAGAACATGTCTGTCGATAAGACAGAGTCTAAATGACACGTCTTAGGCTTGGAGTGTCTATTTAAGCTGTGAGGGAGGAGGAAGAGAGCCTTGACAAAAGAATTTGCATTTGAAGAGGAATTTAGCATATTTATGGGAAATGCAGGAATGCGAATAGTGCTAATTGTGAAATGCGTGGGAGGTGGGCGGGGGGTTTTCAAAGTCATATTATGCCCATGCATTATGCAGGATTAGCAGCATCAAAGGGAGGGGGCAGGGGGCAGGGGCAGCACCAACAAAGGGAAGGAATGTGAATAATATGCAGCTGCAGCAACCAAACAACCACGTAAAAAACTAAAGTATAAACTTCATAGTATCATCAGTATACTAAATATACTCTCCAATAAGCTGAGCTACTAACAGTAAGTAATACATTACAATTATATGTCGCAAAAATATAATATGCTTCCAGCTAAACTTTTTTCCCTTACATCAGACCTGTTTGATGTAAGGGAAAAAAGTTTAGCTGGAAGCATATTATATTTTTTGCGGCATAGAATTGTAATGTATTACTTACTGTTAGTAGCTCAGCTTATTGGAGAGTATATTTAGTATACTGATGATACTATGACGTTTATACTTTAGTTTTTTACGTGGTTGTTTGGTTGCTGCAGCTACATATTATTCACATTCCTTGCCTTTGTTGGTGCTGCCCCTGCCCCCTGCCCCCTCCCTTTGATGCTGCTAATCCTGCATAATGCATGGGCATAATATGACTTTGAAAACCCCCCGCCCACCTCCCACGCATTTCACAATTAGCACTATTCGCATTCCTGCATTTCCCATAAATATGCTAAATTCCTCTTCAAATGCAAATTCTTTTGTCAAGGCTCTCTTCCTCCTCCCTCACAGCTTAAATAGACACTCCAAGCCTAAGACGTGTCATTTAGACTCTGTCTTATCGACAGACATGTTCTTCACCTTAGGACGGCTGCTTGCGTTGTGGCCGAAACGTCGTGAGAATTATTTTATTATGTTTTATTTTTATTATTTTATTACTTCCCTTCTACGTGACTTTACCGAAAGAACCAAGAAGAGGTGGACGAAATGTTGCAACAGAATATCGTCTCTCCTTCTTCCAGCCCGTGGGGGGCCCCAATTGTATTGGTTAAGAAACGAGATGGTTCCCTGCGATTTTGTGTCGATTATCGTAAACTAAATAAGATTTCAGTGGCGGATGCATACCCACTCCCACGCATTGATGATCGTTGGATGCCTTGTCCGGCGCGAATTTTTTTTTCACTCTTGACCTCTTATCGGGCTTTTGGCAATTTCCCTTGGACGAGGAATCTAAACCGAAGATGGCATTCCGAACGCCACAGGGGTTGTTCCATTTTAACGTGCTTCCGATGGGGCTGGCTTCCGCGCCAGTCACCTTTCAACGATTAATGGAACTCGTATTGTCCGGATTGCAGTGGGAGTCATGTTTGATATACCTTGACGACATCATTGTGTTCAGTAAGGATTTTGAAGGGCATTTGCAACTACTACGAGCTGTGTTTGGCCGGGTACGGGACGCCAATTTGAAATTTAAACCCCAAAAATGCCATTGTTGAGAACGTCTGTCAAATATTTGGGTCATGTTGTCAGCGAGGCGGGAGTCGCCACTGACCCGGAGAAAACGAGTTGTGTATGCACATGGCGAGTGCCAAAAACAGTGTCGGAGGTGTGTAGCTTCGTGGGCATTTGCGTCGTACTACAGTCGATTTGTTAAGGATTTTGCCACGATTGCGAGGCCACTGCATATACTGACCCCTAAGGGTAAAAAGTTCCTATGGGGTGACGAGGAACAGCGTTCGTTTGAAACGCTTCGGGACGCTTTAGCAGACGCACCGCCGCTCGGATATCCAAATTTTGGAGAGATGTTTATTCTGGACACTGATGCCAGTGATACGGGCATAGGCGCTGTGTTGTCACAGAAAATCGAGGGGGTGGAAAGAGTCGTTGTATACGGCAGCCGTGTGCTGTCCCCGGCGGAGCAGAGATATTGTGTAACGCGCAGGGAATTGTTGGCGATTGTACACTTCGTGCAGTTGTATTGGCCGGATTTGTACGGAAGGGAATTCTTGGTCCGCACTGACCACGCGGCGCTGCAGTACTCCTTGCGGATTGATCAACCCTCCGGTCAAATGGCCCGGTGGCTTGAGGTCCTGCAGGGATACTCCTTTATGGTCCAACACAGGAAAGGGACGCGTCATGTCAATGCGGGCGCTCTGTCCCGATTGCCTCAGCCGTCAGGCTCGTGTAGATGTACCGAAGGATCGCTGCGTTGCGGTCCACTGCTGCAGGGCATTCCGGCCATGGCCGCCGCAGCCGATTCAGGCCCAATTGACAGGGCCCCTGTTAAAGAGCCCAGGTTGCTTGGATTGCCACGGGATTGTTGGGCGCGCTTACAGGCGAACGATTCTTCGCTTACCAGAATGAGGCTTCGGGCCTCCCGTTCCAAAGGGTCGGAGGATCGGGCCTTCCTTCGGCTCATAGACGACCTCCTAGTGAGGTGGGATGTCGTGTTGCAGAAATTTTGTATTGTTGTACCACTGTGCTTGAGGGGAAAACGTATTCGCGATGCGCACGAGCGTTTGATGCACTTGGGTGAGAATTGACTTTGAGTAACGATTTTTACTGGCCGGGGTTGCAGAACGATGTTCATTTGTACATTAAGGCCTGTCATGGGTACGCATGGCGGAAGGCACCGGGCGCAACCATATCGAATACCGTTGCAATCGATACGGGTTTCATGGGTAAACGAAATTGTCGCCCTGGATATTTTGGGACCGTTCCCCGTTACCCCGCGGGGGTAACAAATATTTGCTGGTGGGGGTTGAGTACCTCACTTGGTGGCCTATGGCATGGCCGCTAGTGGACCAATTGGCAGGATCGATCGCGAAGGCCTTCCTGCAGGGTTACGTTTTTGATAAGGGTGCTCCGGAGCACCTGCTTACTGATCAGGGCAAAACATTTTCTTCCCGCCTGTTGAAGGAAGTGTGTGACACATTGGGTACGAGGAAAATTCAGACGTCCCCGTACCACCCGCAAACCGACGGGATGGTTGAGCGTCTTCATAGGACGTTGACATCTATGTTGTGCTAGCAGGTTAATTCGGCTCAAACAGGTTGGGATTTTCATGTTCCAGCGGCCCTGGCCGCTTATAGATTAGCCCCGCACGCCTCAACGGGGTATTTACCCTTCTATTTGATGTATGGTCATGAACCGGAGGCCCCGGCCCTGGTCAAGCTGAGGGTAAAAACTAAAGGAAAGTTCTTCTTGGTTCTTTCGGTAAAGTCACGTAGAATGGAAAAAATAAAATAATAAAATAAAACATAATAAAATAATTCTCACGACGTTTCGGCCACAACGCAAACAGCCGTCCTCAGGTGAAGACCAGGTCTGTCGGGGAGACAGCGTTTTATTTTATTCTTTTATTATTTCCATTCTACGTGACTTTACCGAAAGAACCCAGAAGATGAATCCCTGCAGTCACGAAAGCTTTAAATCGAAATTTAAAGGAAAGTTGTCAGCGGTGCCTGTCCCCATGCAAGTGGCATTGGACCATCTGAAAGAGGCTAGGGAGGCCTCACTGGGAAATACGGAGTGGAGGCAGGCGGCTAATGAGCGCCTACACGGTACACAGCCTCTGTGGGAGCCATGGCAAGTGGGAGACAGGGCTTGGTTGCATGGGAACGGAATGCGGTCTCGCCGGGGAGCGACCGGTGCAACGAGGAGAGGTGCACGTTTTGGGCAGGACGCTGGCCCGCGCCCACGGAGAGATGCTCCCCGCCCTTGTACCCTGTTCACCCGGGCCGGGGTGATGGGCCGGCTGCGGGAACCTGCTCCCGAAGAGTTACTTTTTCATGACATTTTGTGGCATAGAAATTATGTTGCCTTGTCAAGGGGGGGGATTGTGTAAGGGTTGTTGTGTGTTGCCGTGTGATGCATTATGCTTAGCCGGGACGGCTAATTCTTTAAGCATGGGGGGGGGGGGGGGGGTGATGGAGTGCTTGAGATACGCGTCACGCGCTGGGGTCGGTGTGCACGCACGCGGCGTACAGTGAGAGAAAATGAGGACACAGGGCGCTGATTGGCTGGTCGTTGTTGTTGTTGTTGTCCCAATTGAGGTAGCGTGATGTCTAAGGATGATAGCAGGTGGCAGGGGGTAATTAAGGGTGCAGGGCGCTGATTGGCCGAGAGGGGTTGTTGTCGGAGAAAGGCGCCACAGTGTCTCGAAAAACATGCCACGTGGCAGCGGGGGCTGAGGGCGAGTGGTTTCGCGGGGGATGCCCTGATTAATTGGGAATTCATTGGTTCGGGGATAAAGTCAGGGGTTTTTGGAGGAGACGGGAGTTCGCGCCTGGGAGGAGACAGCGGATGGAGAGACGGAGCAGCAGAGTGAATACAAGTGTAAAGGAGAGCCGACACAAGATTGCAGGGGTTTCAGCAGAGTGTAGATTCCTTTGCCAAGGCCTGAACCATGACATTCGCCACGGGTTTCCCATGCGGGGAATCCAAAAAGAACAACCGCTGTTTTGATGGCATCTCAACACAACGTTAATCCGTTAAGATTTCAAGGGCATCCTGCCCAAAAAGTCTGTTCCCAAGAGGCAGGGCACCGCCAGTGTCTTTGAAACTAGCATGGGCCGTGACATCTCCAATCCCCCTATTCTCATGCGTGCCTCTATCCATCCCAAAATGCCCATACTCCCCCCATTAGCCGCAACACACACATTTTCCACCAGCATAATACGACGATTCCTCAAGGGCAACAAATTATAAATGACGTTTGAAATGATGGTAGCTGAGGCCCCTGTGTCAACCAAGACACGCACCTCTATCCCGCAGCTGCTACCACTCAACGTGCCAATTTCCTCCACTGAGTAAAATAATTTGGCCACCGATCCATGTTCTGATCCCCTTGTTCGTGTTCCCCAGCTGGTGAAGGGGAGGTGAGAGTCGTCGACGGAATGTGGGGCGACCTGGATGCGTGAGGTGGAGGTGATAAGGGCCGAATGTCCGGTGTGTCGCGACTCGCCTGTTGGGGCTGGGAAGGGGTCGTCAGCCGCACAGGGGATACTTGACGTTGTCCCGGCATCTCCACACGATGTATCCCGGTCGTCCACAACGGAAGCAGGTCTTTGAGGTGGAGGGGTCACCTCTATCACGGGGACCCAACCTCACAGTGGAGGGGTCACCTCTCCCCTGGGGACCCAACTTCACAGTGGGGGGGGTCGCCTCTCCCATGGGGACACAACCCCGAGGTCGTCACTGGGTGTCCCCTCGCTGTCGATGCCATCCCTGCAACGCCCCCGCCATCTCCCTCTCCAGCTCCGGGTCCTCTTCTGCCAGCCTTGGGTTGCTCCCAGCTGCCTGGCGGGTCGGCTTGTCGCCCAAACCAGGCTCACACGACCATGCCTCCAACGGGGTCCACCGGATCATATTTTTGTGGGCCTGCAGGCATCTGGACACCCACAGGGACGTCTGTATCTTCTGTTCGATGACAAGCAGCACAATCCTCTTCTCTTGTGCCAGCCCCAACAACTTATCCATTGTTAGAGAGTCAATCGCCGCTAGATCCATGCGCAGATATGCTGCCTGCCCCAGCGCCATCAGTGCACTGCGGTAAGCAAGGGGCGTCTCTGCCTCTCCTCGCCTCCATTGCAGGAACTTCCTCTGCACATTAGATGGAGGATTGAAGACAGCAGCCCATATATCTGGCGAAGAGTGGCCCGCTTCTCCGGAGGGATGGCTCGGAATGCCACAAGAGCATCCTCATCGAGGGCCATGGGTTGGGCCCGAAAGGCTTCGTCTTCTGCCCCCTGCTGCCACGAACTCTCTGATGGGAGGCAGCCTCCTTGGTCAGCCCGTTGCTCCTCTCTGCGCCATCGGGGACGGAGCCGAAACCGCAGCCCCTTGAGTCGGCCATTGCCTATGCGGTCTCTAGTGCATGGGCAATGGCCGTCCCCACTCACGCGGGCTCTGCTGCAAGGCAGATGGCGACCAGTAACTGCGTGAGCTCTGCCACGTGGAAGGTGGCGGCTGGCAACTGCGCGGGCTTCGCTGCTTGGAAGGTGGTGGCCAGTGATTGCCTGGCCTCGGCCGCCCCCCGCGCGGATCCCGCCACGTGGCCGATGGTGACCGTCGTCCGACCCGTCTCCTCAACGGGCCCTCATCACGTGGCCTCCGCAGCTCCTGCTTGCGCCGCCGTCATGCCCAGTAGCAGGGAGAACTGCACGACGGCCGCGAGGAGCAGGTCCAGCCTCCTCGCCACCTCTCGCCACCTCTCCGTGGCCCGAGGCTGCTGGCCCGCAGCCCCCTCCTCCTCCGCCACTCGGACAACTTCTGTAGTCTTTGTTTATTTATTTATTAAGGTGCTTCATGCAGATTACTCGATCTCGTGTCCTACGGATACTTGGGCTAGGAGTAACATGCAGATACTTGGCTAGTATAATATACAGATACTTGGCAAGTATAATATACAGATACTTGAGCTAGGTTACCACACAGATACTTGGGCTCAGATAACATCAAGTAGCGATGACGTGAAGACAGTGACGGCCCAAAGACAGCGAAGGTGTGGAGACAGTCGACCCCGATCCCACGGCAGCCCCAAGCTCCCTCGCGCGCCACCTTATATTTCTCCTCAGCATGGCCTCGCTCTTGCCCCCGGCCACGCTCCCTTTCTGGAATTGTCTCGGCCTATCCCGATCTTCCCCGATGGTTCCCTCCTGTAATTATCCCTCGTGACCACTTGGCCACGCACTGTCACTGCACCCGCACTGTCTCCCCCCACGCACTGTCTCCTCTCCACGCACTGTCTCCACACGTGCCCTGTCTCTCTCTCTCTGCACTGTTCCTACAAATACACTCACACACATAGTGTCCTGATTGGGATCACCGGGTCCAACAGTTGGGTTTTACTCCGAGGATTCCTCCGAGGAATGTCCACCGGTTTCCTAACACCAGGAATTTGCCTCAACCCAACAGGGCAGTCTAAATCGCACCACCCCTGAATTGGCTTAATAGTGTATGGGTGCCAAAAAATTACCTGGTCAGCTGTGATAAGTCATACATCCCTGAGTACAGCGTCAGGGCAGGCCAGAGTAAAAAGTGCAGGAAAAGCAGACAATAGGTCGGGGGAGATCAAAGACAACTGCGGTCCATGTGAGAGGAAAGGCCCGGATGTGGCCACAGGTAGCGCATGATTGGCCACACAGTATCACGTGACCCAGGCCCTTTGAAGCTGGAAATACAAGATGAGACCGGGGAATGAGGTGGTCATCTTGCCTCCTACGTCTTCGCCGTGGACATTTCAGTCAGTTCTTCTTTCTTCGTCACTCACAGCGTCCGTGCAATGCCAGTGACTGCAGCTACGAGGGTGGACGCTTGGTGAACTGGGTAGGTAGGCAGCATTAGACAAGGCTTTTCCCACAATACACTCTCGGGTCATACTGACTAGATGACTTTGAAGGGTTTGTTTGCGCCGACTATAAAGGTATTAAATAAAGATATAAAAAAGCTCCATTGTAGGTTCCATTTTCTAGACAATTTATTTTAAAATAAAGCATTTACAAGGCCAGAGTATGACGAACATGTTTCACAAGGCTATGACTATCTGCAGCCCCGGTGGTTTCCACAAGATTCATCTCGAACATTCTTTCTTGGTGGTTTCCACCATGTATATTTCGTACAGTCTTTCTTGACGTTGATCTCCAACAGTCGGCCCCAATGTCGTCCACCTGCAGTCGTCCTTCAGTCCCCGAGCCAGGGCCCCAATCGCGGGCCTCGCTCCCCTTAATATACCTGCTCGGCCACACCCTGGAAACTTCTAGCACTTTCCCCTGGTAGATTATTTCAGCAGACTCTACTGTTTTCTGCTTCCCTTCTAGAACCTTGCCTAGTAGAGGACCCTGCACCGGATTCCACCCATCTCCAATGACCCCACTATAACCCTTGCCATGTACAGTACCCTACATCAACCCCCCCCCCCCCATCCTGTAAAAAACAGCTGTCCCTGCTATCTGGGCAACAATGGGATCGCAGAAGGGATTCAACCCTGTGGGCATGGAGTACATATCATTTAACCTCTGGGTTAACGCGTAACATAGGCCCTTGAATAAGGGGGGGAAGGCGTTACAACCCAACTTGACCATTCCATATCATAACTAAACTCTTACGTGGGCTACTGTTATATCTATGCCCCTTTTTTCCAAAAATTAATATTAAGAATAATTAGGCCAAATTTTTTTTTAATCAAATAATGAAAACAACCCGCTAACCCTCACATGCCACACCAGATAAAAAAAAACGTGGAAGGCCATTAAACGGCAAGACTTCGGAGCACAGAGAGGTCAGAGACTATCTAGCGATATCCAGATGGACGAAAGGTCGATGGCCTAACCTTCCCAAGACGTCTGGAGATGCACGGATAACGTGCAGAGCAGAGAAAAACAACTGTTGCAACTCGCGTTTTCTTTAACGTTTTCCTTAAGGAAAAGTAGAAACTCAACAAAAAGAATCAACCAACGGTATAAGACTGCAGCCTACAATTGGGGCTTTTTATTAGTAATTCCCTTATTTTACTCGTACTCACCGCATATATATTATTTTGTATTGTATGTTTCTATCTACATGACCTTACCAAAAAACTAAAGAATACGAATTCCAGCAGTCAAGAAAGCTTAAGTGGAAACTTAGTTACACTTAACCTCAGGACATTAAAATATAACTCGAGTAAAACAGTGCAATCCCTGTATACAGATAGACAACAAACGTCAGGACCTCCCCGCCACCTTTGTCTTCCAACGGTTTGGCACAAACACACGCGTGCCATGAAATATGTATGGCGGGGTCTGGCCTCGGGATAACCCACGCAGGGGGAGCAAGGGAGTTAGAGGGTCGCGAAAAGGGTTTATGACCTGACATTCAGGGGTGTCTGTTTTTTTTGGTTTGTTTTTCTCTCACAAGAGATGCGCAAGGAGGGGGTCAAAGGGTCGCGAAGGGGGGGGGGGTCTGTGCCTGACATTCCTAGCGTCTGTTTTTTTCACGTTTTTGGGTTTTAAACACAAACGCACATCACGCAGTGCAGTCTGGTTCGAGTCGTGCTCAGTCTTGCTCTCGGCTTGCGACGCAGTGTTGTGAGGGAGGCTTGCAAGGGAGTGGGGGCGCATCGTGCCTCGAGGAGAGATGGGAGGAGAAGGGGTCGTTAGAGTCGCAGAAGTCTGAGTTCAGCCTGGGTCGAGGCTGGGTTTCAGTCGTGCTTCGGCTGGCGGTGCCGTCGTGAGGGAGCAAACACCGATACCGATGGCCGGTGTCACTTCTCGCAGAACGAAGTGGCGAGGTGTGGTTAAGTGCGAGTGAAGCTTGCGAAATTCCAGCTATCATTCTCGAGCCAGCGAAGACACCCAACGTCAACCCAACGTCAACCCAGCAACGAAGGAGAGCATCGTTCATCGCCAGAGCGCTCCAAGCCGGTGAGCGCGCACAGCCGCGTCGTCCAGAGCCTGAGCCAACGCAGCCCTGAAGTAAGGGCGGGTGTCCGTGTGAAGCTGGCACCGATCAAGGAGAGAGCACGGAGAAGATGAGAGAGAGAGAACGGAGCAGTGGAAAGAGCCTGACAGACAATGCAGTGAGGAAGAGGAGAGCGCCATCGAATGCGCCGTGTGTTTAATACACACACACTTCGAGCAGCACCACCCGGGCGTCACCGAGCGTCGTGCCGACTCGTCATCCAGCAGCGGAGGAACTGTGCGCTATCAGACGACGGAATCACCGCATGCCACGACGACGATTATCAAGAGAACAATACAACGCACACGCAACACACACACGAATAAGACTTTCAAAAAGTTATCTTTGTGTTTCGAAAAGGGTTGCCATTTCAAGGTGGTGCGTTCAATATCAATTGATTGTGCAAAGCAGTTGCTGCCGTCGAGTTACATGAATAAGAAGAGTTTTAGTCATTCATTTTTGTTAATTGCATAATCTTGCTCATGAATATATTGACGTATGCTTTCGCCTTTGCATATTAGAGTGTTATATTTTTGTTTAGAATTAAAATTGTTTAGCACAGAAGTATTTCGAGTGTTTCTTTCCAAGTCCATGCAAAACTGTCTTATTTATAAGAACTGTATCCTGCGTTGAGATATTAATTTGGAGACCTAACATAACAAACACACTAAGATAATCAATTGATACAACTCTGGATAACGAAGCTAAGCCTAATTATCATAACTGCACACATTAACATAATCGCAAGCATCCGCATACATTTATATGGTTATCTCCGTGAGTAGCATAATTTATGCATATAATTACATACATTAACATAATTTATGCGAGTAATGCGATTTTTATTTTTTATTTTTTTTTCTTATATTTATCAAAATTTCATAACCCGACATATACAACACTACCCTATTAAAGGTATACATTCTTAGGCAAGCAATACATAACATTGTTAGCCGTACATTTATAACAAGCCGTCAGTATGTATGTGTAGTCGAGCAGCATATTCGACCCAGTGACACTCCTTCTCAGTGCGTCTCTCAATGACTTCGTCGGCCCTCTCATCACGGCCATGTTTATTCCGGTCGTTCCTGAGAAGAGGAGAAGAGAGTGCGGGGGCAATATTTCCACGAGGAGGATGCTCCCCTCCCTGGCATTCGTCACGATGCCCCCAGGACCCGGCCTTATTGAGCCTGAATGACCTCTTGTATTGGTGATTCTCTATATGGTTTAAGGTGACTCGGATGAACCACCCATTGCCGGTGTCCCATTTGCATGTGAACACTTTAAGGGTGGAGGATTTTGACAATGTCCACTGGGCCTTGCCAGGGATGGTGTAGTTTGTCTGATGTGCCAAACCAGACCTGGGGACAGTGTAACCAGGCCCGATCGCCCTGCTCAAAGAGTACAGGCACCTCCATTCTTTTCCGCAAAAGTTAGTTTGCTATTTGTGATCCGCCCGTCTCCACTATCGCGACTTCGCAAGCTTTACAGAGCCTTTCTAGTGGCAACCTGAGGGAGGCTGGCCACGAGACAGCTTTAGCAGGGAGAGCCACCAGTTAGTCCTCAATAAGTGGCTCAGGGTCTCAAAAAGAAGGGGGAGAGCCGAGTCGATGCATATGGCGCTCTGCGATATGCCCCCAGGATCCCTGGGATGTGCAAGTCCGAGTCCGTGTGATCATTATTTACAAATCATAGCACAACATTGCGGACAGCATGCGGTAAAGCCTCTCAACTTGTCCATCACACTGCTGGTGGTACGGTGACATCACAGACATCTCACAACAGTTTTGCAGAAAAATTCCGACCCTGGTCTGTGAGCAGTTTCTCAGGAGGGCCCTTGTCCAATACAGTGAGGGAAAAAAGTATTTAATCCCCTGCTGACTTTGTACGTTTGCCCGCTTGACAAAGAGACGATCAGTCTATAATTTTAATGGTAGGTTTATTTGAACAGTGAGAGACAAAATAACTGCAAATAAATCCAGAAAAACGCATGTAAAAAATGGTATTAATTGATTTGCATTTTAATGAGGGAAATAAGTATTTGACCCCTCTGCATAACATGGCTTAGAACTTGGTGGCAAAACCCTTGATGGCAATCACAGAGGTCAGACGTTTCTTGTAGTTGGCCACCAGGTTTGCACACATCTCAGGAGGGATTTTGTCCCACTCCTCTTTGCAGATCTTCTCCAAGTCATTAAGGTTTTGAGGCTGACGTTTGGCAACTCGAACCTTCAGCTCCCTCCACAGATTTTCTATGGGATTAAGGTCTGGAGACTGGCTAGGCCACTCCAGAACCTTAATGTGCTTCTTCTTGAGCCACTCCTTTGTTTCCTTGGCCGTGTGTTTTGGGTCATTGTCATGCTGGAATACCCATCCACGACCCATTTTCAATGCCCTGGCTGAGGGAAGGAGGTTCTCACCCAAGATTTGACAGTACATGGCCCCGTCCATCTTCCCTTTGATGCGGTGAAGTTGTCCTGTCCCCTTAGCAGAAAAACACCCCCAAAGCATAATGTTTCCACCTCCATGTTTGACGGTGGGGATGGTGTTCTTGGTGTCATAGGCAGCATTCCGCCTCCTCCAAACATGGCGAGTTGAGTTGATGCCAAAGAGCTCCATTTTGATCTCATCTGACCACAACACTTTCACCCACTTGTCCTCTGAATCATTCAGATGTTCATTGGCATTTCCCATGAATATGCTAAATTCCTCTTGATATGCAAATTATTTTGTCAAGGCGCTCTTCTTCCACCTCCAACCCAGCTTATATATAAGCTCCAAGCTTGGCAGTGTCTCATTCTTCACCTGAAGAGGGCTGCTTGCGTTGTAGCCGAAACGTCGTGAGAATTATCTAATTATGTTTTATTTTTATTATTTTATTACTTCCCTTCTACGTGACTTTACCGAAAGAACCAAGAAAATGTATATGTGCTTTTTGAGCAGGGGGACCTTGCGGGCGCTGCAGGATTTCAGTCCTTCACGGCGTAGTGTGTTACCAACTGTTTTCTTGGTGACTATGGTCCCAGCTGCCTTGAGATCATTGACAAGATCCTCCCGTCTTTTTAATTGAGCTAATTCTGCTTGTCAGAATTACCTGACACCATCGCAATCATTGAAGACTTGGTTCATCAAGGACTGAATATTGGGGTACCCCCCCTGGTGAGACACTGCTTAACCAATACATACTTCACCTAGAATGGAACTTTCTACAAACAAACTGAGGGCACCCCATTGGCTCCCCCTATCTCCGGTTGTAGCCAACGTTTTCATGGAGAAATTTGAGACTGACGCCATCCAGACTGCCACTCTACGCCCGACCTTATGGAAGAGGTACGCAGATGACACTTTTGTCATCTGGCCACTTGGCCGGCCTGCTCTAGACCAATTCCTCGACCACATCAATTCCATACACCCAGCCATCAGATTCACCATGGAAGTCGAAAAAGATGGCAAGCTGCCTTTTTTGGATGTCCTAATTAAAAGGAGACCTGATGGTTCAATGAGCCACTCTGTCTACAGGAAAGCCACCCATACGGATGCTTACCTAAAACCGGATTCCCACCACCATCCATCCCAGAAGAATCCCTCATCAAGACTCTATACCGTAGAGCCCAATGCATCTCCGACCAGGAACACATTGCCAGTGAACTGAAACACGTACGCCAAGCTCTTAAGGTTAATGGTTACTCCGCATACACAATCCGCAAAGCCATCACTCCAACCATCAAGAAGGATCCTGTTGAGGAGCCATTCAAAACCATCACCTTACCCTACATTGCTGGGGTCACAAAAAAGATTTCCAAAATCCTGATAAAACACAAGATCCAGGCCTGATTCAACACGGTACATAAAATCCGTGATCTGGTCCCGTCTGTAAAAGATGTGGTTCCAGACATACAGTACCCTGGCATCTACAAACTAAGTTGCCTCTGTGGTAGCAGTTACATTGGAGAAACCAAACGACATGTCTCGGACCGCATCCGTGAACATGAAGCAGACTTGAAACACGGTAGGACAAACACCTCAGCCGTGGCAGATCACTGTTACAATTCAGTGGGCTCACATGATATTGACTTCTCCAAGACAGAGGTTCTCTGCAAGCCATCTGGCTACCATGAGAGATTCGTTCATGAGGCGATCCACATATACAAACACAGAGACAATTTCAACCGAGAAGATGGATTCTGGCTCAGCAATCATTGGAAGGACGTAATAAACCATTTCGTATCTTAACTGATTGTGTTCACGTTTACAGTGACTTTCAGACCGCAGTCCACTCACTGGCATTGACTATATATCTTGTATTTTCCGCAGGGAATGGATTCTTTGCTCCGCTGCAAGTCTCCCACCACCATTCTCCCATTGACATATTTTGTTGCTTCCTCTTAGTATCTTTCACGCGACGGTCAATGGTATAGTGTATAGCGGATTGTATAATAATAAATAGTATAAAATTGTAATGTTTAATACAATGTATATAGTAATATATAGTATCGTAATTGTATAGTGAATATACAGCAGTGTGGTAGGGTGGGTAGAATAATACATATTGTAATATTACAATGTATAGTCGAGGGTATAGGGTGGTGTATAGTAATACAGTATATAATTTAATGTTGGGTTTGTCTATGGCAGTATATAGTACGGGGTAGACCCGTGTGATGTAAGAGAATAAAGTTTAGCTGGAAGCATATTATATTTTTTGCGACATAGAATTGTAATGTATTACTTACTGTTAGTAGCTCAGCTTATTGGAGAGTATATTTAGTATACTGATGATACTATGTAGTTTATACTTTAGTTGTTTACGTGGTGGTTTAGTTACTGCAGCTACATACTATTAACATTACTTCCCTTTATTAGTGCTACCACTATCCCCTCCCTTTGATGCTGCTAATCCTGCATAATGCACGGGCATAATAACTTTAAACCCCCCGCCCACCTCCTACGCATCCCAGCTTAAATAGATGCTCCAAGCCTGGGGTGTGTCATTCAGACTCTGTCTTCTCGACAGACCTGTTCTTCACTTGATGACGGCTGCTTGCGTTGTGGCCGAAACGTCGTGAGAATTATTTTATTGTTTTATTTTTATTATTTTATTATTTCCATTCTACGTGACTTTACCGAAAGAACTAAGAAGATGAATCCCTGCAGTCACGAAAGCTTTAAATCGAAATATAGGCGTGAAGTTATGACTTTACACCTTATGCATATGGCTTTGCGGTTCTATTTCTCTGGGGTGTGTGGCACCATTTGAGGTGCTGATCACGTCTCCCTTTTTGTGTCATTGTTTGCACTCACTGAATGATGTTTCATACAAAATCTGACAATCAGAAACAAGTTAAAGATGAAGTAGGACATCCGAATATAATGGTCTTGCATGTCCTCACTGAATGAAGTTAAATATAACATCGGACACTCACAGAGTCAAGTTAAAAATGAAGGACATCAGAATACACTAAATCGCTATGATAAAATCGGACATCAGGATACAAGCTTTTGTATGTACTCATTGAATGAAGTTTAACACATCTGACAGAATTAAATATGAATGACATCGGGATACAATGGTCTTGTATGGATTCACTTAATAAAGTTTCATACAAGATCGGACACTCAAGAGTCAAGTTTAAGATGCAGTAGGACATAGGAATACACTGAATCGCGGTTATGATAACATTTTAATTAGCATAACATTGATTTCTAAGTAATATGGCATTTTTACACAGCGATTTAATACAGCACTAATCGACTATATGAATAAACTACTATCAAAATGTACCTACACTTCGGATATCAATGCCGTTGTTTTGTATCCTTAAACCGCGTATTACAACCAAAATACGTTGAATCGCGGCCGTGATAAAACAATTAGCACAACAATGATTTCTATGTATAAAAAAAATACATTTTTGAACAGCAATTTAAAAGAGCACTTGTATCGACTATATGAACAAACTATTTTAAAAGTTACATAAAGATCGGACATCAATGCCGTTATTTTGCATCTGTGAACCATGGAATTAAATTTAAGATAACATATTTCTTTTCAAGATGGCTGCCCGATCGACTTTGAGCTGGGTACCGGATCGACAGAGTGGAATCTATCAAATTAGCGACGATTCACAAGACCATACATGGGCAAAAAGACACCACGCCCACTTACTTCCATATATGGGCAAATCTCTGATCGTGATTTCGTCGGGTGTACGATTGTATCGTATTACAGCGCCCTCTCTACGGTGAGGCCACGCCCATTCCGAGTCTGATCTGGCCAATATCCACATCTGCTTAGCTTTGCAATGTGCGCAGCCACGCCCCCCAATGTTTTCTTACATCCGCGATTCACGTGAAAGGAGAACACCTCCAATGAACGTAGGACTAAGGTTGAGAAGCTTTGAGTTGTACAATTAGCGATTACAATAAACAGTAGAAAGATTAACACATGGACCATGGGACACATACCATTAAAATGCGTCGCATCGTTAAAGGAGAGGAAGTGGGCTAGGGCAGGACATGACGCTGAAGGTTTTCCTGCAGTCGAGAATAACGAGTCAGCCAAAGGAGGGAATACGCCTGAGAGGACGTCCATCGAGGGAGATGGATCGATGATATTAGCTTATGTGCATGAGGTAGATGCATCTCACATTGCAGAACCACGAGGTATGGCACTGTTTGGGGAGATGTTCATCCAGCATTGGGGTTGGTCATTGCTGAAGGTGTTCATAAAATATTCCTCACTTGGTCTGTTTAAACAACACACAGTCAACATGCAGTATGTATAAAACAACCCTCAGCCTCAAGCATTATGCAAAACCTCCAGTTATTGGAGAACGGCATGCATAATAATGTGAAGTTGGATATAGCGTTGTGCATGTCATTAAAATCTCACACTCGTTAAGGAGCCACAACATCTGGAAGGCAACTAGGCGGGGGGAGCTGTAGTCAATATCTGCCAAAGCTCTCATCATCACGATCCATGGGCAGATAGCCCGTAGGTGTCCACTGCACATTTCGTCATTTGTTTCCACTTTCCTCTGTTCACATCTTGCTGGCACCAATGTATTATGTCGTCAAGCCATTCTCTATTAGGTCTTCCTCTCTTTCCAGTTCCTTCCATTTTCCCAAACAACACTTTACATTTTCCTGTTGTTGTCCACTCTACTTATGTGTCCAAATCGTGCCAGGTTCTTTCTCATCACTGCCTGCATCAGGTCTTCTTCTATGTGCAACCTCTTCTATTTTAATTACTATTTTGGTTCAGATAAGATGCGGTATCCTACTGGAATGCATTTCGAATACCAAGATCTTATCACTGTCAGTCTTTTTTTCAATGTCGAAGTCTCGCAGGCATACAACGTTGTACTGGACACGCATGTTCTTAAGATGTTCAGTTTGGTCTTGTGGCTGATTTGCTTGCTTCTCCAGTTATTAAATCTTGCCATTACTCCTTTGGCCTTTGCGATCCTCATCCTTGTGTCTTTCGTACAGTTGTTGTCCCATGTCAGTAGACTTCCCAAGTCTAACAATTCATTTACATTCACAATATTGCTGCTTTCTAGTATTACTTATTTCTCAATGTTCTCCATTCGGAACACCATCGTCTTTGTCTTTTCCATTATTCAGCATATGAACACTTTCCTGCAGTATTACGCAACTTTCTTCCATGAGATCTATGTTGTTCGTGAATGTCAGGTTATTTATTTCACTTTGCACAGATATTCCTGAATGGCATCCATCTCTCTTTCCAAGTATGTGACGACGTTGTTCGGTGAAAGTTAATTTCCCCGTCTCATACCTATTGTTGTTGGGAACCCGTCCCCTATTTCCTGGCTAACCTTTACTGCTGAATTTGACCTTTCACCTACATCCTGCAAAATCTGCCAGTCTTTTCCCTACTCCGTATAATGTTAATGTGTCCCACGTTATATATTGCGTCGTTTAATCTTTTTTCTGGAAATTTATGAAACGGTTGTAAACCAGCCTATTTTTTCTCTGCTATAAGCCTTGACATCAAGATTTACTGTACTGTGTTCCTAACTTTCCTAAACCCTGCATGTTCATCCACCAAAAATCTTCCACCTGTGCTTTTAATCGATTAATAGTACTATCATTAGTACCTTCCCCATGTAGACCATACGTGCGATAGTTTTATAAAAAAATTTTAATAAAATTGGAGAGATCTCCTTTCTTGAGTATCTTCACAAGTATGGATTTTATCCACTCTTCCTGTATTTTCTCTTCTCTCCAAATTTGCTTACATAGCTCATCGAGGGCAATAAGTGCTTGCCTGTTACTATCTCTCTGTATGTAATGTTTGTAGACCTCTTCATTATATGTCCTCGCCTTCCATAGTCCAGGTAATTATTTCACATATGTGTATAAATATATTTCGGCTCGCTAGTCTCGTCATGAAACTGCAATGAAAAAGCACCAGGGGAGGCAGCTATCACATCTGCCTCACTGAGGGGGGCGCGTCTTAGCCAGTACCTCCCCAGCCATTGACCTCACCGCACGTCACTGGCAGCTCTGTCTTCTTTTGGTCAATATCCCAATACAAATTGCTGCAATACTTCGTCCATGTGTTTTTTGCTTCTTCTTTGTCCATCAAGATTTTACCGTCTTTGCTTTTTATCGCTGTTTGCCTTGGTTGCCACTTCCTATTTGTGCTCTTCACTAGTCTGTACACCTCCCTGGTCTTGTTTTCCAGCATCGTATTTAATGTCACTACATTGCTTTTCCAGCCATTCCTGCTAATACTTAGTCGCCATCTCATCCGCTTCCTTTATCTTGAGCCTTTTTTATATTTTCCTATGCTAGTTATCTAGGTTATTTTAGTTATCCATGTACTTTTGGGGTTTACTACTCAGGCTATCGCTGATTCTACTGCTTGCTCCACTACTTTTTTTAATGATAATGCCTTGCTGTCTATGCTGAGATAGTTTATATTTCTCCCCCTGATTCTACTCGATATTTCTTCATATTTCTCCTTGTCTCCTTGTTCTCGAGTGCCTCTATTTGCGTTCTCGATATACGTTTTAGTCGCAGGTTACATAGTATCAAGCTGTGGTCCGATGACACATCAGCTGCTCGGAATGGTCTGCATAGTCGAACTGATGTTTACAGCATCTGTTGATCATTACCAGATCTACAATATTCGTACGTTTTCCATCTGGTGCCCTCCATGTCCATTTTCTGCAGCTTTTTGTTTGAACCTTAGTATTATATATGAGCATGTCATGTTTTAAAGAAAATTCGAGCAGTTTCTCGCCTCTGTCATTTCTTTCCCCATATCCATACATTTGCATGATGCATTACTATCCAGTGTTATCCTTCCTAATTTTTCCATTCCAGTCTCCCACAATTATCTTAATATCTTTCCTAGTCAGTTCCTGTAACGTGCTTTCTAACATTCCATAGAATTCTTCATTATCCTCTTCTGCGCTATCTGAAGTTGGCTCATATATTTGGATGACAGAAATATTTAGGGGATGCCAATTAAATCTCGCTCCAATTACTTTTGGACTAACCAGTCTATATCCCAATAATGCTGTGGCTTTTGCGCTCAACAAGAACCTTGCTCCTCTGGTGTGCACTGTATCTTCCCCTTACCAGATCACTTCACCTCCATTTATCTCCCCCGTTCCCGTCGATATCATTTCTGCCAGTCCAATCATGTTGTACTTGTATCTTTCCATTTCCTCTGATTATCAGGGTTGGCTACGTACGGTGTGAAAGAAGTTTTCACATGCTACAGTGAGGGAAAAAAGTTTTTGATCCCCTGCTGATTTTGTACGTTTGCCCACTGACAAAGAAATGATCAGTCAATAATTTAATGGTAGGTTTATTTGAACAGTGAGAGACAGAATAAAACGCATGTCAAAAATATTATAAATTGATTTGAATTTTAATGAGGGAAATAAGTATTTGACCCCCTCTCAATCAGAAAGATTTCTGGCTCCCAGGTGTCTTTTATACAGGTAACAAGCTGAGATTAGGAGCACACTCTTAAAGGGAGTGCTTCTAATCTCAGCTTGTTACCTGTATAAAAGACACCTGTTCACAGAAGAAATCAATCAATCAGTTTCTAAACTCTCCACCATGGCCAATACCAAAGAGCTCTCCAAGGATGTCAGGGACACGATTGTAGACCTACAGAAGGCTGGAATGGTCTACAAGACCATCGCCAAGCAGCTTGGTGAGAAGGTGACAACAGTTGGTACAATTATTCGCAAATGGAAGAAACACAAAAGAACTGTTAATCTCCCTCGGCCTGGGGCTCCATACAAGATCTCACCTCGTGGAGTTGCAATGATCATGAGAACGGTGAGGAATCAGCCCAGAACTACACGGGAGGATCATGTAAATGATCTCAAGGCAGCCGGGACCATAGTCACCAAGAAAACAGTTGGTAACACACTACGCCGTGAAGGACTGAAATCCTGCAGCGCCCGGAAGGTCCCCCTGCTCAAGAAAGCACATATACATGCACGTCTGAAGTTTGCCAATGAACATCCGAATGATTCAGAGGACAACTGGGTGAAAGTGTTGTGGTCAGATGAGACCAAAATGGAGCTCTTTGGCATCAACTCAACTCGCCGTGTTTGGAGGAGGAGGAATGCTGCCTATGACCCCAAGAACACCATCCCCACCGTCAAACATCAAGGTGGAAACATTATGCTTTGGGGGTGTTTTTCTACTAAGGGGACAGGACAACTTCACCGCATCAAAGGGACGATGGACGGGGCCATGTACCGTCAAATCTTGGGTGAGAACCTCCTTCCCTCAGCCAGGGCATTGAAAATGGGTCGTGGATGGGTATTCCAGCATGACAATGGCCCAAAACACACGGACCAAGGCAAAAAAGGAGTGGCTCAAGAAGAAGCACATTAAGGTCCTGGAGTGGCCTAGCCAGTCTCCAGACCTTAATCTCATAGAAAATCTGTGGAGGGAGTTGAAGGTTCGGCTTGCCAAACGTCAGCCTCGAAACCTTAATGACTTGGAGAAGATCTGCAAAGAGGAGTGGGACAAAATCCCTCCTGAGATGTGTGCAAACCTGGTGGCCAACTACAAGAAACTTCTGACCTCTGTGATTGCCAACAAGGGTTTTGCCACCAAGTACTAAGTCATGTTTTGCAGAGGGGTCAAATACCTTTCCCTCATTAAAATGCAAATCACTTTATATAATTTTTGACATGCGTTTTTCTGAAATTTTGTTGTTGTTATTCTGTCTCTCACTGTTCAAATAAACCTACCATTAAAATTATAGACTGATCATTTCTTCGTCAGTGGGCAAACGTACAAAATCAGCAGGGGATCAAATACTTTTTTCCCTCACTGTATGTCTCTACTGTATTCTCTTTTTGCAATATTCTCAGCCTCTTCGTTGTTTCGGAATTTGGCTACTTTGTTTCCTGATGGTGTCGTAGCTATTGCTGCTACTCTGCAGTTCTCTCTATATATAAAGCTGTTTTGAGCAAATTAATGCATTGTCATCATTGGTCTGTTTGACGTCATTACGTGTAATTTTAAGAAATATTCAATTTCCATTAAACATTGAAAACTAAAATAATTATACACAGTTGCAAAATAACTATTTATGAAAGATAATTGTGTACCACTTTTTTGTAGGCCTATATTGGCCGACTACAAGCTTCCTTGCCATTTAAACATGTCTATATGGGTTATGTATGGCAGGGAGACATGGTCGATGACTGTGCATCCTTGAACAACTGGACGCCTTTCGCCAATGGTCCTTGCAATGGATACTTGAATTTCACTTCAGTGAGCATATCACAAATGCTGAAGTCCTTCATCGAGCAGAATGTCAGCCGGTGTCTGACTTCGAACGAGGAGGCGGCAACTCTTGCAGACACATTGCCCATGCTGACACGTTGGGAGAACTGTGCAATTATCGATGGCCTTGCTCAAGATTGGACTCTACACAGGGGCAGGCCGAGGTAGACCTGGATGCACACGGTTGGGGCCGATTTCAGACATCGTAATCTCAGCCTACACTTGGCGTATCGGGCGCATGGGAATGGCATCACCAGGCGATGTCTAGTATTGAGAACTGCTACGCCTCCTCTCGGGGCTTGCGACTAATTGACATAAAATTACCCGATATGCACCCGATCTCGTCAGATGATCGCAGAAGCTAAGCAGATTTTAAGACTGAATTTCACCTGAAAGGGCGATCACTGTGCATGCCGGTGGTCAAAGGCTGCTACAGCAGACTATGCTGTGGTCGGTAGAGGGCAGTGCAGAAAAATCCAATCTTTTATTTGTATTGTACTACTATGCTTCTACATCTATGCTCCCCGCTTCACTCACCAGGCTGACCAACATAAAGTCTGGCAAAATAACCGTTTCGACCTGCACAGTGTGGGCAGACTTTTTGTCCAGGAGTTGGAAAACTGAACACGTACTATTCCTTATTTTACACGACAGCCGAAAAGCACAGATCACAATAATTATAGCGAGCACTCAATTCTTTGGTATCAGCTGTATTATCACACGCTTTGACGTGATGATGTCTTCAATTGTGTTTGTTAAAATTTAAAGCCAGAATGAGGCCTATTCACTATAGTGTGTGCTAATTATTGTCTCCATGTTAAATGTTTGACTTTAAAACTTTAAATGGCCGACAACCCTTGACCACATGAAATTAAAATACTTTCCTCAGTCCATTTTACTTTGATAGTAATCCAACTGCAACAACATAGACCACTCACACATTTTAACCATTAGGTCATCAATCATCCATGAAAGACTCACTGTGTCAAGACTTCCAGCATATCTTGCTTTGAAAAGTTTGGCAAATTCCCTTAAAAGGAATGGTTTACGTTTTGCAACAGTCCTCCATAACTGTCCCCACAACATCATCATTCCCTATGCCCTACACGCTGACATCAATCCCTGCGCTTGCCTGACCAGGAGTAACCCCGCAGTATGACGATCTGTGATTGGTGGCAGGAGATGAGGAGACATGGTCCAAGATGTGACGATACGTGATTGGCAGCTGGAAATGAGGTGACAGGGATGAGGGTGGGGGGGATGGGAGAGGGACCTGGGAGGATAAGAAAGCACGTCGGAGGAGGGACGTAAGGAAGAAACTGGATGAAGGAGGGAGCTGTGTGTTTCAAAGGTGGAATAAACGGACTGGAACTCTGACCTGTCTCGGCGGGTTTGTGAGGAGAGTGTCCGCTACAGTAGTATGGCATTAAAGCAACCAAAATCACGAGAGACCCCTTTGGCCTCGTCCATCCATAATATATCCACGCGCAACAAATCTGGCAGGTAGTGTGAACCAAGGTTTAGGGAGCACATGCCCAAATAACCGTAGTAGGCGTGAGGATGTCTGCATCAAGTTTTCCAAGACACACACGTGTTCTCCCCCCCACCCCGCAACCCTGTTCAATAACTAGTGATGGGACTGAGAAACCATCAAACACATTACACACATAAACTCGATTTAATGTTAAATTAAATCCTAGAAATCAAATTTAGGACCTCATTGGACACTCACAGCTCGGCTGAGCGGCTCCCAGGCTGCCAAAACTTGCGGCTAAACATGATGTGGATGGCGTTACGAAACGCGCGGTTGAAGCCCCCGTATAGGTAAGGGTTGATGGCTGAGTTAACATGCCCCAAAAAGTTTACCATGTCCCAGGTGAAGGAATTTGTTCTAAAATCGATCCAGGCATCTTTGACGATGGTGTAAAAAAATGGCGCATAGCAGAAAATGAAGACGCCCAGAATGATGGACACAGTCTTGGTGGCGTTGTGCTCTCGTTTCATGGCCGCCCACTGCTGCTTGTTGAAGCCCGACTTGCCCTGACTCCCTTGCTGCTGGATGCTGATGGAGCGGGCCTGCTTGCGTGCCACACGGTAAATCTTCGCGTAGGCAAGGGTCATTACCGTTGTCGGCACCATGAAGGTGATGACGGCACCACAGCTCGAGAATGGCTTGTTCATGTAGAAGATGCAGTTGTCCGTACAGGTGCGGCTTGCCATCATGTCCTCGATGCCAATGACAATCCATCCTAGCATCACGGGCACCACGTATAACACTGCCGCGAGCCATGCGGTGGCAAGAAGCAGGGCTGCTGTCTTCCAGGTAAAGCGCTGCCTATAGTGCATCGGGTCGCAAATTGCCAGGTATCGCTCGTAGGCGATGCAGCAGAGGTGCCAGGTGGAGGCGGTGCACATGAAGGCATCAAGGAAGTGGTGGACCTTGCAGAATTTTTGGCCGTAGAACCAGCAGTCGTAGACGCACTGTGTCGTGTAGAAGGGCATCACCACTACGCCCACCATGATGTCGGCCACCGCCAGGGAAAAGGTGAAGGTGTTGGGCAGCACCTGCAGCTGCTTAAAGTAGGAGATAGCCATGATGATGGTCATGTTTCCCAGGACGTTCAACACCGTGGTAACAATCATGATGATTAAGACGATGTTGGCGATGCGTGCAGACATTCGAGCTGGGCGGCAGCGGAGGCCGGACTCCCGGATCAGACAGATCAGTGGCTCCACGTTGGAGGCATTGTGGTCAGGATCCCCACCCATGAGTCCTAGAGCCAGGCTGGAGTTCATGGTGCCCCCTTCGAACTATTCAGTGCCCAGCGTCTCAATCAGTTAAGGGACTTCTTCTTGCTTCACAGTCACTCGTTTGCCAACTTGTCCACTGTTCCTTGCATGCATTTGTCTTGCCTCTCTCTAGCACAGTCATTCACCCAGCATCAGTGTCTGGGGCACATACATCCTATATCTCCTGACCATCTCTGTTTCTTACAATTTTGGGAAAATGAAAAGCGTCCTTTAAGATGTTTGGCCACTTCCTGTCCTTGAGCAGTTGGTGTGTCCACGTGTAGGAGGAAATCGGAGGGCCTGGAGAAAATCCTGCAACCATTCGAGGGGACAGCAATCAAACTCAGCGATATATATCCTTGTCAGCAACCTCCTTCATATTCTGTGTCCTATTCACAAATTCTAATTTAACGCTAAATATTATAGTTGATATGCGTTTTGTCAATAAACTGACAAGACTCAACACATACCAGTTAATGATATAATTGCCCAAGTAGACGTGGCTCTCAAGGGCCTGGGTCACATAGCTGCAGACGTGGTAAGATCTGAAATCGCTGCAACCCTCAAAAACGCTAAGATGCCAGCTAGCAACCTCAGCAAAGATGAGCGTTTTGAAGTATATAAATTAAAAAGGAGGGATGACATTGACATCCTCTCAGCCAACAAAGGCAATGTCACTGTCATCGTGGATAAAATAGAATATAACATCAAAATTCAAGAATTACTTAACGATGGCAGCTATACAAAAATAAAAAGAGATCCCACCAACAGCCTCGTCATTAAAACCAACAAAATCATTTCAGATTCAACCGCATTAATTGATCAAACCAAACAGTTCTCGTTGAAACCTTCTGCTGCCAGGTCACCAAGGTTATATGGCTTACCAAAGATACTTAAAGAAGATACACCCCTTCGTCCCATCGTCTCCACTATCAACTCCCCCACCTACAAACTTGCTCGTTTTTTGTCAGAAATCCTGCGTCCTTTCACTGGAAAAACCACCTCTGCGGTACTAAACTCTACTCACCTGGTATCGTCCCCAGACGACCTGCTTGTCAGTTTTGATGTAGTTTCCTTATTCACCAAAGTTCCTGTACCTGACACCATCGCAATCATTGAAGACTTGGTTCATCAAGGACTGAACACAGAGGTACCCCTCTTGGTGAGACACTGCTTAACCAATACATACTTCACGGCATCATGGCTGGAACACAGAAGTCCGACCAGTGGAGGTGGGCTGCAGAGGTTTTGTGGCAACATCTACAACCAGACTGCTTAGAGACCTGGGAATTAAGGGCCAGAGCCAGCGTTCGGCAATCAGAGCTGTATCGGAGGCGGCAGAAGGCAGCAGTCAGTGGCTCTGGATGAAGAGGAAAGACCCCAGCTGGGTCCCAAAGTGAGAGGGCCAGGAGGTATGCAGTCAACAATGCTTGACTCAGGGAGGAGGACACCCCTGCCATGCATAGTCCCATGGGATGTTGGCTATCAACAACAAGGCAACTCCTATGACTAATTGGGAATGGGACGCAAGCGTAGGATTGATCACCCTGTCGCTGGCCGCCTTTGGGGAGGGTGTATAGTATGAAAGGCCGAAACACCCTAGGAACCAAAGGTTCACTACTGACGATGCGCTCCCCAAATTTCACCAGGCTCACTGTTCATGAACTCTTGGAAGTGCTTGCACAAAGGATAGTAACATCTCATCCTGTGTTCTTTGGAATCACCTGGAATGGAACTTTCTACAAACAAACTGAGGGCACCCCAATGGGCTCCCCCCTATCTCCGGTTGTAGCCAACGTTTTCATGGAGAAATTTGAGACTGACGCCATCCAGACTGCCACTTTGCGCCCAACCTTATGGAAGAGGTACGTGGATGATACTTTTGTCATCTGGCCACATGGCCGGCCTGCTCTAGACCAGTTCCTCGACCACATCAATTCCATACAAGAACCAAGAATATGACAAGACTCTGTTCACCTCCGTCTCCGTGTATTTGTATTTTCTATCTCTCTATCTCTTTCTGTCTTATAGTCTTAAACATTATGCAATACCACGAGTTCCTGAAAAACTGCATGAATAATAATATTTAGTTGGATATAGCGTTGTGCATGTAAATTGATTCTCACACTCACTGAGGCACCACAGAAAAGCTGGTAGGCAGACAAGCGGGAAGTCATAGTCAACGATCTCTGTCTTCCTATTGTTCTCTCTGTGTCTGGGTCTCACTGCCATCTATCTATCTGTCCCTTTGTCTTCCTCTGTATATTCTATGTCTCCTACGTCCCTCTTTCTGCTAGGAAACAATTTGTCAGAGTAAGAGGAGATGGTTCTAGATGCCATACTTGAAGAAGTAACCATTGCCCTTTACAATATTAAAACAGGGAACATTCTCGTTCCATATGGAATGACTGTGGACATTACAAACAAAACAAGTAGTAACAGCTATTGCAACACAATGACTGGATTGATTTACTACCCAATGTTTACATGAAATCAAATGCCTTTTTTTGCCACGATACGTTTTTTACAATTGAAATAAAGCATTTAATATGGAGGCTTGCGCGGCCAATATTATCCATAAGAGGTTTTTTTTGGGGTTAAATCGCGTAAATATAAATGCATCGTTATACTCACCACCACCCGAAACAACTAATTAGTAAGTTTTTTCATGTAAACAAAACATGCCAATTAGTTACTACTTCAGCACACCGGTGTCCTGGAGAGTAAACCCACATTTACAAATCGAGTACGACGTATCGCTGGTAATTACAACCAGCCTCATCAGAGGACAGCTAGAATTGTGGAGAAATCCTCCTGTTAAAAGAACTTCGATTAAATAAATAAATCGTTAGTTGGAACATTACATGTATTGGTTAAAGACATGCATACAAAGTGTTCTCGAAGATCATAACGGAATTAGCGACAAATCCGAGCCCGCGCACCTTGGTTTGGACAGCCGTTCAATACGAATACTTAATAATGTACAGAGCGTCTTAAAACGAAAGGCATCATTAGACGTTGTACAGAACCACTACTCTACTGATATAAAATAATGCGTGAAGAAACACTTTCCACCATGATTTAAAATGTGTTTATTTCGGGTTAGATCGTCTTGTAGTCATAATGTCAATTAGTTTCAATCATAACCCTCCGCCACCTAGCAGAATCAACCAAAATCGAGTGTTCACGTTGGGGCAAATTTTGCCAAATGATTTGGATTTTCAGCAAAATCCGGAGGAGGAGGAATATTGGAAAGTGAGCAACAAGTTGACTTTGGTGTTTTTTTTAAATCGACGTTTCACTGGAGATTACATCCAGAAACATCACATGTGAACAAAATGCTCGGCTCCTAATGACACTGGATGTAATCTCCAGCAAACGTCAATTTAAAAAAAATCATCTAACTGCCTGCTGCTCTGCTTGCATGCTCGCTTGCCTGCTATGTTTTGCTACCCATGCTGTCAAATGCTGCTGCTGACTAGCCGCCATGGTGAAACAGGAAGCCGAGCGCGTAAGTCTTCCTTGTCAGTACAGAGCCTCTCCATTACCAAGACTCCTACTGTGCCTCCCCGTTGACAGCCCACGGTAACTGGTATCTCGCGACACAAGACCAAAGCAGTAGGGGATCTCGGAGCTGCAGTGGTCCTCAGAGGTATCTCCAACTTCCCAACCACTGCCCCACTGCCTTGTGGGTAAACTTTGGCTAGGGGAAAAAACCCTGACTCCAAATCTGTGGTGGGCACCCGCAACAGTGGTATTCAACAAAACGATTCTCTGGCAGTCCCCTGCAGCTCTGGCCAGACGAAGGTCGTCGTGAGTTCCTCATGCCACCTGAGTATGTTTGCCTGGAGTGAAGATGGTAGGCATTGAGAATGCACACCCCTACCCTCACTTTAATCTACTCGCTGTGCAAGCTTCTTGCTCCAACTCCCCCACCCCACCTTTTTTAAACCCTGTGGCAAACAGCAAATGACAGAAGGTACAGGTCAAGGATGTGACTGGGAGCATCTAGACAAACACTACACTTAGGCAGCGATGGAGTATTGGTCGCTGAGACAAGGCATGTCTCCTCGGCAGCTTCCATCATGTCTGAGCAGCCCCGCACTGCTCACCCCTAATGGAGAAAGACCTAGTAAAAGTGGTCTAAACAGTGTCTGTTCCACTCACTCCGGGTGGTAAGCCGCTACCAACGAAGCATTCCATTCAGTGACCGAAACTCAAGGAAACCAAAGACTCGTTTACTTCTTTAAGTTGCTTCATGGAACATCCACACCCTCTTGGACTCTTACGAAAAGAAACTGACAAACCACACAGAAGGACAGCTCTCGTGACCCATGAACTCAGGAAATACAACATCAACATTGCAGCGCTCAGTGAAACCCGCTTCCATGGAGACTCTCTCACAGAGGTGGATGAGGGCTACAGCTTCTTCTGGAAGAGTGTTCCAGAAGATGCTCGCCGTTTCCATGGAGTGGGTTTTGCTGTGAGAACCTCAATCCTCCAACGCGTCCCTCTATCCCCTGTTGGCATTAGTGAGTGGCTGATGACGTGGCACATCCCCTTGGCTGGGGGATGCTCTGCCATGCTCATCAGTGCTTATGCGCCTGCACTGGACGCAGACAATGACGTGAAGGAGGCATTCTATAAAGCTCTCGACACTGCCATTAAAAACACACCACATACATTAAAGCTATTCCTCATTGGAAACTTCAACGCCAGGGTGGGCTCCGAACACCATATTTGGGACTGTGTACTAGGCTGGCATGGGGTGGTTAAGCAGAACAGCAACGGGCTGTGGCTACTCTCCCTATTTTCCAAACACCACCAAGTGATCACCAACACCCTGTTCCAGTTGAAGGACAAACACAATTACTCATAGCAACACCCCTGCTCAAAACACAGGCACCTGCTAAATTACATCATCATCCATCAGTGCGACCAAAAGGAGGTACTAGTGACCCAAGCCATGCGTGGAGCAGAATGTTAGACTGATCACTGTATGATCAAAGCCAAGCTCTGCATTGAGATCCATCCACTAACAACCTGCTGCATTTCCTCTCCACGAAATTCCCCCCAAACTCCCCGGACTCCGACCCCAACACCACATGGATTGAGTTGTGCACAGCTATCTTCGAGGCAGCCTCGAAATCAATCGGGTACACCAAAAAGCATCACCCAGACTCGTTTGATGAAAACGCTGCCTACATCCACACACTACTACAGAACAAACGCCAAGCCCACAAAACAGTTTTTTCCAACCCAGACTACCCCACTCTCCAATCATCTCGCTCCAAGGCCAAAGCAGAGTCCCAACGTGCTATCCATGCCATGGAGGACACCTGGTAGGTCCAAACGGCAGATGAGATCCTAATCCACCCAGATGCAAACAACACCAAACTGTTTTATGATGCCATCAAAGCCCTTTATGGCCCCCCAAAACAAGCCATCACCCCAGTCAGGCCTGTTGATGGCAAAACGCATTCCAAGGACCAACAAAAGATATTGGAGAAATGGGCGGAGCACTTTGATAACCTCCTCAACCACATCAACCCCACATACCCACTCATCCTTGACACACTCCCTGATATCCCATCCATTCATAAACTTGACAGTCCACCACGATTTTATGAGGCTCACTAAGCGGTCAAAGGCCTGAAAAACAACAAAAGTGCTGGACCTGACGGCATCTCAGCTGAGATCTTGAATCACGGGGGATACCTCATCCTACGCCATTTACACCTTTTCATCAAGTCATCTGGCTGTCAGAAACAATCCCACAGTAATGGAAGGATGAAAATATTGTAGTTATCTACAATAAGAAGGTTGACAACGTAGCTTGCAGCAATTTCAGAGGTATCTCCCTTCTTTCAGTCACCAGGAAGGACCTCGCCAGAATAATGCTCTACTGGCTCGCAGATAACCGATTTGAAAAACGTCAAACCAGAATCCCAGTGCAGCTTCAGGAAAGACAGGAGCACCACCGACGTGATATTTGTGGCAAAGTAACTGCGGGATAAATGCCGGGAGCAAATCATTGACCTCTTCATAGCTTGTATCGACCTCACCAAAGTATTCAAGACCATCAACTGTGAGATACTCTGGCAGCAGGTCATCAAATTTGGGGTGCCTCCCAAGTTTTTGAGCATTCTAAAACAGTTCCATGAAGAAATACATGCCAGAGTAATTCTTGGTGGGATTCAATCGGAGCCTTTCAACGTTGATGTCGGGGTCAAGCAAGGCTGTGTTCTGGTTCCATCCATATTCAACATACTCCTTGCTGCCGTCACAAGTCTATCACATAACTCCCTCAACTCAATCGATGGAATCCAGCTACAGTACTGTCTGGATGTAAATCTCTTCAACCTAAGACGCCTCCAAGCCCACACAAAAACCAAAACCCAACAGATATTTGAACTGCCATATACAGACGACTGTGCAATCTTGGCTCACACCCCAGAATCTATGCAACACACCCTCAATCTGGTCTCCTCCTTCTACCACTCCATCGGCCTACAAATCAATATTAAGAAGATGGAAATAATTGCTCAACTGTCATCCACATCCACCTCAATCCCTACCTTCAACATCGGTTGTGTTCACCTCAAATTGATACCCCATTTCACCTACCTCGGTTCTGTCCTCTCCTCTACATGCTCCCTTGACGACGAAATCCACACTCGTGTCAACAGAGCCTCTGCTTCCTTTGGACGCCTCTGGTCCAGGGTCTTCGAAAATTGTAACCTCAAGACCCACACCAAGGTAGCAGTTTACAACGCTGTTTGTGTCTCCACACTGCTTTATGGCTCAAAGACCTGGACCCCATATAGGCGTCACATTAACATCCTGCAAGCCTTCCACATCATATGCCTCCAGCGCATCCTAGAGCTAACATGGAAGGACAAAGTTCCCCATACTGGGATCCTCACCTAAACCAAGTCATCCTGCATTGAGACAAGCATGGCTAAACGACACCGCCGCTGGACCTGCTGAAGCGGGAACTGAGTTCTCGAGCAAAGCTCTCAGTTTACAGATCGATCTACGTACCTACCCTCACCTAACGGTCATGAGCTTTGGGTAATAACCGAAAAGATAAGATCGCGGGTATAACGGTTCGAAATTAGGTTTCTCTGCAGGGTTGCCAGGCTCACTCTCTGTGATCGGGTGAGGAGCTCGGTAATCCAGGAGAGCCTCAGTCGAGCCGCTCCTACTCCGAATCAAGAGCACCAGTTGAGTTGATTTGGGCATCTGGTAAGGATGCTCCCCTGGTAGACTCCCCCTGGAACTCTACCGGGGACGTCCCACTGGGCGAAGAGTCCGGGGCAGGCCGAGGACACGCTGGCGGGACTATGTCGCTCGGTTGGCTTGGGAACGCCTGGAATTCCCCAAGAATAGCTAGAGTCTGTCGTCAGGGAAAGGAAGGTCTGGACCGCCCTACTCAACATCAGAATCAGAAACAGTTTTAATCGCCTTGTAAGTTTGAACAGACAAGGAATTTACTATGGCAGGATAAAAAAAAAACATGCTCTCACCAGAAGAAGCGGATTGAGAAATGAAACGAAATAAACGAACAAACTTGTTGGCGAGTTTGCCCCCACGTGACAAAATGATTTCCATTACTATGTCGGGTGGTGGAGGGTTATAATTTTCTATAAAAAAGGACATTTTACACTCCATGAAGATCCAAACCAAATTAAACTAAATAAGAATCATAAAGACAGTGAACGGGAATCGACCTCGGGCCGCCGGTTCGTAGCGCAGTGCACGGACCACTACACCACCGCTCTCCATACACACACGCACACATGTACACAGACAGTCTAGAACTTGCCACTGATAAATGCGATACAATACGATACTATATAAACATGGGGGAGCCGTGGTGCCATGATTAGCGCACTGCGTTAGGGGCCGGACGACCGGAACTCTATTCCCGGCTATTGATGTAATTTCAGTTAAAGCACCTACGATTGGCTACGTACGGTGCGAAAGAAGTTCAACATACATACATCAGTGGCGAGTGCTGTCTTTAATGGGCCTGGGCAACCGCCCTTCACCGACCCGTATTTACCAGCGTGGTGAAGTATGGTCAAGCAACCCCCACGACCGAGAGCTGAAATTTCCAATGGACTGTAAATTATGACACAAATACATAACTAGGCGATATTTGTGTACACGCATTGACATTCAATAAGCGCATGGATACTATACACGCATAGACATTATACAGACAGTATACACGTATACACATTTAATAACCACATCCAGACAGCCCACGTGTTAAATCGACACATTTTGATAACATTTACATCCATTTATCAATCGCCTGCTGGGTTAAGACTTCCTCTATGCCACCAGGCTGGTTAGTACGGATTAATCAGAGGGATGGAGGTGGATCGGTTCAGTTATCACTCGTCACTGAGATATAAGAACCTACACATAGAGGGAGCAGTGGCGCAGGGGTGAGCGCACTGCGCTACGAACCTGGCGACCTGAAGTCCATTCCCGACCAAGACCAACATCAATGGCGAGGGATCTGAACCGGTCGCGGGTTGTACCTGTACACACAAAGACAAAGATCTCCCCGTATAGCCTTGAACAGACTGTTGTGGAAAATGCTGGCACTTATGAAGATTAGCGCGGCACACGAGGTGGTGTGGTCAGCACCACACGTGGCCGCCTTTGTATCCCTAGTGCTGAAGTTTACACACGACAACTGGTATTCATTTAAGATTGAGTAGACCTAGGGGGGCACACGACCGGTCCAGATATTCTTCACCAATATTGGTCGTGAACGGGAATCGAACTCGGGTCGCCTGGTTCGACACGCTGTGCGATTGCCTCTCAGCAGACTGTTGGGGCAAGTGCTGTTAGCGAGTAGCACCTATGAAGGTCGGGACAGCACACGAGGGGGTGGTTGGCCAGAACCACGCACGGTCGCCTTTCTCTCCCCAGTTGTGGATTCATAGCTGAATGCGCTAACCACTGCACCACCACTCCCCCCGCCCACACAGAGTGACACAGAAGCAAACATGCGATGCATGCAGTACTAGCCTAGCGGAACGAGCAACGATCGAGGACGTTTCCCGCGGAGATGGAGCGATGAAAGCGGCTCTTGAGATATGACGAAGGCCTTAGGGAGGAGGCCAGGGATGCGCTCCGCGAAACCGTAGAGAACGTGTGGATGTGAACATCGACCTCACCCCACAACACGCGGTGTCGTTTTTTATGATTATTATTACACGCTTTGAATTACCTCACTATGTTGTATCCTCAAATTTTGTAACTCAATTTTTACACACTTCCCAATGTGGTATCGACTGCAAGCTTGGTATACGTATGTCATACTGATGACAATACTACTGTATATTCTATCATTAAAAATAAAATATAAACTTTTTTTAAACATAATTTTTTATTTTTCGATTTAAAGCTTTCGTGACCGCAGGGATTCATCTTCTTTTATTGTGTTTTATTTTTATTATTTTATTACTTCCCTTCTACGTGACTTTACCGAAAGAACCAAGAAGATTATTTTTTATATGTTATGTTTCGGCTTGAGTCTAATTGTCCACGCTCAACTAACGTTGCCTTCCTGGAGTCGTGGAGTTCTTCCATTACTAGTACGGTACATTTCATTAAAGCGTGTTTAATTTTTTTTTTTAATATTACTTATTACTGCCTCGTCTGCAATATACTTTGGGTCTGACTGTTGATTCTGAAAGCGAATTTCGCCCCCTTTCTGACATCAGATGCGGATTTCATTTCAAGACATTTATTAAAATAGACACAAAGACAGTCAGGGACACCCTGTATAAGCTAAAAAGACACGGCGTATTGTTTACGACCACCTATTATTGTCGTTGGTGAATGAGTCTGTTTTTATTAGTCGGTGAGGAAAAGGCATTGACCTCTGATGGGGATGCTGGGGTCAGATCCGCGCCTCACTGCCTTCGTCCCTTCGTTCGTGACGATTTAAAACTCGCGGCAATGTTAATACTATTTCAGGCCAAGTCAACCTAGACGAGTTATCGTCGTCGGCGGTGCGGGGAACTCGCTCGCGGTGCCCCCCCCCCTTTCGCCTCCTGCCCCTCGCCCGACCCCCTTTGTCTTCCCAGTACAATGCCTCGTTACTTTTCAGCCCCTCGGCGTTCTGTCGACCCTCAGCTACGACCATGACCTATCCCAACACCTCCTCATCAATCCCTCTTGTACTACCGTCATCAACACTACACCACCACTTATACAATAACCCAATTATTAATTTCAATTCATGACCACCTTACGTATAAAGTTATGATTGCTGTAAAGCGCATTGGTAAGGGATCGATATATACAGTATCTTGATAAGATCGGTTTAGGTAAATGACTTGCTACGGAGTCTATAGAACCCAAGGATGACCGAGATCGCAGTGCAGTTGGCGAAACACGGTGCCACCGCTCCTGGCTTGAAACTCGGATCGCCGGGTTTGTTGCGCAAAGCTGCACCCCCCCACACAGACGTGAAATGAAGACAAAGACCGCTCCCTATAATAGACTGTTAGGACAAGTGCTGCACACGAGGGGATGGGTGGCCAGTACCACGCCCGGCCGCCTTTGTCTCCCCAGTGATTCAAATGTTCACCACTGTTGTTGGTCATGAGCGGAAAACGAACTGGGATTCGCGGATTCGTAGCGCCTATGTAGCGGTGACGTCCCCACGGGGCTTGTGCCAGGCTAGGTGCACCTTGACGCCACGTGAAGTGTGGAAGGATCACTGGCAGGAGGTTATGGGACAGGCCCAGGTGCCATGGGTTTAATGACATGACTGATACCTGTGCTCAACACTGTGCCAACTTGGTAGGATTTATACGGCCAGCGCTCCGCTCGTTGTTGTGAGCGTCGCTCCTCTGCCCTCCGTTATTGCTGGAGGGCGGCTGCCTGCAAATGCGCAGTATCATCCTCCATAGAGGCGAATGTTGAAACCAGTCATCGGCAAGCCCACTCCTTCGGTACCACATCAGTCAATCTCTTCTCTAGACCGTCCCGCGCTCGTTTTATCCCCCTTTATTCGGCCCAGCTTGGTTATGCGGTGGCTGGGCACGTGAGCTACATGACCCAGTCAACGCAGCCTCGCCTGCCGGTGGGAGCTATTTGATGGTTAACGGATCGTTACAGGATCTGTGAACTCCTCACACAATTCAAGCTGCTGGTTAAATGCAGGATGGATCGTAGGCAAGCCAGCCTGTTTGAAACCGGCGTAGATGTTCCATTAGAGGGGTCCACGTTTGGCAAGTGTAGAGAAGGGAGGTCGTAACTGTCTGTGGCCGAGGAGACAGGGAGTTTCGTGTGGGCTGATAGACCAGGTAGCTTCCATACAGCGTTATGCAGCTGCGTGTGTATATATACACATACGTGTAGAGTGACAGACCAGAAAGCTTCGACACAGCGTTACGCAGCTGATGAAAACATAGTGCCACTCAACTGGTCATAAGAAACACACCATACCAACACATTACCTTTTTTACAGCTTAAACGCCACATACACCGAACTCCCGTATAGACTTTTACAAATGATTGGGGCAATTGATCCTCGCGGGCCCATATTAAGGCCGGCATGGCACACGAGTAGGTGGTGTATCCAACACCGCACGCTCTTGTCTCCCATGTTTACACACCGCACTCGTGGTAACTCATTTCAGGCCGATTTTACTTCGGAGAAGTTCTGAATTGGTTCAGATGTCACTCACCTATGATGTTTGCCGTGACCGTGAATCGCCAAAGACCGATCGCCGCGTTCTTAGCGCAGTGCGCTTACACACTCACTCACGACCATTGTCACAACAACAGGCACTCTCCACCACTAAGTAGAGGGTGGCGTCACCACAGCGCTTGTGCCAGACTAGGTGCACACTTTGCCACACACCCTATACCTCCCTCTCAAACTACTCTGGTTTTCAACCATCTAAATACAAGCTTATGTAACACATACAAAGACAGAGATCCCCGTATAGCCTTAACAAACTGTACGTGCAGACCGGAGGAGCAAGTCAGAATCAGAGTATTTATTTAGTAGTGTAATTACCCGTCATATGTTCGTAAAACAAATAATTTCATGAAAAAGACAACAATGTTAAGATTATATTGAATTTATTCAATAAAAAATACTAAATATCACATTTTGTGTAAATTGACAATCATCTCCCAAAAGTTTTCCTTGAGATTCATTTTGTTGAATCAGCACTTTAATATTGGTTGGATATTTGCATCTGGACAAAGCAACATAAAGTTGTCCATAGGAAAAAAAACTGTTTCGTTGAGATGAAGTACAACGTACTCAAAAGTTTGTCCTTGTCACTTATTGACCGTGATGGCACATGCAGGAATGATTGGAAACTGTCTTCGCTTCAAAATGAATGGCAAATTCACATCAAACGGTGCCAGATCAATTCTGGGGATGAAGACAATATCTCCACCATTGGATTCTGAATTGAGTTCAGCCACAACAAATTTACGGTATATTTCAGGAATCACCAGGTGTGTGCCATTACATAATCCTTTTTTGGGGGTTGAGAATTCGAATAAGCAATAAAATGGTTCCTTTTTTCAAAACCAATTTATGATGGTGTTAACGTGTGCAGAAATTCTACTAGATCATTTGTGATGTCGCACTTGGCTTTATTCAAAAGCGACACTGGCATATTTTTGGATAAAATTTATTGTTCTTACTTCATTTGAAGCTTTTGTGACTGCAGGAATTACCGTTTGGTTCTTTCGGTAAAGTCACTTGGAAAGAAAATAAATTAAATAATAGAGTACGACGTTTCGATTGCAACACAAGCAATCGTCATCAGGTAGAACTAAATTTGAGAGAGAGACAAAACACAGACACGGAGACACACAGACAGACACACAAGCAGAGAGAGAGAGACAACACATACACACAGAGAGAGACACACCACATAGACACAGAGACCCAATGCCTCTGTGTCGAGGCCTTAAATAGAGAGAGAGTGGGGGTTGGGCAGAGAGAGAGGTGGGTCTGCTGGGGCAGCTGCTGGAGCAGAGAAATTTGCATGTCAATTAATCCATCCCGAAGCGACCGAGGGAAAGAAGATCGAATGGCCCTATGAAAGCCTGGTAAATTTGATTATTCTTGTAACAAACTAATAATTAGTTACAATTTTAATAAGCCTTTCATGAAAAACTAAAAACATATTGCATGAAAATCCACGTAGCCTACATAGCATTGCACACAGTGTACAGAGTGTCAGGCGTTAGGCACAGATTACCAAAACGATATGTAATATACTGGAGGAATCTGATGAGCTATAAAGCTCCTTTTCACAGATGTCCAGTAGGGACGGGTAAGAATGATACAACCATAAACAGTTCAACAATATGATACTAGTGCAAAATACAAGAAAGGTAAACAAATCACCCAAACACATACAACTAAACCATCCCAATTCTTCCAGGCAAATCGTGGTAAGAGGGGGTGTGTGGCCAGCACCACGCCTGGTCGCCTTTGCCTCCCCAGTGGCTATGTTTACACACCGCACCAGGTACTCATTTGAGACCGAGTCAACCAAGGGCCGGTTCAGATAATCACCACTGGTGTTGGCAGGAATCGAACCCGTGTTACCGGGTTCGTAGTGGAGCACGCTAACCGCCAGCACTACCGCTGCTCCCCATTCACCCATAATCGTAACCCCTGAAATACACACGGCAGGGCTCACAGTGCCAACAAAAGGCAAGTTACAACTCTGCATGGACTGCAGAACGATAGGAAGAGACTCTCACCCAACTTCCTCTAAGCCCTCGGATCACTCGGGACCCAGGCCTCCTTCACCTCCAAGCCGAGACTCCCGGTTCTAAGAACCCCGGACACCATCTACAGCAAAGCGTCTCCTGCTCGCCGTATTTAAACTTTTCGTCCTCATTTTTTCACTTGAGCAATGACGTGGTTGACTCGCCCCCCTCCCACCCCCTCTTCCCTTGAGGGGGGGCTATCCATAAATAATTGAAGCAATTAAACAGAATTTCATTGCTCAGTTGTAATCACTGGCGATTTGGGAGAGGTCACAGGTGTGTGGACCCAGGTGTATTCTATCTTCACCCCCCAAAGCTATTAGCCGATAGCGCCTCCTCTAATTGATCACCGAAGGTGTGACCCCCCCTGAGTAATTCCGCGTGGTCAATACGGGTAGAACAAGTTAGATATTTACGGGCTCATCTCATTCCAAATATATAACAGCCCTAACGACGAGGTCGGTCCATGTGTTCGGTGTCCTCTGGCTACAGGGGAAGTGGATTTCGGATCTATTTTTGGAAGCTCAAAAGATTTTAGTTTTTGTTTGGTGTTTCTGGTCTCAGGTATTTAACCAGCTTTAACTTGCAAATGAATCTCAACACGTTCGTCAATAACGCTGCGTGGGTGAGGCCTTAAAAAGGAACATAAATATCATAGGTGACATTTCGAGCAACATACTTTCTTCATTGCACTTAATTATATGAAGGGTCATTTCCCAAAGTGCCACTCATTGTAAGTGTTTCCTTTAAAGGTCACACAGTGTTGTTAATGAATGTGTTCGAGTTGTTTTTGTGCTTTGTGCACCACTGCCAACGTAGCAGCATCACCACAAGATGATATGCTATATATTAAAACTGGTCGGATTGTGACATCGCAGCACCATGAGAGATGGCTTAAGTCTTTCCACCAGTGATGGATCGATAATGGCTGATGACAATGATCCAAACCCATATTTTTTTGTAAATTATCTTTATTGATCCAACCACGGTGGGGGGGGGGGGGGTATACAGCTTCCGCGACAGGTGATTTGCATAGTGGGACAGGCGGCTCGGACAGACAACCAACGCGGACGTGTAGGAACGTTGCATTATGTAGTACGTGCATCAGATCCCTTTTCTTCTGAGAAGGAAGGGGGAAGAGGGGATAGAGGGGGGCAGTCCATCACACTTAAACTTCAATCAAGTAAACTCAGGGTCCCTGGAGTGGAATTCACGAGGGGGGGGCCCAGATCGGGGTGAACTCCCCTTCCATATTCCTCAGTTTCAGACTCAGGTGTTCTAAAGCTGCTATGGCGAATAGGGAGTTATGCTAGAGGGTGCATGAGGGGTCCCATGATTCTTCAAGGAGCTCAGGATGGTATTTCTAACCGAAATGTTAAACTCTTGGAGAAGGGTATGTTGGTGTATGGTGATACCTTGGGGGTTAAGGCCCAGGAGCAAGGATTAAATGCTAGGTAGTATCTCAGTGCCACACATCACGTTGTACAGATCGGTTATTTATCATAGAATGTCCTGATGGTGGGACAGTCCCAGAAGGCATGAATGTACATTTGGATGGTGCCCGAAGGGCATCTAGGGCAGTCTGGGGATATGGTCTAGGATAATTTACACCTCCGTTGGTTAGTGAGATAAGTTCCATGAAGGAACAAAAATTTAATCATCCTGAGAGGGAGGGATCTTAGACCTTGCCCAGGGGTTGTGCCTAATTATTTTCCAGGACTCTGATGGGATCAGGCGGCCCAGCGCCCCCTCCAAAAGTATTCTGGTCTTTGGTCTCACCTCGGTAGGGCCCAGAAGTAGGATTTGGTATGCCTCAAATATTTTATAGTGAGCCCTCTCCTCCGTCAGCCATACCCATGTCGTGGAGGGGATCATTCAGATGTAATGTAGTAACTCGGCGGGAGACGACTTCACGGGTAACACACTCTTTATTTTACCAAACTCGTTCACAGGTGACTAACACCCACTTAGTATCTCGGGTGACAAACACCCACTTAGTATCTCGGGTGACAAACACCCACTTAGTATCTCGGGTGACAAACACCCACTTAGCTACCCTGGCGACTAACGCCCACTGAGCTACTCGGGTGACCAACACCCACTTAGCTACCCTGGCGACTAACGCCCACTGAGCTACTCGGGTGACCAACACCCACTTAGCTACTCGGCGACTAACGCCCACTGAGCTACTCGGGTGACCAACACCCACTTAGCTACTCGGCGACTAACGCCCCTGAGCTACTCGGGTGACCAACACCCACTTAGCTACCCTGGCGACTAACGCCCACTGAGCTACTCGGGACACTCCCTGCCCGGGGTGTCCGTCTTGACTGTGGGTCCCCAGCCCGACCCACGTGGGCGTCGGACCCCGGGTCCCACAGTCTCGCCTCCGAGCCACACAGGGCCCCGGTCCCTACAAGGACGGCGGGACTAGGGGTCTCGGGGCACTAGGTCTTCAGCTCCGTCTTCTGGTCTTCAACTGGGTAACTCTCCCCGAGTGCTCTCGCGCGTCCCCCTTTATACCCCACCTGCGGACGTCGCTGCGAGCACCCATCCTATTCGACCAATCACTGGGCGCTGGCTACGATCCTGTTTTCCCACATCTCAGCATGCCTCACCACCCACGCCGCGCCGCCCCGTCATCTGTCACTCCCGGCGCGCGCGTCCACACCACGCCCACAACGCGTGCCCAACCCCGCACCCCGCGCCGCCCCGTGATCCATCACTGTCACAGTCGGCGCACGTCAACACCACCACTACATCACCCCCTACCACATAGCTCGCAGCCGACCCGGCTGCTATAAAAATATACAAACCCCCCTGTGTGCCCCGTAACACAACACAACAACAAGAACAACAACTAACGTAACAACACAACACAACGCGAACACTACCATCCGCAACCATCAACCAATGCCACCGCGACAATAGAACACTATATACAATCCGGCGAGTGACAATAGCAATGTGTATGCAGAAAGAAAAATAAATGGAATTTTTTTTTTTTTCTCTCGACTCGTGCAGCGTCCCATTCTTTCCGAGCGTCCCTACAACGGGACATTACCCCGGCAGAGGGGAACACAGGGCGAGCTCGGTGTCGAAAAAAATGTCTTCATGAAAATTGTTGTGCCCTAGCCCGAGTCCGCCTTGCCGGTCCGTCGTACGGCACCAGACGCGGTTGAACGTCCGGTGGTGCCGGCAGTTCAGGAAGACAATGGCCAGGCATCGAGGACCCGTGCGTGCCGCGGGGTTCAGGTTCCCGACGGTCAGCAGCCGTCAAGCCCGAGGCACCTGGGGGTGGGTCAGGTGGAGACACGTGAGGATCAGCCTGCGACACCTCCCTCCCCGAGTCGACGGTCACATCACACGCCCGGTCGTTACGGCACAGAACGGGGTCACACGGTGCCGCATAGGGCTTCAGTCGGGAGGGGTGCACGTACCAACGGCGTTTTTCCCATTTAATCTGTATACTCTGGGGTCGTGCAACCCGCACAATTTCCACCGGTCCCCTCCAAGGTCTCAACAATTTGGGGGACGTAGCCAACGGTGCATGTGGACAATGCAGCCAGGCCTTATCGCCTGGTTTCCAATCATGCGTATGCACCCTCCGCCCATGCAATCTCTCGTTCGCGATTTGCCGAGACCGCGAATTCAACCTCGCCGCCTCCCGCGCTTCAGTCAATTTGGCGATATTAAATTTGATGTGGTCTGCCAATTTTGATTTTGCACATGGCTGGGAAATCCCCAGTTGGACGTCCATGGCCGGATCGGCCTCCCGCCCATACATAAGAAAAAATGGGGAAAACCCCGTCGCCGCATGAGGGGCCATTCGATAGGCCGCGAGTACCCCCGGCACCTGTAGGTCCCAATCAACCTGATCGTCGCAGACCTGTTGGCACAACATAGACGTAATCGTCCTGTTCAGACGCTCAACCATCCCGTCAGTCTGCGGGTGGTAGGAGGAAGTACGCACTTTCTTTGTACCCAACAGGTCGCACACCTCGCGCAACAAAACGCTCGAAAAATTCTTTCCTTGATCCGTCAGCAAGCGTTCGGGGGCGCCCTTGTCCAAAACATAACCCTGGACGAAGGCGTCCGCCACCGCTGCAGCCGACTGGTTGGCGAGTGGCCATGCCATGGGCCATCGGGTGAAGTATTCTACGCCAACCAGCAGGAACCTATTTCCCCTTGGTGTAGCAGGAAAGGGCCCCAAGATGTCCAACGCAACCAATTCGTTTATGCGCGAAACTTGAATGGATTGCAGCGGTGGATTAGCTGCCAATGGTGGCGGTTTTCTTTTGGCGCACCCTACGCATCCCTTAAGAATATTCGCCACGTCGTTACCCATCCCCGGCCAATAATAGTCTCGCTGGATTAGGGCGAGCGTTTTGTGAAAACCCAGATGCATGAGCCGTTCATGAGCTGCCAGAACGACCCTACCCCGCATAGCAACAGGCACAACGAGCACGTGACGCCGGGACATGTTGTCCCACTTCATCAAAAGGCCCTGTCTGCACACCCAGGAACTGACCCGCGCATCCCCTACCTCGGGAGCGCCAACTTTTCGACGTAGCGTAAGTAGGGAGCTGTCGGACATTTGGAGACGGTCCCACTCAATGAGGGGCAATGACAACAGCGAATCCCTCCCCGTGGGGGCGTCGACTCCCGGGGTGTCAGTGGCGGCGAGCGCAACTCCCGGGGTGTCGGCGACCGGGGGTTTGCACCGCGCCGATCCCAACAAACATGTGCAGTCCGTGCACGGTGGCAACCGCGACAAGGCGTCCGCATTTGAGTGTCGCAATCCCTTGCGGTAAATCGTCGTGAATTGGTAGTCCTGAAGGACCTCCAACCATCGGGTCAATTGGCCCGATGGCTGTGCCACGCGCATAGCGTATTGTAGAGCCGCATGGTCCGTACGGACCGTAAAATGACGGCCGTAAAGATACGGCCTGAATTGCTGTGTAAAAAACACAATCGCTAACAATTCACGACGAGTCACGCAATAGCGCTGTTCGGCGGGGGAAAGAACTCTACTACCGTAGGCGACCACCCGTTCAACCCCCCCGACCACCTGTGAGAGCACCCCCCCGATACCCGTGTTGCTGGCATCTGTGTCCAGCAAAAACGGTTGTGTGAAATCGGGGTAACACAAGGGGGGAGCCTGCACCAAGGCGTCACGAAGGGAGCAGAACGCAGCCTCCTCTTCCGCCCCCCAGTGAAACCGCACACCCTTAGCCGTCAAAGCGTGCAGGGGCCTGGCTATGGTGGCAAACTGCTTGACAAAACGACGGTAATAGGAGGCGAAACCAATAAAACTGAGAACCTCCGTGACCGAGGTTGGCGTTGGCCATGAGCTGACGCAGTGCGTCTTAGCAGGGTCCGTCGAGATCCCTGAACGACTCACGATATGGCCCAAATACCTGACCGATTCCCGAAGCAGAAAACATTTAGCCGGTTTAAATTTAAGCTTAGCGGAACGCATCCTGAGGAACACCGCTCTCAGTCGCTGGAGGTGCTCCTCAAAAGTCCGACTGAAGACGATGATATCGTCGAGATAAATCAAACAGGTATCCCATTGGAGGCCCGACAAAACCAATTCCATGAGTCTCTGGAACGTGGCGGGAGCGGAATGTAAGCCCATGGGCAAACGGTTGAATTCAAATAGGCCACCAGGTGTCCGGAAAGCGGTTTTAGGTTTAGACTCGTTATCGAGTGGCAATTGCCAAAATCCGGAAAGCAGATCGAGTGTGGAAAAAAACTGTGCTCCCGCCAAGGCATCCAGCGACTCATCCATCCTGGGGAGCGGATACGCATCCGCCATCGAGATTTTGTTTAAGCGGCGGAAATCGACACAAAACCGCAAGGACCCGTCGTGTTTCTTAACTAGGACAATAGGAGCGCCCCACGGACTAGAAGAGGGCGAAATGATATCGGCCGCCAACATATCATTAACCGCCGATTGCACATGCTCCTTCTCGGCTGGGCTGAGCCGGAAGGGATTCTGACGAATAGGGGCCGCGTCCCCTGTAGCTATGTGGTGGCGCAACAGGTCTGTGCAGCCGATATCGTATTTATGTTTGCTGAACACGTCAGCAAACTCGAGTAGCAAACCCCTCAATGCTCCCAATTGCACTTTGGACAAGTTAGCAGAACCGGCACACAACGAGTCCAACCACTCTGTCCCCTCATCACTTGGAGGATGCGACTCGACAGTGAAATCTGCTTGAGCCACGAGCCGTTCCTCAACGGGTAGCGGCGCGGCGTGAGCCAGCACCGTTCCCTGCGCAATTACGGCCGGCCGCGACCCCGTATTCAGGACCATTACGAACGGCTCACTGTCCCCTCTCACCATGGTCTGAGCAACCGCTAAGTCGAGGCCCCTTCTGGCCCTGTTAGACGGCCCCAACAGCACCCCCTGTGCCTCCGCACCCACCTCGAGTGGTTTCCTCAACCGAAGGGGTACCAACATTTGCGATCCCGGGGGCACCCGTACAGTCTGAGTTGCCAGCGCCTGCACCGTCGCACAAACCGTGCGTATTTTGGTAGGGCTCGTCAAGAACGCAACCCGCCGACCTGACGGAAGCTCAATGCAGGCCTGATCTATGAGAATTTTGATGGGCATTTTGGACAAAAAGTCCGTACCTAGCAAACAGGGAACGGCCAGCGATGATGATACAAAAATAGGGCCCGCCAATTTGATGTCACCAATGCAAATAGTCGCCCGAATCTGGCCGATGATCCCCAGGGATCCCCCATTCGCCGCATAAAATGGCACGTCCACTGGCAGAAGGGGTCTACTTTGGACTGGAAGAATGTTATAAATAAGGTCCGAGATGATAGTGGCCGACGCACCCGTGTCCACAAGCACCCGGACCTCAACCCCGTCAATAAACCCCGTTACCACGGACGACCCGGCCGACGCAGCCACTATCCTGTGGGCCAATTCGGACCACTCGACTGCTTGCGGGCCGTGTACGGACCCCCCTCGCCGAAGTGAACCCCCGGCACCCAGCCGCGAACCCCCCACCGCCAAGCGGCGACCCGAATGTGCCGTGTTTGTGGACCGAGCGTGTGAGGTGCCGCGACTTGCCGGGTTTTGTTGGGATGACTTGTGGGCCTGGTCGTCGTCCCGACGTGGTCCTGTGGCGCGCTGACGCGGGGCCCGGCACCCGGCTGCGACGTGACCCCGAAGGCCGCAGTTGTAGCAGACGACGAGGGACGTCGTAGGTTTCGGTTGCTCCAGCTTGCGGGATGAACGTGTGGGCGAACGACCTCCCGTTCTCCACTCCCCCGGACGCGATGCAGCGAAGGCCTGCTCCTGATCCGCAGCTGGCTGAGGTTCGGCGATCGTGGCGGCCAGTGCCCCGTTCCCCGCCCATTTGCAGATGACCCCCGGCTTGCGTTTGAGGACCTCGTACGCGTGAATGCTCGTGGCGATCGCCAGGGAGCAGATATCCATTTCGTCCGCCACATTGATGGGGACCCCCAACTCGTGGGCCAACGCCAGCAGCTGCTCCGTCACCATGGCGTCCTTCCCCTCCTTGTCCATGCGGGGAAAAGCTGCGTCCGCCAAGGCGAGCAGTGCCGTGCGATAGGCGAGCGTCGTTTCTCCAGCCACCTTCCGCCGATCGTAGAACTGGTGGCGACAGGTAGAGGGCGGTCCGAACACCTTCGCCATCAGGTGTAGTGCGGCCTGGAGCGTAGAGCGGGACGACCTTGCAGCAGATGTGAAGGCTGCAAGCGCGTCGTCGTCGAGCATCGCTGGCAACGCACGCAGGGCAGTGGTGTCGGACCACCCCGACATTTCCTGATGAGCGAGGAACCTTCGTTGGAAGGCTCCCCAGTCGCCCCCATCCGCCTTGAACGCCGACAGCGCGGGCAATCTTTGCTGGAGGACCCGATCGTCGTCGACGTCGGAGAGATTTTCCCGCGCTCCGCTGTAGTTGTGTAAAATGTCGGCTCGGTCGTCAGGCGCAAAATGGAGAGCTCCGGCGCGCGCTGATGACGTGGGCTGCGCTGAGCGGAGGTCTCCGGCCACGTGGTGTCCGTGCTTCCCGCCAATCGATGGCGGCCCCTCAAAAACGGCGGCAACTTCCAGACTTTTGGCGCGAAGCGCCTTTTGGCGGGATCCCTCCAACGTCGCTTTCTCCAGCAACCCCGCAGCCGTTTTTTCGCTCGCCGGAACGGAGATGTCCGCCAAGACAGCGGCGGCGGTGAGTAGCAACTCCGCCAACCGGGAGTGTGCGTCTTGGAGGCTGGTGTCGGAGGCGAGCGGAGCGTCGGCCATCACCGCGAAGTGCTGCATCGGCGGCAACTCCTCGTCCTCTCCTCCCGAGGTTGGTGTCCCCGGTACGCCGTCGTCGTCCCGACCTCGCTCGTGAGTACGGGTAGTCTTCCTCTTGTCCATTCTTCTTGAAGACAGGTTTACTTCTGACGCCAGTTGTAATGTAGTAACTCGGCGGGAGACGACTTCACGGGTAACACACTCTTTATTTTACCAAACTCGTTCACAGGTGACTAACACCCACTTAGTATCTCGGGTGACAAACACCCACTTAGTATCTCGGGTGACAAACACCCACTTAGTATCTCGGGTGACAAACACCCACTTAGCTACCCTGGCGACTAACGCCCACTGAGCTACTCGGGTGACCAACACCCACTTAGCTACCCTGGCGACTAACGCCCACTGAGCTACTCGGGTGACCAACACCCACTTAGCTACTCGGCGACTAACGCCCACTGAGCTACTCGGGTGACCAACACCCACTTAGCTACTCGGCGACTAACGCCCCTGAGCTACTCGGGTGACCAACACCCACTTAGCTACCCTGGCGACTAACGCCCACTGAGCTACTCGGGACACTCCCTGCCCGGGGTGTCCGTCTTGACTGTGGGTCCCCAGCCCGACCCACGTGGGCGTCGGACCCCGGGTCCCACAGTCTCGCCTCCGAGCCACACAGGGCCCCGGTCCCTACAAGGACGGCGGGACTAGGGGTCTCGGGGCACTAGGTCTTCAGCTCCGTCTTCTGGTCTTCAACTGGGTAACTCTCTCCGAGTGCTCTCGCGCGTCCCCCTTTATACCCCACCTGCGGACGTCGCTGCGAGCACCCATCCTATTCGACCAATCACTGGGCGCTGGCTACGATCCTGTTTTCCCACATCTCAGCGTGCCTCACCACCCATGCCGCGCCGCCCCGTCATCTGTCACTCCCGGCGCGCGCGTCCACACCACGCCCACAACGCGTGCCCAACCCCGCACCCCGCGCCGCCCCGTGATCCATCACTGTCACAGTCGGCGCACGTCAACACCACCACTACACAGAGATCAACATCTCTTGCCTTGTTAATTGAGTCCCTGATCTGGAGAAATTAGAAAAAAAATCGCTATTAGGGACATCATGTCGCTTTCTACTATTTGGAGAGTATCCACCCCCACTGAGTCAGATAAAAGATCACCCACTCTCTTGATTCCTCTCTGAGACAAACCTATTAGAAGTACCTGTCGCAGTCAGAAGAGCATAAAGGAGTCGGCATCTTACGATGAACCGGGGGGGGGGGCGGGATGTGGGAGGCTAGCCTCTGCATGGTGCCAAAAGGAATTCCCCACTATTCCAGATTGAAAGCCTTCTCGTCGAGTGCAATGCGTACGCTTTCGTGCTTGACCTGGAGGCAATATCAACCGAGTTGACCAGAGTTCGGATGTTGTCTGAGGAATCCCTGCCTTTGACGAACCCCATCTGGGCAGGGCCAATGACCTCTGGAAGGGCTTTCTCAGGCACTATGCCAGCGTTTTAGCATACAACTTACAGTCTGCATTCAATAGAGAGAGATGTGCCTGTAGCACTTGGTCTGGTCTATGGGGCATCCGTTGTGGTCCCTGCAGCAGGTCCTGCATCTCCCTGCTGCTCATCGCCTCTCTGGGGTTGGTAAAGTCTAGGTACGGCCACAGACAGTCGCGCAAGTAACTGCGCGACGGCTGCAAGAAGGAGGTCATGGCGGCTCGCCACCTCTCGCCATCCCTCCTCGGCACGTGGCTGCCGTAGATCAGCGCCTCTCTCCCCCGACTCCACAGACGCCGCTCACGTGCCTGCAGGATCTCAGATCGCGGATCCCGGGGCTGTCCGAGGGGTCCCGTCAACGTCGTCCTTCTCATCCAAAGATGCTACCGGTGGCTTCGTTTTACGTAGACTCTTAGACATGATGTCTAATCACTTCTAACACCACATGTAATGTAGGACTCCGCAGACAATAACTGTCGAGGCACCTTCTTTTATTTATAATACTCGTACTCACATTGCATGACTCACTGAGCACATAACGTAACGCTGACTGTCAAGCTCGACGGCGCTAACTGACTAAATAGCTGGCTGACTATCCAGCAGTGGCGACGTCAGGCGATGACAAGGACGGCAGCCACAACGGAGACAACGATGACGATTTCCATGGCGAGACGACCCTGATTCCCATGGACAGCCTCGAGGTTCCTCTCTCGCCCCCTTTCATGCTTCCAGCGGGGCTCAGCCCTGCCCTGGCCATGCCCTCCTTCTCAAACCTTCTAGCTGGTTCTGGGAGCTCAAAGATGGATCCCTTCCATGACTTTTGGCCCAGTTCTTATCACTTCCATGACCCTTGCCTCAGTTCTTCCCCTTGTGGACTTTCCTATGTATATTCTCTCCACTTGGGTGGGTACACCCACAATTGCTATTTCTGGCCGCCAGTCGGCGCTGCTACACTACGTATGTATTCAGGTGTTATCGGTCAATTAATGAGTGCTTACATGTGGGAGGAAACCAGAGTACCCGGTGAAAACACCATGCTTGCGAGGGGGAAACGCTCAATGCCCGTGTAGTGACATGTCGTGACATCTCAGATGTCACTGTGTGGTGCCGACCCTAGAGAGGCATGGCATACGATGTACTCACATCACAGACATCACGTATGTAGCGACATAGTGAATGTCGCTGAATAATGCCAGCTCTAGCAAGGCACGGCGTGCGATACATTGTCATCGCAGACACCCCATAGGTGGGTGTAGTACCAGCCTTAGAAGGGGCTTGGTGAGTGCTGGGAAAGCGCAGTGGCACCACGTGTGGCGGGCAGGGCTGACTCCTATAGGAGTGTGAGAGTGTCAGCCATGGGATGAGGTTACCCTAGGCCATGGCACTCTGGCCCCAGGCAGGGGCTAGAGAGTGGTCATGTGTCAGGGTGAGATCCTACAGGAAGGGTCAAGAAACGACAAGAGGTTTCTCGAAGGTGGTCGTGGCTAAGGGCGGGGCCAGCCACGACCCGGGAGCATAACACGTTCCTTCGGAGTGGGCAGGTAGGAACTTGGTTGGACAGCGCATTCGTGCACGACAGACAGACAAATAATCCCTGGTGGGCAAGTGTGGAACCTGTTGTTCCTACCTGTATAAAATATAACTTGACTTGAGGTAGCCAACCAGGTAGCCAGCCCCCTTAACTATCGGCCCCTCCCCCTTTCTTAGGCCCCTCCCATTACCCCCCTCCCTTAAGCCCCTCCCCTGACCAACACCCCATATCCTTAGGCCCCTCCCCTGACCCCCCCTCCCTTAGGCCCCTCCCCTGACCCTCCTCCCTTAGGCACCTCCCCTCTCCGTACCCGGCAGTAGGTCTCCACCAATCAAAGAGCTGTTTGTAAGGTCTCCACCAATCAAAGAGCTGTGTGTATTATATATTTATTTATGCACGACAGACAGACAGTCAGACAGACATACAATAAATCCCTGGTGAGCAGTGTGGAACATTGTTCCTACCTGTATAAACTGGGTCCCTACAGGGACTGGGGCTCTGTGTTGCTGTTGTCATCTGAAGATCTACGATCTACGTTCTACGTCCAAGAGAAGAAGTCACCAACACGTGGACGAAGACCCAAGCCAGGGTCCTGTCCACTGTAGCTACTCCCAGTAACTAGCATAGTTAGCCTGGTGGTTCACCACCATAGGTTATCTGGTAAAGGGGCAGTAACCCCTTTGTGTTAATGTGTTGGTGTAAATAAATGTGTTGCCTCCAAGAAGTATGTTTGCAACTCAGTTGAATCCACTACACCGGTACAGATTGAACAGGTGGAGTCCACACTCTTGCTGTACCGCTAGGCCTCGGCAAGGTAAAGTAAAAGTTAAAAGGTAAAAACAACGAGCCTACCTTTACCCTACATTTTACCTTACCACAATACAATCACTCTACCCTACCTTTTACCCTTTAGCAGGTAAGGTAAAAGGTAAAAAGCAACGAGCCCACCATTACCCTACCTTTTACCCTTACCCCATACAAATTACCCAATTACAGGGTAATTACTAGGGAACTACACATGAAAAAGGTTTATCACGGTAAATGCTAGGTAGAGCGCTTTATTCATATAGAATATTCTCGAGGATTCCAATTTTTCACGCTTGTTGTTGTCGTTGTTGTCATTGTTGTCGTTGTTGTTGTCGTCGTTGTCATATCCTCAAATCTTGTAACTCAATTTTAACCCACTTCCCAATGTGGTATCGACTGCAAACTTGGTATACTTATGTCATACTGATGACAATATATTATATCATAAAAAATATATTTTTTTAAGCATAAATGTTTTATATGTTATGTTTCGGCTTGGGTCTAATTGTCCACGCTCAACTGACATTGGCTGCAATTGGCCACGTGCCCTTACATTGTGGCAAGCTTCGGGCCACTTCCTGGAGTCGTGGAGTTCTGCCATTACTAGTACATTTAATAAAAGCGTGTTTTTTTAAAAGCTGTTTTTAAATATTACTTATTAAATGGAGGCCACGGACTGCGCCATGGAGCTTTTAGCGGTAAACAAGGTACCGTATTTACCGGGTAATACTTCGCGCTACCTTTACCCTACCGGGTAATTCTTCCGAGTTACCTTTACCCTAGCTTTTACCTTACCCCTTGGCGTGTCGACACCTTTACCCTTTATCTTTACCCTTTTACCCGGTAAAAAGGGTAAATTACCTTACCTTGCCGAGGCCTATGTACCGCCTTCTCCTGGCAGAGCCAGCGGTACGGCTCCTGCTCGACGCCCACAGGAATGGAGTTTCACAGCAGCGTCTGCCATGTGATCCACCAGTCCTCTCTGCTGCCTCCACAGCGCTGGGTTACAGGTCAGTGGTTAGCAACCACCGCTCGGCGAAACCTGAGTGCACAAACCACACCCCATGCATGGCACCTCGTTGGGTTATACATTAATCTACTTGTTGCACTACCTCTACACACAATTGCCTTTCCCAGCAGTTAGCGGGCGATATTTAATCATGGAAAATTAACGACTTTCAATTCATACAATTTATCAAGGGAATAAAACTAATTTAATATATATTTAAAATGTAGTCAGAAACCCCCATTTGTAGAAGGTGTAGTGTGTTTTTCCAAGGAGACTTTTGTAAAGTTGATCCCACAATGAGCAGTCCCTTAAAATGAAGCATCTCGACACATGCTTGCAAGTCTGCTGCCGAGTGAGTGAAACAATGCGAATTGCATTCTTACCAAGAACACCAAAACTCCCTCGGGAGGACACTGGGTGGTGGGAGTGGGGAGAAAGGAAAACCTCGGATCTGACACCACGGCACGCTTCCAGCGAGCGTGCCGCCAAGTCATCGAAACAGCAACAATTCCCCTCGTTCATCGTCGGTTTTGTTAACACTAGCCATGGTAAATCCACTGCTGGATGAAGGCCCGCTGCAACCACCGCTACCACCATGATAATAAAGTTAGACCAAATAGTTGGGATGCGAGAAAATTACCCCCAGCAATGCCTTGGGAATAATAAATAAATGTATGCCTATGGGATACAAAAAACGTCCATCCCTTTAAGGCCGCCGTGTTATCGACGGACGCGTTTTGTGATTTGTTGTTTGTGCACCACTGCCTTACGCAGCATCACAAACGAACTGCAAGGAGAGAAAGAATAATCATGATATTGATAACGCGCCAATTTTTTAAAGACAAGAGCGCATCATGCGTGTGCATAGTCGGCGGCTCACTTTAACCCAAGACGGAGGTGGTGGTGGTACAAAATGTGCGAGAATATGACCGGTCCAGTTGGCGGCATTGGAACCTGCAGGTAGCATAAAGGAGAGCTACGCGTCGAGAGAGGGGATCCCGCACTTTTAACTAAATCGGTTACTTATGTTTCGATTTAAAGCTTTCGTGACTGCAGGGATTCATCTTCTTGGTTCTTTCGGTAAAGTCACGTAGAAAGGAAATAATAAAATAATACAAATTTAACATATTAAACTAATTCTCACGACGTTTCGGCCACAACGCAAGCAGCCGTCTTCAGGTGGAGAACAGGTCTGTCAAGTAGACAGAGTCTGAATGGCACGCCCCAGGCTTGGAGCAACTTTTTATGCTGGGATGGAGGGGCGAAGAGCGCTTTGACAAAATAATTTGCATATCAAGAGGAATTTAGCATGTTTATGGGAAATGCAGATATGCGATTAGTACTACTTGTGAAATGCGTAGGAGGTTTGGCGAGGGGTTTAAAGTCATTATGCCCATGCATTATGCAGGATTAGCAGTATCAAAGGGAGGGAGCAAGGTTATAATTAATGGTATAGTGTATAGCATATTGTATAATAATAAATAGTATTAAAGTGTAATGTTTAATACAATTATAAGGTAATATATAGTATCGTAATTGTATAGTGAATATACAGCAGTTTGGTATACAGTTGGGTGGGTAGAATAATGCATAGTGTAATATTACAATGTATAGTCTAAAAGCATATTAGTTGCTGCGGCGCCATATTATTAACATTCCTTCCCTTTATTAATTCTAACCTTACTCCCTCCCTTTGATACTGCTAATCCTGCATAATGCATGGGCATAATGACTTTAAACCCCTCGCCAATCCTCCTACGCATTTCACAAGTAGTACTAATCGCATACCTGCATTTCCCATAAATATGCTAAATTCCTCTTGATATGCACTCCGCAGGGAATGGATTCTTTGCTCCGCTGCAAGCTTCCTACCACCACTCTCCCATTGACATATTTCGTTGCTTCCTCTTAGTACCTTTCACGCGACGGTTAATGGTATAGTGGATAGCATATTATATAATAATAAATAGTATTAAAGTGTAATGTTTAATACAATGTATAAGGTAATATATAGTATCGTAATTTTATAGTGAATATATAGCAGTGTGGTATACAGTTGAGTGCGTAGAATAAAACATAGTGTAATATGACAATGTATAGTCAATAAGCATATTAGTTGCTGCGGCGCCATATTATTAACATTCCTTCCCTTCATTAATTCTAACCTTGCTCCCTCCCTTTGATACTGCTAATCCTGCATAATGCATGGGCATAATGACTTTAAACCCCTCGCCAAACCTCCTACGCATTTCACAAGTAGTACTAATCGCATATCTGCATTTCCCATAAATATGCTAAATTCCTCTTGATATGCAAATTATTTTGTCAAAGCGCTCTTCGCCCCTCCATCCCAGCATAAATAGTCGCTCCAAGCCTGGGGCGTGCCATTCAGACTCTGTCTACTTGACAGACCTGTTCTCCACCTGAAGACGGCTGCTTGCGTTGTGGCCGAAACGTCGTGAGAATAATTGTATTATGTTTTATTTGTATTATTTTATTATTTTCCTTCTACGTGACTTTACCGAAAGAACCAAGAAGACGGTTACTTATGGATATACTCTGCGCATATTCTGTTTCCTCGGGAATAGTTTGATACTGCACTTAGATATGTTTGATGTTGAACTTCTGTCGCACCGTACGTATCCAACCGTGCTGATAGGAGGTACTTGAGCTGTGTTCACGCTCCCTGGGGGCGTGCGGAGGGGGGCACGATGGCTTTAGCTTCCTCTACTTCCTCGTGGGCAAGGAGTGATCCGCAGCGCGCCGTCCCGAGCTGAGCTACCGAGGAGGAGGCAGCGGCCGCGTATCGCCACCTTCCTTCTCGATCACTACGGTGGGGGGCTCACAAGAGAGACCTGGGCTTGCTGGAGCCGCCTCCATTATTTTTATTATTTCGCTGCTATAAAGGTCCACGTGATGAGCCACTTCGTTGAGCTGTCATTTGTGGCCAGGTCACGTCTGAAAAATAATTTAGTAGCTCAGTGGTCTTTACCTGATAAGGTTTAGATTTATACGTGTATATATTTTAAAGTAATTTGTTTAGGGGCCATCCACTTAGTACGTACGCAAAAATCTGTCAACTTGACCCCTCGCTGTACGCAAGCGTACTTTTTACACTCCCCCCACCTGCCTACGTACGCTTGACGCACCCCCCACCCCCGAATCCTATAGAACGGCCGATATTTAATCCACGCAGAAACGATCAAGGATGAATAATAATGTGGTGCCACAGCAACGGAGAAATTCCGCCGGCACTGCTATCCCCTCCACACGAACGCACGCACACCCCCACTAAACACACACATGCACCCACGTAGGGTCTCGTGGGGGGGAGGTCACCTGGTACCATTGGTTTTTACCCGAGCCCCCTAGCGGGGATGTCCCACGGTTTCCCAGTGCCAGGAGATTGGCCGACCCCCCCCCCCCCAGGCCGAATTTAATTGCGGCCCCCGTGAATTATCTTAAAATTGTATGGGCACGACGAAGCTCACCGAGCGAACCGCAATGAGAACAAGTTTAATTTATTAGGTATAGCCCTGTGAGCCATGCGGCTCTTAAGTCGGGTGCAACCGAAACAAACAAAATATGAACAGAGAACATCTTATAACGACGACGCGCAACAGAAATATCCTGGATAAACCAGCAAATGTTAAAAAAAAGAAACGTATTACAACGATGTGTGCAAAAATCCCAGTGTGATGCAAGTCAAATAATAACAACCATAAGACAATTTAGATTAACCATATGTTTTCGAAATCACCAAAATCAAGCTATAAAAACAATGTAACAACAGTAATCATAGGAACTGTGATTCAAATTTAACAATAAACGACAAACATAACATGTACAACCAAACTTGTAGCCATAGCTGGCAGCATGACACTCCCAGTGGATGACGTGTGAGTGAGTCAGCGTATGATGAGTGAGTGTATGATGAGTGAATTAGTGCATGATGAGTGAGTTCGTGTATGAGTGAAATGGGTCAGTGGTTGTGTGAGTGAACACTCACAGCACAGAGAGATAAGGCCCCGGGGGGCCTCGGGGGCAAACACCCAGCGAGCAGCGCATAAGAGTAGGTGGGAGGGAAATTCCTGGACCGACTGAAGCTGTGTATCCACGGGACGACCACCCCGATCAAACCGGTTGAGTCCGGGGTAGGGAGGACGGGCGCGTAGACAATGGATCAAGGCGTGAAGCTTTCGTGACTGCAAGGAATCATCTTCTTGGGTTTTTTCGGTAAAGTCACGTAGAAAGTAAAATAAAATAAAAACAAAAATCACGACGTTTCGGAGGCAACACAAGTCTCCGTCATCAGGTGGGACCGTCACAGCCAGATTAGCTGTATCAAGTGAGGCAATGATTCAAGATGTAATCCCTTAAAAGCGAGTTGAGGGGGGAGGGAGAGGGAGGGGGGAGCTCATCAGACTATGGTAGCCAATGAAAGGAACGTATCGGGAGGGAGGGGGGGGCGAGGCCAAAAGGGTGGGCGATGGACGTGGAAGCGCTTGTGCGTAAGCGGCCAATTACTGCACACGCCAACACAATGGAGCGATTGTGCGCAAGCGGCCAGCCACTGCACCCGCCAACACAATGGGCAGAGAGGAGGAGGGGAGGTCTAATACACATGATAGACAAAAGAACGAAAATGATGATGGGTACAAACTTAGGGGGAGCTCATCAGACTATGGTAGCCAATGAATGGAACGTATCGGGAGGGAGGGGGGGGGCGGGGGGGGCGAGGCCAAAAGGGTGGGCGACGGACGTGGAAGCGCTTGTGCGCAAGCGGCCAATTACTGCACACGCCAACACAATGGAGAGAGAGGGGGAGGGGGGGGGTCTGATACACATGATAGACAAAAGAACGAAAATGCCCATGTTTATACCAATGCTGGCTGAACAATGAAGAGAGTACTGTTAAAATAACTGGGGATGTTAACACTCGGTAAAGTACAGTAAAATAGTGCCTGTCAGATAAGATGGTCCAAAAAATTTGTGATTAAGTCTTTTTTGCGTGGTTGATAACATCTTTCCAATGGTTACTAAGTTTGTACCCATCATCACGGTTGAAATTATGTCTGTGTTTGTATATTTGTATGGCTTCGTGTACAAACCTTTGATGGTAGCCGGGAGGTTTGCATAGAACCTTGGTCTCGGAAAAGACAATTTCATGAGAGCCCACCGAGTTGTAGCAATGATCGGCCACGGCAGAAGAACCAGTTCTGCCGTGTTTCAGATCTGACTTGTGCTCGCGGACACGATCAGAAACATGACGTTTCGTTTCTCCAATGTAGCAATCACCACAAATGCAACTCAATTTGTAGACTCCAGGATACTGTAAGTCAGGAACGACATCCTTCACAGATGGAATCAGATCACGGATTTTATGCACTGTACTGAATCGGACTTGGATCTTATGTTTGTTTAGAATTTTGGAGATCTTTTTGGTCACGCCAGCTATGTATGGTAACGTGATGGTTTTGGTCGGAGTTTCATGTGGCTGTTTCTGTGTGGTGGGAGAGACAGCTTGGCGGATAGTACGGTCAGAGTATCCGTTCATCCTGAGGGCCCGATGTACATGTCTTAATTCACCGGTCAGGTGGTGTTTGTCAGAAATGCCATGTGCTCTGTGGTATAGCGTTTTGATGAGAGAGTTCTTTTGAGATGGGTGGTGGTGGGAATCCGGTTTCAAGTAGGAGTCTGTGTGGGTGGCTTTTCTGTAGACAGAATGTCCCAAGGAACCGTCAGGACTCCTCTCAAACAGAATATCCAAGAATGGTAGTTTACCGTCTTTCTCCACTTCCATGGTGAATCTGATGGATGGGTGTCTAGAATTGATGTGGTCCAAGAAGTGGTTCAATGCTGGGAGGCCATGTGGCCAGATGACGAAAGTGTCATCCACATATCTCTTCCACAGGGAAGGACGCAGGGTGGATGTCTGGATGGCGTCTGATTCAAACTTTTCCATGAATATGTTGGCTATAACTGGTGACAAAGGGGAGCCCATAGGGGTACCCTCATTCTGTTTGTAGAAGGTGCCATTCCAGGTAAAATAGGTGTTGGTGAGGCAATGCCTAACCAGCGCAGGTGCATCAGAATTCAATCCATGTTGGACTAAGTCCTCAATTATTGTTAGGGTGTCCGGTACTGGGACTTTGGTAAACAAAGATACTACATCAAAGCTGACGAGGATGTCATCAGGAGAGTGAGTGAAACAATGCGAATTGCATTCTTACCAAGAACACCAAAACTCCCTCGGGAGGACACTGGGTGGTGGGAGTGGGGAGAAAGGAAAACCTCGGATCTGACACCACGGCACGCTTCCAGCGAGCGTGCCGCCAAGTCATCGAAACAGCAACAATTCCCCTCGTTCATCGTCGGTTTTGTTAACACTAGCCATGGTAAATCCACTGCTGGATGAAGGCCCGCTGCAACCACCGCTACCACCATGATAATAAAGTTAGACCAAATAGTTGGGATGCGAGAAAATTACCCCCAGCAATGCCTTGGGAATAATAAATAAATGTATGCCTATGGGATACAAAAAACGTCCATCCCTTTAAGGCCGCCGTGTTATCGACGGACGCGTTTTGTGATTTGTTGTTTGTGCACCACTGCCTTACGCAGCATCACAAACGAACTGCAAGGAGAGAAAGAATAATCATGATATTGATAACGCGCCAATTTTTTAAAGACAAGAGCGCATCATGCGTGTGCATAGTCGGCGGCTCACTTTAACCCAAGACGGAGGTGGTGGTGGTACAAAATGTGCGAGAATATGACCGGTCCAGTTGGCGGCATTGGAACCTGCAGGTAGCATAAAGGAGAGCTACGCGTCGAGAGAGGGGATCCCGCACTTTTAACGAAATCGGTTACTTATGTTTCGATTTAAAGCTTTCGTGACTGCAGGGATTCATCTTCTTGGTTCTTTCGGTAAAGTCACGTAGAAAGGAAATAATAAAATAATACAAATTTAACATATTAAAATAATTCTCACGACGTTTCGGCCACAACGCAAGCAGCCGTCTTCAGGTGGAGAACAGGTCTGTCAAGTAGACAGAGTCTGAATGGCACGCCCCAGGCTTGGAGCAACTTTTTATGCTGGGATGGAGGGGCGAAGAGCGCTTTGACAAAATAATTTGCATATCAAGAGGAATTTAGCATGTTTATGGGAAATGCATATATGCGATTAGTACTACTTGTGAAATGCGTAGGAGGTTTGGCGAGGGGTTTAAAGTCATTATGCCCATGCATTATGCAGGATTAGCAGTATCAAAGGGAGGGAGCAAGGTTATAATTAATGGTATAGTGTATAGCATATTGTATAATAATAAATAGTATTAAAGTGTAATGTTTAATACAATTATAAGGTAATATATAGTATCGTAATTGTATAGTGAATATACAGCAGTTTGGTATACAGTTGGGTGGGTAGAATAATGCATAGTGTAATATTACAATGTATAGTCTAAAAGCATATTAGTTGCTGCGGCGCCATATTATTAACATTCCTTCCCTTTATTAATTCTAACCTTACTCCCTCCCTTTGATACTGCTAATCCTGCATAATGCATGGGCATAATGACTTTAAACCCCTCGCCAATCCTCCTACGCATTTCACAAGTAGTACTAATCGCATACCTGCATTTCCCATAAATATGCTAAATTCCTCTTGATATGCACTCCGCAGGGAATGGATTCTTTGCTCCGCTGCAAGCTTCCTACCACCACTCTCCCATTGACATATTTCGTTGCTTCCTCTTAGTACCTTTCACGCGACGGTTAATGGTATAGTGGATAGCATATTATATAATAATAAATAGTATTAAAGTGTAATGTTTAATACAATGTATAAGGTAATATATAGTATCGTAATTTTATAGTGAATATATAGCAGTGTGGTATACAGTTGAGTGCGTAGAATAAAACATAGTGTAATATGACAATGTATAGTCAATAAGCATATTAGTTGCTGCGGCGCCATATTATTAACATTCCTTCCCTTCATTAATTCTAACCTTGCTCCCTCCCTTTGATACTGCTAATCCTGCATAATGCATGGGCATAATGACTTTAAACCCCTCGCCAAACCTCCTACGCATTTCACAAGTAGTACTAATCGCATATCTGCATTTCCCATAAATATGCTAAATTCCTCTTGATATGCAAATTATTTTGTCAAAGCGCTCTTCGCCCCTCCATCCCAGCATAAATAGTCGCTCCAAGCCTGGGGCGTGCCATTCAGACTCTGTCTACTTGACAGACCTGTTCTCCACCTGAAGACGGCTGCTTGCGTTGTGGCCGAAACGTCGTGAGAATAATTGTATTATGTTTTATTTGTATTATTTTATTATTTTCCTTCTACGTGACTTTACCGAAAGAACCAAGAAGACGGTTACTTATGGATATACTCTGCGCATATTCTGTTTCCTCGGGAATAGTTTGATACTGCACTTAGATATGTTTGATGTTGAACTTCTGTCGCACCGTACGTATCCAACCGTGCTGATAGGAGGTACTTGAGCTGTGTTCACGCTCCCTGGGGGCGTGCGGAGGGGGGCACGATGGCTTTAGCTTCCTCTACTTCCTCGTGGGCAAGGAGTGATCCGCAGCGCGCCGTCCCGAGCTGAGCTACCGAGGAGGAGGCAGCGGCCGCGTATCGCCACCTTCCTTCTCGATCACTACGGTGGGGGGCTCACAAGAGAGACCTGGGCTTGCTGGAGCCGCCTCCATTATTTTTATTATTTCGCTGCTATAAAGGTCCACGTGATGAGCCACTTCGTTGAGCTGTCATTTGTGGCCAGGTCACGTCTGAAAAATAATTTAGTAGCTCAGTGGTCTTTACCTGATAAGGTTTAGATTTATACGTGTATATATTTTAAAGTAATTTGTTTAGGGGCCATCCACTTAGTACGTACGCAAAAATCTGTCAACTTGACCCCTCGCTGTACGCAAGCGTACTTTTTACACTCCCCCCACCTGCCTACGTACGCTTGACGCACCCCCCACCCCCGAATCCTATAGAACGGCCGATATTTAATCCACGCAGAAACGATCAAGGATGAATAATAATGTGGTGCCACAGCAACGGAGAAATTCCGCCGGCACTGCTATCCCCTCCACACGAACGCACGCACACCCCCACTAAACACACACATGCACCCACGTAGGGTCTCGTGGGGGGGAGGTCACCTGGTACCATTGGTTTTTACCCGAGCCCCCTAGCGGGGATGTCCCACGGTTTCCCAGTGCCAGGAGATTGGCCGACCCCCCCCCCCCAGGCCGAATTTAATTGCGGCCCCCGTGAATTATCTTAAAATTGTATGGGCACGACGAAGCTCACCGAGCGAACCGCAATGAGAACAAGTTTAATTTATTAGGTATAGCCCTGTGAGCCATGCGGCTCTTAAGTCGGGTGCAACCGAAACAAACAAAATATGAACAGAGAACATCTTATAACGACGACGCGCAACAGAAATATCCTGGATAAACCAGCAAATGTTAAAAAAAAGAAACGTATTACAACGATGTGTGCAAAAATCCCAGTGTGATGCAAGTCAAATAATAACAACCATAAGACAATTTAGATTAACCATATGTTTTCGAAATCACCAAAATCAAGCTATAAAAACAATGTAACAACAGTAATCATAGGAACTGTGATTCAAATTTAACAATAAACGACAAACATAACATGTACAACCAAACTTGTAGCCATAGCTGGCAGCATGACACTCCCAGTGGATGACGTGTGAGTGAGTCAGCGTATGATGAGTGAGTGTATGATGAGTGAATTAGTGCATGATGAGTGAGTTCGTGTATGAGTGAAATGGGTCAGTGGTTGTGTGAGTGAACACTCACAGCACAGAGAGATAAGGCCCCGGGGGGCCTCGGGGGCAAACACCCAGCGAGCAGCGCATAAGAGTAGGTGGGAGGGAAATTCCTGGACCGACTGAAGCTGTGTATCCACGGGACGACCACCCCGATCAAACCGGTTGAGTCCGGGGTAGGGAGGACGGGCGCGTAGACAATGGATCAAGGCGTGAAGCTTTCGTGACTGCAAGGAATCATCTTCTTGGGTTTTTTCGGTAAAGTCACGTAGAAAGTAAAATAAAATAAAAACAAAAATCACGACGTTTCGGAGGCAACACAAGTCTCCGTCATCAGGTGGGACCGTCACAGCCAGATTAGCTGTATCAAGTGAGGCAATGATTCAAGATGTAATCCCTTAAAAGCGAGTTGAGGGGGGAGGGAGAGGGAGGGGGGAGCTCATCAGACTATGGTAGCCAATGAAAGGAACGTATCGGGAGGGAGGGGGGGGCGAGGCCAAAAGGGTGGGCGATGGACGTGGAAGCGCTTGTGCGTAAGCGGCCAATTACTGCACACGCCAACACAATGGAGCGATTGTGCGCAAGCGGCCAGCCACTGCACCCGCCAACACAATGGGCAGAGAGGAGGAGGGGAGGTCTAATACACATGATAGACAAAAGAACGAAAATGATGATGGGTACAAACTTAGGGGGAGCTCATCAGACTATGGTAGCCAATGAATGGAACGTATCGGGAGGGAGGGGGGGGCGGGGGGGGGCGAGGCCAAAAGGGTGGGCGACGGACGTGGAAGCGCTTGTGCGCAAGCGGCCAATTACTGCACACGCCAACACAATGGAGAGAGAGGGGGAGGGGGGGGGGTCTGATACACATGATAGACAAAAGAACAAAAATGCCCATGTTTATACCAATGCTGGCTGAACAATGAAGAGAGTACTGTTAAAATAACTGGGGATGTTAACACTCGGTAAAGTACAGTAAAATAGTGCCTGTCAGATAAGATGGTCCAAAAAATTTGTGATTAAGTCTTTTTTGCGTGGTTGATAACATCTTTCCAATGGTTACTAAGTTTGTACCCATCATCACGGTTGAAATTATGTCTGTGTTTGTATATTTGTATGGCTTCGTGTACAAACCTTTGATGGTAGCCGGGAGGTTTGCATAGAACCTTGGTCTCGGAAAAGACAATTTCATGAGAGCCCACCGAGTTGTAGCAATGATCGGCCACGGCAGAAGAACCAGTTCTGCCGTGTTTCAGATCTGACTTGTGCTCGCGGACACGATCAGAAACATGACGTTTCGTTTCTCCAATGTAGCAATCACCACAAATGCAACTCAATTTGTAGACTCCAGGATACTGTAAGTCAGGAACGACATCCTTCACAGATGGAATCAGATCACGGATTTTATGCACTGTACTGAATCGGACTTGGATCTTATGTTTGTTTAGAATTTTGGAGATCTTTTTGGTCACGCCAGCTATGTATGGTAACGTGATGGTTTTGGTCGGAGTTTCATGTGGCTGTTTCTGTGTGGTGGGAGAGACAGCTTGGCGGATAGTACGGTCAGAGTATCCGTTCATCCTGAGGGCCCGATGTACATGTCTTAATTCACCGGTCAGGTGGTGTTTGTCAGAAATGCCATGTGCTCTGTGGTATAGCGTTTTGATGAGAGAGTTCTTTTGAGATGGGTGGTGGTGGGAATCCGGTTTCAAGTAGGAGTCTGTGTGGGTGGCTTTTCTGTAGACAGAATGTCCCAAGGAACCGTCAGGACTCCTCTCAAACAGAATATCCAAGAATGGTAGTTTACCGTCTTTCTCCACTTCCATGGTGAATCTGATGGATGGGTGTCTAGAATTGATGTGGTCCAAGAAGTGGTTCAATGCTGGGAGGCCATGTGGCCAGATGACGAAAGTGTCATCCACATATCTCTTCCACAGGGAAGGACGCAGGGTGGATGTCTGGATGGCGTCTGATTCAAACTTTTCCATGAATATGTTGGCTATAACTGGTGACAAAGGGGAGCCCATAGGGGTACCCTCATTCTGTTTGTAGAAGGTGCCATTCCAGGTAAAATAGGTGTTGGTGAGGCAATGCCTAACCAGCGCAGGTGCATCAGAATTCAATCCATGTTGGACTAAGTCCTCAATTATTGTTAGGGTGTCCGGTACTGGGACTTTGGTAAACAAAGATACTACATCAAAGCTGACGAGGATGTCATCAGGAGATAGTACCATGTCCTTAACCATAGAGACTAATTGGGTTGAGTTGAGTACTGCTGAAGAGGTCTTGCCTGTGAAAGGGAGCAGAGTATCTGATAGAAAACGGGCTAGTTTGTACGTAGGAGAGTTTATCGTCGACACAATGGGTCGTAGCGGGGTGCCTTCCTTATGGATTTTGGGAAGACCATAGAGTCTGGGAGGTCTTGCCGCCGATGGTTTTAGAGAGGGACGTTTGCTTGGTTCGATTAGGGAAGTCGAACTCGTGATGATACTGTTGGTTTTCGTCGTTAGCCTTTTAGTGGGATCGTTTTTAATTTTGGAGTAACTCCCATCATTAAGAAGGTCCAGGATTTTGTTGTTGTATGAATCTTTATCCATGATGACCGTGACATTGCCCTTGTCTGCCGAGAGGATGACGGAGACTTGTGTTGCCTCCGAAACGTCGTGATTTTTGTTTTTATTTTATTCTACTTTCTACGTGACTTTACCGAAAAAACCCAAGAAGATGATTCCTTGCAGTCACGAAAGCTTCAAATCTAGAATTAATGCCCTCTACGGGGAGGAATTCCACCTATCTGTTAGAGTTTTTAACAGACAAAGAGACAAGAAGTCACAGCTTCTCGAGACGCTGGCCTTCCTCAAGAGATGCCGAGATAACAAGGTAATACCCATCGCTTTCACACTCACATCCGCTGCTGTGTCCTCACCGAACTCCAAACAGATCTTATTTAAAGCCAGCCTATCACTAATCTCGGAGAGAATAAGGTTACTCCGATCTGAACTCGATAATTTAGACAAGACTCTCTTACAAACACATTTAATGTTAACACAAAAAATGTCACCTTCTGATTGGAACCACGTTGATAACATGACTTCTGCTTCTGCTGACTCACTGTCAGCCAAATACAAAGCTAACCTGATTTCTAAATTCAACCTCCTATCTAAGAAGAAACCAGAGCCACACATCGCAAAGCTGGATGTTAACAAGACCGCGATTAATCAGAGGAACATCCCAATTTCTGACACTCTAAAAACGGTACTGGCCAAAGGACTAAATTTCGCCGTCACCCCTAAATATATACCAGTAGAGGATATGATTTCCCAGATTGATGTAGCCCTCAGAGGCATAGGACACATCCATGCGGATGTAGCAAGAGCTGAAATAGCTACTATTCTTAAGAATGCTAAGAAACCCACTAGTAACATCAGCAAAAACGAACGCTCTGAACTCGCGGACCTAAAAAAGAGAGATGATATAGTCATCCTCTCGGCAGACAAGGGCAATGCCACGGTCATCATGGATAAAGATTCATACAACAACAAAATCCTGGACCTTCTTAATGATGGGAGTTACTCCAAAATTAAAAACGATCCCACTAAAAGGCTAACGACGAAAACCAACAGTATCATCACGAGTTCGACTTCCCTAATCGAACCAAGCAAACGTCCCTCTCTAAAACCATCGGCGGCAAGACCTCCCAGACTCTATGGTCTTCCCAAAATCCATAAGGAAGGCACCCCGCTACGACCCATTGTGTCGACGATAAACTCTCCTACGTACAAACTAGCCCGTTTTCTATCAGATACTCTGCTCCCTTTCACAGGCAAGACCTCTTCAGCAGTACTCAACTCAACCCAATTAGTCTCTATGGTTAAGGACATGGTACTATCTCCTGATGACATCCTCGTCAGCTTTGATGTAGTATCTTTGTTTACCAAAGTCCCAGTACCGGACACCCTAACAATAATTGAGGACTTAGTCCAACATGGATTGAATTCTGATGCACCTGCGCTGGTTAGGCATTGCCTCACCAACACCTATTTTACCTGGAATGGCACCTTCTACAAACAGAATGAGGGTACCCCTATGGGCTCCCCTTTGTCACCAGTTATAGCCAACATATTCATGGAAAAGTTTGAATCAGACGCCATCCAGACATCCACCCTGCGTCCTTCCCTGTGGAAGAGATATATGGATGACACTTTCGTCATCTGGCCACATGGCCTCCCAGCATTGAACCACTTCTTGGACCACATCAATTCTAGACACCCATCCATCAGATTCACCTTGGAAGTGGAGAAAGACGGTAAACTACCATTCTTGGATATTCTGTTTGAGAGGAGTCCTGACGGTTCCTTGGGACATTCTGTCTACAGAAAAGCCACCCACACAGACTCCTACTTGAAACCGGATTCCCACCACCACCCATCTCAAAAGAACTCTCATCAAAACGCTATACCACAGAGCACATGGCATTTCTGACAAACACCACCTGACCGGTGAATTAAGACATGTACATCGGGCCCTCAGGATGAACGGATACTCTGACCGTACTATCCGCCAAGCTGTCTCTCCCACCACACAGAAACAGCCACATGAAACTCCGACCAAAACCATCACGTTACCATACATAGCTGGCGTGACCAAAAAGATCTCCAAAATTCTAAACAAACATAAGATCCAAGTCCGATTCAGTACAGTGCATAAAATCCGTGATCTGATTCCATCTGTGAAGGATGTCGTTCCTGACTTACAGTATCCTGGAGTCTACAAATTGAGTTGCATTTGTGGTGATTGCTACATTGGAGAAACGAAACGTCATGTTTCTGATCGTGTCCGCGAGCACAAGTCAGATCTGAAACACGGCAGAACTGGTTCTTCTGCCGTGGCCGATCATTGCTACAACTCGGTGGGCTCTCATGAAATTGTCTTTTCCGAGACCAAGGTTCTATGCAAACCTCCCGGCTACCATCAAAGGTTTGTACACGAAGCCATACAAATATACAAACACAGACATAATTTCAACCGTGATGATGGGTACAAACTTAGTAACCATTGGAAAGATGTTATCAACCACGCAAAAAAGACTTAATCACAAATTTTTTGGACCATCTTATCTGACAGGCACTATTTTACTGTACTTTACCGAGTGTTAACATCCCCAGTTATTTTAACAGTACTCTCTTCATTATTCAGCCAGCATTGGTATAAACATGGGCATTTTCGTTCTTTTGTCTATCATGTGTATCAGACCCCCCCCCCTCCCCCTCTCTCTCCATTGTGTTGGCGTGTGCAGTAATTGGCCGCTTGCGCACAAGCGCTTCCACGTCCGTCGCCCACCCTTTTGGCCTCGCCCCCCCCCCGCCCCCCCCCTCCCTCCCGATACGTTCCATTCATTGGCTACCATAGTCTGATGAGCTCCCCCTAAGTTTGTACCCATCATCATTTTCGTTCTTTTGTCTATCATGTGTATTAGACCTCCCCTCCTCCTCTCTGCCCATTGTGTTGGCGGGTGCAGTGGCTGGCCGCTTGCGCACAATCGCTCCATTGTGTTGGCGTGTGCAGTAATTGGCCGCTTGCGCACAAGCGCTTCCACGTCCATCGCCCACCCTTTTGGCCTCGCCCCCCCCCTCCCTCCCGATACGTTCCTTTCATTGGCTACCATAGTCTGATGAGCTCCCCCCTCCCTCTCCCTCCCCCCTCAACTCGCTTTTAAGGGATTACATCTTGAATCATTGCCTCACTTGATACAGCTAATCTGGCTGTGACGGTCCCACCTGATGACGGAGACTTGTGTTGCCTCCGAAACGTCGTGATTTTTGTTTTTATTTTATTTTACTTTCTACGTGACTTTACCGAAAAAAACCCAAGAAGAGGATCAAGGCGTAATGGCAAGCAACGCTCCAGGTAGGGGCGGGGCATCGGTTTAAAATCAAAAGGTAGGCACCCGATTGGCCGCGCAGGATAACACCACGTGACCCTGGATTTTTGGATTCCGAGGGCATGAGAGGAGGAAGGGGAAAACGTTGGGCAGTGCTCCTCCAGCCGTTGAGCTGCCCGGTCGGACTCCCAGCCGCTCGGAGCGTCTGAGCGACGCTGGCGAGTACTGCTATGACTCGACCCCAGACAGAGAGCTCTCGTACCCTCATTCCTCTGACTCCCACCGTGTCCGTGCGACACCATGAGTATGTCCGCGAGGTGAGAAGTAGAGTACGGGTACACCCAGGGATTGAATAGGGATAGGCTAGGCGCTGTTCACTGAGAATTTTGCTCCAGGCCACGCAGGGTTTTTTTTCTTCAGGCGCGCCATTAATAAACTTTAGCACAGAGGATCCATGTGGTGTGATTTCTGTGGGTGTGGGAGAGTGTCTGCGTGGGGCGTAATTCGAGCGGGTGTGTGGGAGGCACGCGGGCAGTAATTAATTAACGGTTCCCGGTCTGTGCAGCTGGCGCCACGCGAATAATAGGGCGAGGGAGGGGTGAGTTATAACACGTTCGCGTGCGTGAAAACACAGTGCGTGATCACGTAGCGACGATAGCATTTAGCGGTGGAGTGCGCGTATATTGCCATAAATACGGCCGTCGATGTGCCGGTGTGCCGGTGTGCTTGCGCTCATGCGCGTGTTTGCACAGCAGATTAAGGTCGACCCACAGGAGGGGGGAGGGGCGCGTGCATATTCATACGGCTATTTTTAGCGCAAGCCGTAGTGAGCGAAGGTGCGCATACGCGGGCACGCGCGTGCATGCAGCCACCTCCGCATTAGTGGTTGGTGCACGTGGGGAGTGTGTGGGATAACTCCGGGCGGTGGTGAGCCAGCCACTTAGCCATGTTCCTCAGAGAGGACACTAGAGCGGGGGGGCCGGTCACCCGATCGGCAGCAGCCCGGCGAGAAGTGGCTGAGGAGGAGGGGGGAGAGGAGGCGTCAGCCCCCACAATAACGTGTTTAAACAAACAGATAGTGCACCGCCGGACTATCTAACTCATTTGAAGGCCGATGTCGACAAATTATTATCGAGGCTTTACCCCCCCCCCCCCCCCGTTTCCTATGCGTACGTACATTGTCAGTAGACCCCCCATACGCAAGCGTACGCATTTGAGTTAAACCCCCTCTCTCCCCTCCATGCGTACGTACCAAATAGATGGCCCCTTTCAATTTCCTAGACTTTGCACTCCGATCGTGTTTTTGTACTGTGTTGTATTGTTCTGATCTGCCCCCTACTGGACATCTGTGAGAAAGAGCTCTATCGCTCATCAGATTCCTCGAGTATGAATAAATATTCTAATTCAATACGGGGTCCCTTGCCATGTCCCGACAATCTCCACAACCATCGCCATACCACGCACCACTATTACCCCACCATCACCACACCATGCACCTCCGATTAGCACGTTTGGCTACGTACGGTGTGAAATAAATCAACATACATGCACAGGTTTCAAATCGACAACATAACCGTTTTAATTTAATATGGGTAACCTACGTGTTCAATTGAGAATTGCATTTCGTGTGTCTGCTCTCGCTAATGTTACAGCACTTTCACTTATTGAGAAAAAGAACGCACTAATACATTGACTAGGCTTACGTTTATAATGCCTAGGCCTTAAAATTTTAAATGAACAAATAATGTGGCTTAGTTAAAACACATAAAGTGATTAATTCCCGTAAATGTTACTGCATTCAGTGACAACGTACTAAAGGTAGTCTATGTAATTGGCCCAATGCCTCGTTCCCAAAGCATGATGATTAGAGGTCTGGTATTATAATAATGCCTTTACAATTTCACAAAGTGTCAAGACACAGACATGGGCTTTGGCTAAATATATTATTAGTGGATTTCTTCTCGAAAGAATCTTGAGACAGAGTGATTCCTGTATAAATTACTTCATCATACGACCACGGAGCTATTGCGAGATCCATAATAGAGGTTTTTTGGGTTAGATCGCGTAAATATATAAATGTGTCGTTAAAACCCGCCACCACCCGACACAGCAAACTAGTAATGGTTGTCACGTAAACAGAACATGCCAATTCGTCACTCGTACAAAACACCGGTGTGTTGGAGAGCCAAGCCACAACATTTACAATCTGAGTACGACGTTTCGCCAGTAATTACAATTTGATTCATCAGGCGACAGCCAGATTTGAGAGATGTTTGTTGTTGCATTTATAGCTCCCGCAACAAAGTACAAGGGTGAGCAACACATACAAAATAACATCTTCCCTATGTTTGAAGTGCTGGTTTATTTTTTTAAGAGAGCATGCATGACCGGGCCTCGAGAATGGGGAAAACATTGAATCACTCACGTAGTGTGTATGTCTTTATTGAAGCACTACACATCAGCAGCAGCCATCAATCCACTGCTGGCTGATTAGCCATTCTTCACCATGCTGGTGAATGCACTGGGCTCCACTCACGGCCACCGCTGACACCAGTGGCCTTTGACAAAACACGCGGGGCTGCTGCTCTTCATCACGAGATCGCCAAGTACAGAACCACCCCAAACTAAACACAAAAGCAGTTTATCAATGCCACCTCCCATATTATTTTCATCCAGTCTACACTATTCTACAATCATATTTTTTGTTTCATAGGTTTCCACCTGTCACCTGTAGTTTAAAGATGACTTGCAGACATGTTTATTTTTTATCTACGTGACTTTACCGAAAGAACCTTAGAATATTGTAGACATGTATCTCTCCATGTCAGAAAGCATCGTTTTGGACAGCACTCTTTTACCGATTAAACTGTTTATTTGGTGGGGTGATGAAACCAATCCTGGTCCCATTACCACCACATCTTCTCCACCACTCACCTGTAACTCGACAGATTAAAAAAACAAACCGGGTAGCTGCAGCAGCCAGAGGCAATGCATAGAGCGGCGTCTTGTAGGGACCGGAGGGAGCGGGCAGGAGCGAGGACCCAGCTCAGGCCTCTACCCTCACCAAGACTACTTCCAGCTGAAGCTTGAGTGCTGGCCTCCCAGCTGAAGATCAGCGGAGCAGATGTGCTGTGTAGACATGGAATCGGTCTGTGTGTGTCAAGATTGCATAGGGCCATAGGCGTGAAGTTATGACTTTACACCTTATGCATATGGATTTGCGGTTCTATTTCTCTGGGATGTGTGGCACCATTTGAGGTGCTAATCACGTCTCCCTTTTTGTGTCATTGTTTGCACTCACTGAATGAAGTTTCATACAAAATCTGACAATCAGAAACAAGTTCAAGATGAAGTAGGACATCAGAATATAATGGTCTTGCATGTTCTCACTGAATGAAGTTAAATATAACATCGGACACTCAGAGTCAAGTTAAAAATGAAGGACATCAGAATACACTGAATCGCTTTGATAAAATCGGACATCAGGATACAAGCTCTCATTTAATGAAGTTTAGCACATCTGACACAAAATTAAATTAAATATGAATGACATCGGAATACAATGGTCTTGTATGGATTCACTTCATAAAGTTTCATACAAGATCGGACACTCAGAGTCAAGTTTAAGATGAAGTAGTACAGCGGAAAACACTGAATCGCGGCTATGATAACATTTTAATTAGCATAACATTGATTTCTAAGTATAAAAATGGCATTTTTACATAGCGATTTAATACAACACTAATCGACTACATAAATAAACTACTATAAAAATGTACCTACACTTTGGATATCAATGTATCCGTGAACCGCGTATTACAACCAGAATACGTTGAATCGCGGATTTGATAAAAACAACTAGCACAACAATGATTTCTATGTATCAAAAAGGAAATTTTAAACAGCTATTTAAAAGAGCACTTTAATCGACTACAGTATATGAACAAACTACTTTAAAAGTTACACAAAGATCGGACATCAATGCCGTTGTTTTGCATCTGTGAACCATGGAATTAAATTTAAGATAAAATCTTTATCTTCAAGATGGCTGCCCGATCGACTTTGAGCTGGGTACCGGATCGACAGAGTGGAATCTATCAAATTAGCCACGATTCACAAGACCATACATCGGCAAAAATACACCACGCCCACTTACTTCCATATATGGGAAAATCTCTGATCGTGATTTCGTCGGGTGTACGATTGTATCGTACTCTAAGTTCTTTCGGTAAAGTCACGTAAATAAAAAATGAAATTAAAATTAATTGCTGTGACAGTTTCACCTGATTTTATTGTTTTTATTTTTTATTAATTTTAATTTCATTTTTTACCTACGTGACTTTACCGAAAGAACTAAGAGTATGGATCCTTGCAGTCACGAAAGCTTCAAATCTAGAATCGATTGTATCGTATTACAGCGCCTTCTCTACGATGAGGCCACGCCCATTCCGAGTCTGATCTGGACAATATCCACATCTGCTTAGCTTTACAATGTGCACAGCCACGCCCCCCAATGTTTTCTTACATCCGCGATTCACGTGAAACGAGAACACCCCCAATGAACGTAGCATTAAGGTTGAGAAGCTTTGAGTTGTACACTTAGCGATTACAATACACAGTAGAAAGATTAACACATGGACCATGAGACACATACCATTAAAATGCGTCGCATCGTTAAAGGAGAGGAAGTGGGCTAGGGCAGGACATGACGCTGAAGGTTTGCCTGCAGTCGAAAATAATGAGTCAGACAAAGGAGGGAATGCGCATGAGAGTACGTCCATCGAGGGAGATGGATCGATGATATTAGCTTATGTGCATGAGGTAGATGCATCTCACATTGCAGGACCACGAGGTATGGCACTGTTTGGGGAGATGTTCATCCAGCATTGGGGTTGGTCATCGCTGAAGTTGTTCATAAAATATTCCCCACTTTGTTTCAACAACACACAGTCAACATGCAGAATGTATAAAACAACCCTCAGCCTCAAGCATTATGCAAAACCTCCAGTTCTTGGAGAACGGCATGCATAATAATATTTAGTTGGATATAGCGTTGTGCATGTAAATAAAATATCACACTCGTTAAGGAGCCACAACATCTGGAAGGCAACTAGGCGGGGAGCTGTAGTTAATATTTGCCAAAGCTCTCATCATCACGATCCATGGGCAGATAGCCCGTAGGTATCCACTGCACATTTCGTCATTTGTTTCCACTTTCCTCTGTTGTGCACACCTTGCTGGCACCAATGTATTATGTCGTCAAGCCATTCTCTATTAGGTCTTCCTCTCTTTCCAGTTCCTTCCATTTTCCCAAACAACACTTAAAATTTTCCTGTTGTTGTCCACTCTACTTATGTGTCCAAATCGTGCCAGGTTCTTTCTCATCAATGCCTGCATCAGGTCTTCTTCTATGTGCAACCTCTTCTATTTTAATTACTCTTTTGGTTCAGATAAGATGCGGTATCCTATCGGAATGCATTCCGATAGGAAGTCTCGCAGGCATACAACGTTGTACTGGACACGCATGTTCTTAAGATGTTCAGTTTGGTCTTGTGGCTGATTTGCTTGCTTCTCCAGTTGTTATTGAATCCTGCCATTACTCCTTTGGCCTTTGCAATACTCATCCTTGTGTCTTTCGTACAGTTGTTGTCCCATGTCAGTAGACTTCCCAAGTATAACAATTCATCTACATTTGAAGCTTTCGTGACTGCAAGGATTCATATTCTTGGGTTTTTTGGCTGTGACGGTCCCACCTGATGATGGAGACTTGTGTTGCCTCCGAAACGTCATGATTTTTATTTTATTTTATATTAATTTTTATGTTTTACCTACGTGACTTTACCGGAAAAAACCAAAGAATATAATTCATCTACATTCACAATATGGTTGCTTTCTAGTATTACTTATTTCTCAATGTTCTCCATTCTGAACACCATCGTCTTTGTCTTTTCCATTATTCAGCATATGAACACTTTCCTGCAGTATTGCGCAAATTCCTTCCATTAGATCTATGTTGTCCGTGAATCTCAGGTTATTTATTATTTCACTTTGCACAGATATTCCTGAATGGAATCCATCACTCTTTCCAAGTATGTGACGAAGTTGTTCGGTGAAAGTGAATCTCCCCGTCTCATACCTATTGTTGTTGGGAACCCGTCTCCTATTTCCTGGCTAACCTTTACTGCTGACTTTGATCTTTCACCTACATCCTGCAACATCTGTCAGTCTTTTCCTTACTCCGAATAATGTTAATGTGTCCCACGTTATATATTGCGTAGTTGAATCTTTTTTCTGGAAATCTATGAAACGGTTTTAAACCAGCCTATTTTTTCTCTACTATCTGCCTTAACATCAAGATTTGCTATACTCTTCCTAACTTTCCTAAACCCTGCCTGTTCATCCACCAAAAATCCTCAACCTGTGCTTTTAATCGATTTAATAATACTATCATTAGTACCTTCCCCATGTAGCCCATGCGTGCGATAGTTTTATAATTTTTATAAAATTGGAGAGATCTCCTTACTTGAGTATCATCACAAGTATGGATTTTATCCAATCTTCCTGTATTTTCCCTTCTCTCCATATTTGCTTACATAGCTCATGGATTTATTTTATAAGTTCCTTCCATCTAGCTTTATTCCTTTTCCGCTTATGCTGTTCACTCCTGGACTTTTGTTGTTTTTCTTCAGATGTTTTATTGACTTTTCTACTTTTTCAAGAAGATGCTATCATTTTCATAATCCCTCGGTGATGGGGATATCGTTTCTAGTTCATCCAGTAGCTCGCAGTCACGTGCGGTCAGGGGTGCCAGGGGAGGCAGAGCATCACCTGTCATACTCCAATGAAAATAGCTGTTACGAAAACAAATTTCCACTGATCTGTGTTATAAATGTAATTTATGTATGATTCCAATCATTTTTAAATCCTTTATATTAACTTCACTTGCTTGCTTGCTTGCGCGCTTACGACCGTGCAAATCTTTCGGTCGTTTTTTAACCCACTTCCCGTGATCCAATCGAGCTGACATTTTGCACACAGACTCGTTGTGCGTGACAATTAATTTTCGTGAAAAAAATTCCAAAATTTTACACTTTTTAGGAAAAAAAATGATATTTAATTACCAATTGCTTAATGGTGGCAGGCAATCATCTGACCCATAGGTGGCAGCCATCTCAAGCCAGAGGACGAGAGGACTCTAGCCGCCACGCATATAAAGGATTTATAGTGAAAAACTTTGTTTTTACGGGTTAATTTTTTATAGTGAAAATCGCCAAATTTGAGGAGCTCCACTGCAAATACAGGGAGAGATGAGAGGTAAGGCTAGCTCAGCCTCCCCTTTGATTGAGCAACCCCTCAGAAACTGTATGGAGTGCGGGCAATAAGTGCTTGCCTGTTACTATCTCTCTGTATGTAATGTTTGTAGACCTCTTCATTTTATGTCCTCGTCTTCCATAGTCCAGGTAACTTCTTTCACATATGTGTATAAATATATTTCGGCTCGCTGGTTTCGTCATGAAACTGCCATGAAAAAGCACTAGGGGAGGCAGCTATCACATCTGCCTCACTGAGGGGGGCGCGTCTTAGCCAGTGCCTCCCAAGTCATTGACCTCACCGCACGTCACTGGCAGCTCTGTCTTCTTTTGATCAATATCCCAATGCAAATTGCTGCAATACTTCGTCCATGTGTTTTTTTATTCTGCTTTGTCAATCAATATCTTACCGTCCTTGCTTTTTAAATCCTTTATATTAAGTTCACTTGCTTGCTTGCTTGCACGTTTACGACCGTGCAAATCTTTCGGTCGTTTTTTTTACCCACTTCCCGTGATCCAATCGAACTGACATTTTGCACACAGACTCGTTGTGCGTGACAATTAATTTTCGTGAAAATTTTTTTCCAAAATTTTACACTTTTAGGAAAAAAAAATTATATGTAATTACCAATTGCTTAATGGTGGCAAGCGATCATCTGACCCATAGGTGGCAGCCATCTCAAGCCAGAAGACGAGAGGACTCTAGCCGCCACGCATATAAAGGATTTATAGTGAAAAACTTTGTTTTTACGGGTTAATTTTTTATCGCTGTTTGCCTTGGTTGCCACTTCCTATTTGTGCTCTTCACTAGTCTGGACACCTCCCTGGTCTTGTTTTCCAGAATCGTATTCAATGTCACTACATTGCTTTTCCAGCCATTCCTGCTAATACTTAGTCGCCATCTCATCCGCCTTATTTTTATCTTTTCCCATGCTAGTTATCTAGGTTATTTTAGTTATCCATGCACTTTTGGGGTTTACTACTCGGGCTATCGCTGCTTCTACTGCTTGCTCCACTACCTTCTTTAATGATAATGCCTTGCTGTCTATGCTGAGATATTTTATATTTCTCCCCCTGATTCTACTCGATATTTATTAATATTTCTCCTTGTCTCCTTGTTCTCGAGTGCCTCTATGTTCCTCTTCTTCTCAATTTGCGTTAGTCGAACTGATGTTTTCCAGCGTCTGTTGATCATTACCAGATCTATGATATTCGTACGTTTTACATCCGGTGCCCTCCATGTCCATTTTCTGCAGTTTTTTTTTTACCTTAGTATTACATATGAGCATGCCATGTTTTAAAGAAAATTCGAGCAGTTTATCGCCTCTGTCATTTCTTTCCCCATATCCATACATTTGCATGATGCATTACTATGCAGTGTTATCCTACCTAATTTTTCCATTCCAGTCTCCCACAATTATCTTAATATCATTCCTAGTCAGTTCCTGTAACGTGCTTTCCAGCATTCCATAGAATTCTTCATTATCCTCTTCTGCGCTATCTGATGTTGGCGCATATTTTTGGATGACAGACATATTTAGGGGTTGTCCATTAAATCTCGCTCCAATTACTTTTGGACTAACCAGTCTATATCCCAATAATTATGCTTTGGCTTTTGCGCTCAACAAGAACCTTGCTCCCCTGGTGTGCACGGTATCTTCCCCTTACCAGATCACTTCACCTCCATTTATCTGCCCCGCTCCCGTCGATATCATTTCTGCCAGTCTTATCATGTTGTACTTGTATCTTTCCATTTCCTCTGATTAGCAGGGTTGGCTACGTACGGTGTGAAAGAAGTTCTCACATGCTATGTCCCTACTGTAGTCTCTTTATGCACTATTCTCAGCCTCTTCGTTGTTTCGGAATTTGGCTACGTTGTTTCCTGATGGTGTCGTAGCTATTGCTGCTACTCTGCAGTTCTCTCTATATATAAAGCTGTTTTGAGCAAATTAATGCATTGTCGTCATTGGTATGTTTGACGTCATCACGTGTAATTTTAGGAACTATTCAATTTCCTTCAAACGATGAAAACTAAAATAATTATACACAGTTGCACATTAACTATTTATGAAAGATAATTGTGTACCACTTTTTTGTAGGCCTATATAGGCCGACTACAAGTTTTCTTGCCATTTAAACATGTCTATATGGGTTATGTATGGCAGGGAGACATGGTCGATGACTGTGCATCCTTGAACAACTGGACGCCTTTCGCCAATGGTCCTTGCAATGGATACTTGAATTTCACTTCAGTGAGCATATCACAAATGCTGAAGTCCTTCATCGAGCAGAATGTCAGCCGGTGTCTGACTTCGAACGAGGAGGCGGCAACTCTTGCAGACACATTGCCCCTGCTGACATGTTGGCAGAACTGTGCAATTATCGATGGCCTTGCTCAAGATTGGACGCTGCCCAGGGGCAGGCCGAGGTAGACCTGGATGCACACGGTTGGGGCCGATTTCAGACATCGTAATCTCAGCCTACACTTGGCGTATCGGGCGCATGAGAATGGCATCACCAGGCGATGTCTAGTATTGAGAACCGCTACGCCTCCTCTCGGGGCTTGCGACTAATTGACATAAAATTACCCGATATGTACCCGCTCTCGTCAGATGATCGCAGAAGCTAAGCAGATTTTAAGACTGGATTTCACCTGAAAGGGCGATCACTGTGCATGCCGGGTGGTCAAAGGCTGCTACAGCAGACTATGCTGTGGTCGGTAGAGGGCAGTGCAGGAAAATCCAATATTTAATTTGTATTGTACTATTATGCTTCTACATCTATGCTCCCTATAACCGTTTCGACCTGCACAGTGAGGGCAGACTTTTTTGTCCAGGAGTTGGTTTGCAAGAAAACTGAACACGTACTATTCCTTATTTTACACGACAGCGAAAAGCACAGATCACAATAATTATAGCGAGCACTCAATTCTTTGGTATCAGCTGTATTATCACACACTTTGACGTGGTGATGTCTTCAATTGTGTTTGTTAAAATTTAAAGCCAGAATGAGGCCTATTCACTATAGTGTGTGCTAATTATTGTCTCCATGTTAAATGTTTGACTTTAAAACTTTAAATGGCCGACAACCCTTGACCACATGAAATTAAAATACTTTCCTCAGTCCATTTTACTTTGATAGTAATCTAACTGCAACAACATAGACCACTCACACATTTTAACCATTAGGTCATCAATCATCCATGAAAGACTCACTGTGTCAAGACTTCCAGCATATCATGCATTGAGAAGTTTGGCAAATTCCCTTCATAGGAATGATTTACGTTTTGCAACAGTCCTCCATAACGGTCCCCACAACATCATCATTCCCTATCCCCTACACGCTGACATCAATCTCTGCACTTACCTGACCAGGAGTAACCCCACAGTATGACGATCTGTGATTGGTGGCAGGAGATGAGGAGACATGGTCCAAGATGTGACGATATGTGATTGGCTGCTGGAAATGAGGTGACAGGGATGAGGGTGGGGGGAATGGGAGAGGGACCTGTGAGGATAAGAAAGCACGTCGGAGAAGGGACGTAAGGAGAAAACTGTGGATGAAGGAGGGAGCTGTGTGTTTCAGAGGTGGAATAAACGGACTGGAACCCGGACCTGTCTCGGCGAGTTTGTGAGGAGAGTGTCCGCTACAGTAGTATGGGAGTAAAGCAACCAAAATCACGAGAGACCCCTTTGGCCTCGTCCATCCATAATATATCCACGCGCAGCAAATCTGGCAAGTAGTGTGAACCAAGGTTTAGGGAGCACATGCCCAAAGAACCGTAGTAGGCGTGAGCATGTCTGCATCAAATTTTCCAAGACACAAACGTGTTCTCCCCCCACCCCGCACCCCTGTTCAATAGCTAATGATGGGACTGAGAAACCATCAAACACATTACACACATAAACTCGATTTTATGCTAAATTAAAACCTAGAAATCAAATTTCGGACCTCATTGGACCCTCACAGCTCTGCTGAGCGGCTCCCAGGCTGCCAAAACTTGCGGCTAAACATGATGCGGATGGCGTTACGAAACGCGCGGTTGAAGCCCCCGTATAGGTAAGGGTTGATGGCTGAGTTAACATGCCCGAACCAGTTTACCATGTCCCAGGTGAAGGAATTTGTTCTAAAATCGATCCAGGGATCTTTGACGATGGTGTAAAAAAATGGCGCATAGCAGAAAATGAAGACGCCCAGAATGATGGACACAGTCTTGGTGGCGTTGTGCTCTCGTTTCATGGCTGCCCACTGCTGCTTGTTGAAGCCCGACTTGCCCTGACTCCCTTGCTGCTGGATGCTGATGGAGCGGGCTTGCTTGCGTGCCACGCGGTAAATCTTCGCATAGGCAAGGGTCATTACAGTTACAGGCACCACGAAGGTGAGGAAGGCACCACAGATCGATAATGTCTTGTTCATGTAGAAGATGCAGTTGTTCTTACAGATGCGGCTTGCCATCAGGTCCTCGATGCCGATGACAATCCATCCTAGCATCACGGGCACCACTTGGAACACCGTCCCCAGCCATATGGTGACAAGAAGCAGGACTGCTGTCTTCCAAGTAAAGCGCTCCCTATAGTGCATCGGGTCGCAAATGGCCAGGTATCGCTCATAGGCGATGCAGCAGAGGTGCCAGGTGGAGGCGGTGCACACGAATGCATCAAGGAAGTGGTGGACCTTGCAGAATGTTTGGCCGTAGAACCAGCAGTCGTAGACGCACTGCGTCGTGTAGAAGGGCATCACCACTACGCCCACCATGATGTCGGCCACCGCCAGGGAAAGGGTGAAGGTGTTGGGCAGCACCTGCAGTTGCTTGAAGTAGGAGATAGCCATGATGATGGTCATGTTTCCCAGGACGTTCAACACCATGGTAACAATCATGATGAGCAAGATGATGTTGGCGATGCGGGCAGACATTCGAGCTGGGCGGCAGAGGAGGCCGGACTCCCGGATCAGACAGATCAGTGGCTCCACGTTGGAGGCATTGTGGTCAGGATCCCCATCCATGAGTCCCAGAGCCAGGCTGGAGTTCATGGTGCCCCCTTCGAACTTTTCAGTGCCCAGCGTCTCAATCAGTTAAAGGACTTCTGCTCGCTTCACAGTCACTCCTTTGCCAACTTGTCCACTGTTCCTTGCATGCATTTGTCTTGCCTCTCTCTAGCACAGTCATTCACCCAGAATCAGTGTCTGGGGCACATAAATCCTATAGCTCCTGACCATCTCTGTTTCTTACAATTTTTGGAAAATTAAAAGCGTCCTCTAAGATGTTTGGCCACTTCCTGTCCTTGAGCAGTTGGTGTGTCCACGTGTAGGAGGAAATCGCAGGGCCTGGAGAAAATCCTGCAACCATTCGAGGGGACAGCAATCAAAACTCAGCGATATATATCCTCTCAGCAACCTCCTTCATATTCTGTGTCCTATTCACACAAATTCTAATTTAACGCTAAATACAATAGTTGATATGGGGTTTGTCAATAAACTGACAAGACTGTGTTCACCTCCGTCTCCCTGTATTTGTATTTTCTATCTGTCTATCTCTTTCTGTCTTATAGCCTTAAACATTATGCAATACCACGAGTTCCTGAAGAACTGCATGAATAATAATATTTAGTTGGATATAGCGTTGTGCATATAAATTGATTCTCACACTCACTGAGGCACCACAGAAAAGCTGGCAGGCAGACAAGCGGGACGCCATAGTCAACAATCTTTGTCTTCCTATTGTTCTCTCTGTGTCTGGGTCTCACCGCCATCTATCTATCTGTCCCTTTGTCTTCCTCTGTATATTCTATGTCTCCTATGTCCCTCTTTCTGCTAGGAAACAATTTGTCAGAGTAAGAGGAGATGGTTCTAGATGTCATACTTGAAGAAGTAACCATTGCCCTTTACAATATTTAAACAGGGAACATTCTCGTTCCATATGTAATGACTGTGGGCATCACAAACTAAACAAGTAGTAACAGCTATTGCAAATCAATAACTGGATTGATTTACTACCCAATGTTTACACAAAATCAAATGCCTTTTTTTGCCACGATACATTTTTTACAATTGAAATAAAGCATTTAATAAGGAGGTTTTCAAGGCCAATATTATCCATAATAAGGGTTTTTTTGGGTTAGATCGCGTAAATATAAATGCATCGTTATACTCACCACCACCCGAAACAACCAATAAGTAAGTTTTCTCATGTAAACAAAATATGCCAATTAGTTACTACTTCAGCACACCGGTGTCCTGGAGAGTAAACCCACATTTACAAATCGAGTACGACGTATCGCCAGTAATTACAACCAGTCTCATCAGAGGACAGCCAGAATTGTGGAGAAATCCTCCTGTTCAAAAAACCTCGATTAAATAAAGAAACAAACCTTATTTGGAACATTACATATATTGGTTAAAGACATGCATACAAAGTGTTCTCGAAGATCATAACGGAATTAGCGACAAATCCGAGCCCGCGCACCTTGGTTTGGACAGCCGTTCAATACAAATACTTAATAATGTACAGAGCGTCTTAAAACGAAAGGCATCAGTAGAGAACTCTACTGATATAAAATAATGCGTGAATAAACACTTTCCACCATGATTTATTATTTGTTTATTTCGGGTTAGATCGTCTTGTAGGTATAATATCAATTAGTTTCAATCATAACCCTCCGCCACCCAGCAGAGTCAACCAAAATCGAGTGCTCACGTTGGGGCAAATTTTGCCAATTGATTTGGATTTTCAGCAAAATCCGGAGGAAGAATATTGAAAAGTGAGCAACAAGTTGACTATGGTGTTTTTTTAAATCGACGTTTCACTGGAGATTACATCCAGGAACATCACATGTGAACAAAATGCTCGGCTCCTGATGATACTGGATGTAATCTCCAGCAAAACGTCGATTTAAAAAAAAACATCATCTGCCTGCTGCTCTGCTTGCATGCTCGCTTTCCTGCTATGTTTTGCTACCCATGCTGTCAAATGCTGCCGCTGGCTCTCCGCCATGGTAAAACAGGAAGCTGAGCGCGTAAGTCTTCCTTGTCAGTACAGAGCCTCTCCATTACCAAGACTCCTACTGTGCCTCCCCCTTTGCAGCCCACGGTAACTAGAATCTCGCGACACAAGACCAAAGCAGTAGGGGATCTCGGAGCTGCAGTGGTCCTCAGAGGTATCTCCAACTTCCCAACCACTGCCCCACTTGCCTTGTGGGTAAACTTTGGCTAGGGGAGAAAACTCTGACTCAAAATCTGTGGTGGGGACCCGCAACAGTGATATTCAACAAAACGATTCTCCTGCAGTCCCCTGCAGCTCTGGCCAGACGAAGGTCGTCGTGAGTTCCTCATGCCACCGGAGTCTGTTTGGCTGGAGTGAAGATGGTAGGCATTGGGAATGCACACCCCTACCCTCACTTTAATCCACTCGCTGTGCAAGCTTCTTCCTCCACCCCTCCCCCACACCTTTTTTAAAGCCCTGTGGCAAACAGCAAATGGCAGAAGGTACAGGTCAAGGAGGTGACTGGGAGCATCTAGCCAAACACTACACTTAGGCAGCGATGGAGTATCGGTCGCTGAGACACGGCATGTCTCCTCGGCAGCTTCCATCATGTATGAGCAGCCCTCCACTGCTCACCCCTAATGGGGAAAGACCTAGTAAAAGTGGTCTAAAAAGTGTCTGTTCCACTCACTCCGGGTGGTTAGCTGCCACCAACGGAGCATTCCATTTAGAGACCGAAATTCAAGGAAACCAAAGACTCGTTTACTTCTTTAAGCTGCTTCATGGAACATTCACACCGTCTTGGACTCTTACGAAAAAAACTGACAAACCACACAGAAGGACAGCTCTCGTGACCCATGAACTCAGGAAATACAACATCAGCATTGCAGCGCTCAGTGAAACCCGCTTCCATGGAGACTCTCTCACAGAGGTAGATGAGGGCTACAGCTTCTTCTGGAAGAGTGTTCCAGAAGATGCTCGCCGTCTCCATGGAGTGGGTTTTGCTGTGAAAACCTCAATCCTCCAACGCGTCCCTGAATCCCCTGTTGGCATTAGTGAGTGGCTGATGACGTAGCACATCCCCCTTGGCTGGGGGACGCTCTGCCATGCTCATCAGTGCTCATGCGCCTACACTGGACGCAGACAATGACGTGAAGGAGGCATTCTATAAAGCTCTCGACACTTCCATTAAAAACACACCACATACATTAAAGCTATTCCTCATTGGAAACTTCAACGCCAGGGTGGGCTCCTAACACCATATCTGGGACTGTGTACTAGGCTGGCATGGGGGGAGTTAAGCAGAACAGCAACGGGCTGCGGCTACTGTCCCTATTTTCCGAACACCACCAAGTGATCACCAACACCCTGTTCCAGTTGAAGGACAACCACAATAAGGCATAGCAACACCCCTGCTCAAAACACAGGCACCTGCTAAATTACATCACCATCCATCAGTGCGACCAAAAGGAGGTACTAGTGACCCAAGCCATGCGTGGAGCAGAATGTTAGACTGATCACTGTATGATCAAAGCCAAGCTCTGCATTGAGATCCGTCCACTAACAACCTGCAGCATTTATTCTCCACGAAATCCCCCCAAACTCCCCGGACTCCGACCCCAACACCACATGGATTGAGTTGTGCACAGCTATCTTCCAGGCAGCCTCGGAATCAATCGGGTACACAAAAAAGCATCACCCAGACTCGTTTTATGAAAACGCTGCCGACATCCACACACTACTAAAAACGACAAGCCCACAAAGCCGTTCTTACCAACCCAGACTACCCCACTCTCCAATCCTCTCGCTCCAAGGCAAAAGCAGAGTCCCAACGTGCTCTCCATGCCATGGAGGACACCTGGTAGGTCCAAACGGCAGATGAGATCCAAATCCTCGCAGATGCAAACAACACCCAACGGTTTTATAATGCCATCAAAGCCCTCTATGGCCCCCCAAAACAAACCATCACCCCAGTCAGGCCTGTTGATGGCAAAATGCATTCCAAGGACCAACAAAAGATCTTGGAGAAATGGGCGGAGCACTTTGATAACCTCCTCAACCACATCAACCCCACATACCCACTCATCCTTGACACACTCCCTGATATCCCACCCATTCATAAACTTGACAGTCAACCACAATTTTCTGAGGCCCACTAAGCGGTCAAAGGCCTGAAAAACAACAAAAGTGCTGGACCTGATGGCATCTCAGCTGAGATCTTGAAGCACGGGGGATACCTCATCCTTCGCCATTTACACCTTCTCATCAAGTCATCTGGCTGTCAGAAACCATCCCACAGTAATGGAAGGATGAAAATATTGTAGTTATCTACAATAAGAAGGGTGACAACGTAGCTTGCGGCAATAGCAGAGGTATCTCCCTTCTTTCAGTCACCAGAAAGGTCCTCGCCAGAATAATGCTCTACTGGCTCGCAGATAACCGATATTAAAACGTCCTACCAGAATCCCAGTGCAGCTTCAGGAAAGACAGGAGCACCACCGACGTGATATTTGTGGCAAAGTAACTGCGGGGAATATGCCGGGAGCAAATCATTGACCTCTTCATAGCTTTTATCGACCTCACCAAAGTATGCAAGACCATCAACTGTGAGATACTCTGGCAGCAGGTCATCAAATTTGGGGTGCCTCCCAAGTTTCTGAGCATTCTAAAACAGTTCCATGAAGAAATACATGCCAGAGTAGTGCTTGGTGTGATTCAATCGGAGCCTTTCAACGTTGATGTCGGGGTCAAGCAAGGCTGTGTTCTGGTTCCAGCTATATTCAACATGCTCCTTGCTGCCGTCACAAGTCTATCACATAACTCCCTCAACTCAATCGATGGAATCCAGCTACAGTACTGTCTGGATGGAAATCTCTTCAACGTAAGACGCCTCCAAGCACACACAAAAACCAAAACCCAACAGATATTTGAACTGCCATATACAGACGACTGTGCAATCTTGGCTCACACCCCAGAATCCATGCAACACGCCCTCAATCTGGTCTACTCCTTCTACCACTCCATCGGCCTACAAATCAATACTAAGAAGACGGAAATAATTGCTCAACTGTCATCCACGTCCACCTCAATCCCTATCTTCAACATCGGTGGTGTTCACCTCAAATTGATACCCCATTTCACCTACCTCGGTTCTGTCCTCTCCCCTACATGCTCCCTTGACGACGAAATCCACACTTGTGTCAACAGAGCCTCTGCTTCCTTTGGACGCATCTGGGCCAGGGTCTTCGAAAATTGTAACCTCAAGACCCACACCAAGGTAGCAGTTTACAACACTGTTTGTGTCTCCACACTGCTTTATGGCTCAAAGACCTGGACCCCATATAGGCGTCACATTAACATCCTGCAAGCATTCCACATCATATGCCTCCAGCGCATCCTAGAGCTAAAATGGAAGGACAAAGTTCCCCATACTGGGATCCTCACCTAAACCAAGTCATCCTGCATTGAGACAAGCATGGCTAAACGACACCTCCGCTGGACCTGCTGAAGCGGGAACTGAGTTCTCGAGCAAAGCTCTCAGTTTACAGATTGATCTACGTACCTACCCTCACCTAACGGTCATATGCTTTGGGTAATGACCAAAAAGATAAGATCGCGGGTATAAGGGTTCGAAATGAGGTTTATCTGCAGGGTTGCCAGGCTCACTCTCTGTGATCGGATGAGGAGCTCGGTAATCCAGGAGAGCCTCAAGTCGAGCCGCTCCTACTCCGAATCAAGAGCACCAGTTGAGTTGATTTGGGCATCTGGTAAGGATGCTCCCCTGGTAGACTCCCCCTGGAACTCTACCGGGGACGTCCCACTGGGCGAAGACTCCGGGGCAGGCCCAGGACATGCTGGCGGGACTATGTCGCTCGGCTGGCTTGGGAACGCTTGGGAATTCCCTAGAGTCTGTCGTCAGGGAAAGGAAGGTGGACCGCCCTACTCAACATGCTCTCACCAGAAGAAGCGGATTGAGAAATGAAACGAAACGAACGAACAAACTTGTTGGCGAGTTTGCCCCCACGTGACAAATTGATTTACATTACTATGTCGGGTGGTGGAGGGTTATAATTTTCTATAAAAAAGGACATTTTACACTCCATGAAGATCCAAACCAAAATAAACTAAATAAGAATCATAAAGACAGTATTGGTTGTGAAAGCATACGTGTCAAAAAATATATATACACAGTGACCTACCACACATCGGTTAAAGACGACATATATTTCAATTAACACAATTAACATTCAACATCTACTCGGAGCAGATTTTTGATCGAACACTAGCAGATAAAAACATTGGTATTAAAGTCAATGGACAATACATCAATAACATCAGGTATGCCGACGACACTGCACTGCTGGCCGATTCGGAACAAGACCTACAACAAATCTTGGACGAGGTTGCCACAGAGAGTCAAATATGGGGCTTACGAATTAATAAAAAGAAAAGAAAGGTTATGAAGGTCAGCCGAACTACAAGCGAAATAACAATCAAGCTTGGCAGTGAAAAATTGGAACAAGTACACCGATTTAAATACCTTCGTGTAATCATTGACGATCAGTTGAACCATGAAGTCGAAATTAAGAGCAGAATTGAACAAGCAAGGCAAGCATTTATTAAATGGAAAACACTCCTTGCAGACCGCAATTTGAGTACATCACTGAAACTGCGCACACTGAAATGCTACATCTGGTCAATTTTGCTGTACAGAGTAGAGACGTGGACACTGACAACAACAGCAACAAAAAGGCTCGAAGCTTTCGAGATGTGGCTGTATCGAAGAATGCTGAAAATCCCATGGAGAGCCAAAACCTCCAATAAACAAGTTCTGCAAGATATGGGCACTGACAGGCAACTGCTGAAGACCATCATTAGCAGGAAGTGTTACTACCTAGGCCACATTGCCCGAAACGACCACAAATACCAGCTATTAAAGCAAATCCTGGAAGGAAAAATCGAAGGGAAAAAACGACCAGGACGGCCAAAAACGACATGGCTCAGTAACATCAAAACATGGCAACGATTAACAACAGCACAAACTCTACACGCCGTGCTAGACCGGGACCAATATCATCGTGAAGTCGCACACGCCGTTAGGCAGCACTAAAGAAGAAATGTTAAAATCCAAAAACAAGATGTGTAAAGACAGACATTCCTATAAGGGAGAACATATTTAACATGTAGAACACGGTCATACACAACTTATATGCGATATACACACACACAGAGACATGTATAGCAGATGCTAACGAAAATTGACATAGACTTTATGTATACACACACACAGACACAAAGTCCCCCGTGTAACCGTTAACAGACTGTTGGGGCGAGTGCTGTGACGGTAAACAGCACACAAGGGGATGGTGTGGTCAGCACCACGCCTGACCACTTTTGTTTATCCAGTGCTGAGAGTTACCACACACCGCACCGGGTTTTCATTTAAGGCTGAATCGACCTAGGAGAGGCCCAGGACCGGTTCAGATATCCGTCACTGACAAAACTCTAAATTATTTTTATTTATTTTCTTAAAACTTTCGTGACTGCAGGAATTCTTATTAATTGGTTCTTTCTGTAAAGTCACGTAGATAGAAAAAAGAGAAAAATAATTTAAAAAATTATAAAAAGAAAAAGAAAAATAATACTGTAGCCTGGTTCTTAATCGGAGTGAGTGTACTGGCAGTCTATAATGTAGACTGTAGCCTGGTTATTAAATTTGGTGAGTGTACTGGCAGTCTATAATGTAGACTGTAGCAATGGTTATTTCGCTGGGTGAGTGTACTGGCAGTCTATAATGTATACTGTAGCCTGGTTCTTAACCTCGGTGAGTGTACTGGCAGTCTGTAATGGAGCCTGAAAAAAAAACAGACAAACAAAAAGCCACGACGTTTTGAAACGTTTTGAAACGTCGTGGATTTTATTTATGCTACAGTCCACATTATAGACTGCGAGTACGCTCGCCGAGGTTGTCTACATTATAGACTGCCAGTACACTCACCTAGCTTAATAACCATTGCTACAGTCTAAATTATAGACTGCCAGTACACTCACCAAACTTAATAACCAGGCTACAGTCTACAATAAAGACTGCCAGTACACTCACTCCGATTAAGAACCAGGCTCCAGTAATATTTTTATTTTTAATTATTTTAATTCACTTTATTTTTATTCTTATTTTTCTATCTACGTGTCTTTACCGAAAGAACCCAAGAATATTTTCATTTTACCAAGTAAGGCGCACTGAGCTATATAACTATTTTTCAGAAGCAACCTGGCAACATATGATATCCCAACGAAGTAGCTTATCATGTGGACATTTAATGCAGCCAAATAATCTAAAAGCACGTTGATTCTAATTATGGAGGGAAAAACCGGAGGGACCCGAAGAAAAATCCAAATATCAAAAGGCGTCAGGGTCGGGATCGAACCCACGACCTCCGATAAATCCTGCGCGGTAGTCAACATCTCACCACCGGGGTGCCCCCTGATGTTGACCGTGAACGGGAATCGACCTCGGGCCGCCGGTTCGTAGCGCAGTGCACGGACCACTACACCACTGCTCTCCATACACACACGCACACATGTACACAGACAGTCTAGAACTCGCCACTGATAAATGCGATACAATACGATACTATATAAACACGGGGTAGCAGTGGTGCCGTGATTAGCGCACTGCGTTAGGAGCCGGACCACCGGAGCTCTATTCCCGGCTATTGATGTAATTCCAGTTAAAGCACCTACGATTGGCTACGTACGGTGCGAAAGAAGTTCAACATACATACATCACCAACCCGTATTTACCAGCGTGGTGAAGTATGGTCAAGCAACCCCCACGACCGAGAGCTGAAATTTACAATGGACTGTAAATTATGACACAAATACATAACTAGGCGATATTTGTGTACAAGTTTTGACATATTCAATAAGCGCATGGAGACTATACACGCATAGACATTATACAAACAGTATACACGTATACACATTTAATAACCACATCCAGACAGCCCACGTGTTAAATAGACACATTTTTATAACATTTACATCCATTTATCAATCGCCTGCTGGGTTAAGACTTCCTCTATGCCATGGTGTTTACTTATACTTCACCAGGCTGGTTAGTACGGATTAATCAGAGGGATGGAGGTGGATCGGTTCAGTTATCACTCGTCACTGAGATATAACAACCTACACATAGAGGGAGCAGTGGCGCAGTGGTGAGCGCACTGCGCTACGAACCTGGCGACCTGAAGTCCATTCCCGACCAAGACCAACATCAATGGCGAGGGATCTGAACCGGTCCCGGGTTGTACCTATACACACAAAGACAAAGATCTCCCCGTATAGCCTTGAACAGACTTGTGGAAAATGCTTCCACCTATGAAGATTAGCGCGGCACCCGAGGTGGTGTGGTCAGCACCACGCGTGGCCGCCTTTGTATCCCTAGTGCTGAAGTTTACACACGACAACTGGTATTCATTTAAGATTGAGTAGACGTAGGGGGGCACAGGACCGGTCCAGCTATTCTTCACCGATATTGGTCGTGAACGGGAATCGAACTCGGGTCGCCTGGTTCGACACGCTGTGCGATTGCCTCTCAGCAGACTGTTGGGGCAAGTGCTGTTAGCGAGTAGCACCTATGAAGGTCGGCACAGCACACGAGGGGGTGGTTGGCCAGAACCACGCACGGTCGCCTTTCTCTCCCCAGTGGTGAGTTCAAAGCTGATTGCGCTAACCACTGCACCACCACTCCCCCCACTCACACAGAGTGACACAGAAGCAAACATGCGATGCATGCAGAACTAGCCTAGCGGAACGAACAACGATCGAGGACGTTCCCGCGGAGATGGAGCGATGAAAGTGGCTCTTGAGATATGACGAAGGCCTTAGGGAGGAGGCCAGGGATGCGCCCCGCGAAACCGTAGAGAACGTGTGGATGTGAACATCGACCTCACCCCACAACACGCGGTGTCGTTTTTTTATTATTACACGCTTTTAATTAACTCACTTTGTTGTATCCTCAAATCTTGTAACTCAATTTTTACCCACTTCCCAATGTGGAATCGGCTGCAAGCTTGGTATTCATATGTCATACTGATGACAATACTACTGTGTATTTTATCATAAAAAAATAAAATATATATCTTTTTAAACATTACTTTTTTATGTTATGTTTCGGCTTGAGTCTAATTGTCCACGCTCAACTGTCGTTGGCTGTAAATCATCACGGTCCCTTACGTTATGGCAAGCCTCGGGGCCAGAGGTCGCAACAGGGTACCCGATACCCGTACCCTACCCGATACCCGGCTACCCGTACCCGGCCGGGTACGGGTACCCATTTGCGACCCAGGTGCGGCCGGGTACAGGTACGGGTAGACCGTGAGTCACTGGTGAGTAACTGTTTGTCACTCATTTCCCAACGTCTTGTCTCTTCTCACATTTCAAGTTCCTAGAATCAACCCACCCGCGCCTGCAACATGGCTTCATCCCAGAGGTCGCAATCAGGTTCCCGTACCCTACCCGTACCCGGCCGGGTACGGGTACCCGTTTGCGACCATGGTGCGGCCGGGTACGGGTAAGGAATCAAAACCCGTTTGCGACCTCTGCTCGGGGCCACTTCGTGGAGTCGTGGAGTTCTTCCATTACTAGTACGGTACATTTCATTAAAACGTGTTTTAAAAGAAATATTTTAAAATACTACTTATTATTGCCTCGTCTGCAATATACTTTGGGTCTGACTGTTGATTCTGAACGAGAATTTCGCCCCCTTTCTGACATCAGATGCGGATTTCATTTCAAGATATTTATTAAAAATACACACAAAGACTGTATAACCTAAAAAGACACGGGGTATTGTTTACGAGTACCTATTATTGCCGTTGACGAATGAGTCTGTTTTTATTAGCCGGTGAGGAAAGGGCATTGACCTCTGTTGGGGATGCTGGGGTCAGATCCGCGCCTGACTGCCTCCGTCCCTTCGTTCCCTTCGTTCGTGACGATTTAAAACTCGCGGCAACGTTAATACTATTTCAGGCCAAGTCAACCTAGACGAGTTATCGTCGTCGGCGGTGCGGGGAACTCCTTGAGATTCATTTTGTTGAATCAGCACTTTAATATTGGTTGGATATTTGCATCTTGACAAAGCAACATAAAGTTGTCCATAGGAAAAAAAACAGTTTCGTTGAGATGAAGTCCAACGTACTCAAAAGTTTGTCCTTGTCACTTATTGACCGTGATAGCAAATGCAGGAATGATTGGAAACTGTCTTCGCTTCAAAATGAATGGTAAATTCACATCAAACGGTGCCAGATAAATTCTGGGAATGAAGACAATATCTCCACGATTGGATTCTGAATTGAGTTCAGCCACAACAAATTTACGGAATATTTCACGAATCACCAGGTGTATGCCATTACATAATCCCTTTTTAGGGGTTGAAAATGCGAATAAGCATTCAAATGGTTCCTTTTTTCAAAACCAATTTATAATGGTGTTAACGTGTGCAGAAATTCTACTAGATCATTTGTGATGTCGCACTTGGCTTTATTCAAAAGCGACACTGGTATATTTTGGGATAAAATTGATTATACTTACTTATTTTGAAGCTTTTGTGACTGCAGGAATTACTCTTTGGTTCTTTCGGTAAAGTCACTTGGAAAGAAACTATATTAAATAATAGAGTACGACGTTTCGATTGCAACACAAGCAACCATCATCAGGTAGAACTAAATTTGAGAGAGAGACAAAACACAGACACGGAGACACACAGACAGACACACAAGCAGAGAGAGACAACACAGACACACAGAGAGAGACACACGACATAGACACACAGAGACCCAATACCTCTATGTCGAGGCCTTAAATAGAGAGAGAGGGGGGGTTGGGCAGAGAGAGAGGTGGGTCTGCTGGGGCAGCTGCTGGAGCAGAGAAATTGGCACGTCAATTAATCCACCCCGAAGCGACCAAGGGAAAGAAGATCGAATGGCCCTATGAAAGCCTGGTAAATTTGATTATTCTTGTAACAAACTAATAATTAGTTACAATTTTAATAAGCCTTTCATGAAAAACTAAAAACATATTTGAAATTGCATGAAAATCCACGTAGCCCACATAGCATTACACACAGTGTACAGTGTCAGGCGTTAGGCACAGATTACCAAAACGATATGTAATATACTGGAGGAATCTGATGAGCTATAAAGCTTTTTTTCACAGATGTCCAGTAGGGACGGGTAAGAATGGTACAACCACAAACAGTTCAACAACATGATACTAGTGCAAAATACAAGAAAGGTAAAAAATCACCCAAACACATACAACTAAACCATCCCAATTCTACCAGGTAAATCTTGGTAAGAGGGGGTGTGTGGCCAGCACCACGCCTGGTCGCCTTTGCCTCCCCAGTGGCTATGTTTACACACGGCACCAGCTACTCATTTGAGACCGAGTCAACCCAGGGCCGGCTCAGATAATCACCACTGGTGTTGGCAGTGAGCAGGAATCGAACCCGCGTTACCGGGTTCGTCGTGGAGCGCGCTAACCGCTAGCACTACCGCTGCTCCCCATTCACCCATAACCGTAATCCCTGAAATACACACGGCAGGGCTCACAGTGCCAACACAAGGCAAGTTACAACTCTGCATGGACTGCAGAACGATAGGAAGAGACTCTCACCCAACTTCCTCTAAGCCCTCGGATCACTCGGGACCCAGGCCTCCTTCACCTCCAAGCCGAGACTCCCGGTTCTAAGAACCCCGGACACCATCTACAGCAACGCGTCTCCTGCTCGCCGTATTTAAACTTTTCGTCCTCATTTTTTCACTTGAGCAATGACGTGGTTGACTCGCCCCCTCTCACCCCCTCTTCCCTTGAGGGGGGCTGTCCATAAATAATTGAAGCAATTAAACAGAATTTAATTGCTCAGTTGTAATCACTGGCGATTTGGGAGAGGTCACAGGTGTGTGGACCCAGGTGTATTCGGTCTTCACCCCCCAAAGCTATTAGCCGATAGCGCCTCCTCTAATTGATCACCGAAGGTGTGACCCCCCCTGAGTAATTCCGCGTGGTCAATACGGGTAGAACAAGTTAGATATTTACGGGCTCATCTCATTCCAAATATATAACAGCCCCAACGACGAAGTCGGTCCGTGTGTTCGGTGTCCTCTGGCTACAGGGGAAGTGGATTTCGGATCTATTTTTGGGAGCTCAAAAGATTTGAGTTTTTGTTTGGTGTTTATGGTCTCAGGTATTTAACCAGCTTTAACTTGCAAATTAATCGGACTTGGATCTTATGTTTGTTTAGAAGATCTCCAAAATTCTAAACAAACATAAAATCCAAGTCCGATTCAGTACAGTACATAAAATCCGTGATCTAATTCCATCTGTGAAGGCTGTCATCCCTGACTTTCAATACCCTGGAGTCTATAAACTGAGTTGCAGCTGTGGTGATTGTTATGGGGAAACGAAACGTCATGTCTCTGATCGTGTCCGCGAGCACAAGTCAGATCTGAAACACGGCAAAATTGAGTCTTCCGCCGTTGCCGATCATTGCTACAACGCCGTGGGCTCTCATGATATTGTTTTTTTCCGAGACCAAGGTGCTCTGCAAATCCTCTGGCTACCATCAAAGGTTTGTACACGAAGCCATCCAGATATACAAATACAGACATAATTTCAACCGTGATGATGGAAAGATGTTATTAACTGTCTTGCCTCACGGCAGATGTAGAGCGTACGTTCACAGGAAGTTCCTGTTTTTGTTATGCTAATTTTGGTCACGTGACCAGGAAGTCACGATGTTAGATTTACAGTGAACCACGCGGACTGACGGCACGCATCGCATCTCAGTGAGACCACAGCCGCACTTGTCCATTGTGGGAGCTTAAGAAACATTGTCTGTAAGTTGTTTATATTCCTATAATATTGGCAATGCTGTTGTAATGTTGGAATGACCGTTATAGTGATGTAAATGCCTTTATGGTGCCGTTAAGTTGTTGTAGTAAATACGAGGCCTAGTTAGTAACGAAGCCTGCGACTTTCCTTATTGTGGATGTTACTTGTGATTTAGTAGAGTAAAGATAACGAAGTATCTCATCCATAGTTTAGTGTTATGTGTAATGCTGTACTTTTGGGGTGCAGTGGGATGAATACACGATGTGCCTGTATGCAACGCACCGGCTTGTGCTTTTGTCTAGTTGTTCAGTGGTAATGTAGGGGCCTGGTCCATCCAGGATCTATTGTTATCTAAGACAATGTTCTGATGCTGTGGTGTTCATTGTGTTGGTGTTTCCGGATTATAACAGATGCTGTATCTGTGATTTCTCACCAGTTTTACCTTGTTACAATCAATAAATGACGATTGGAGTTGGACGTTCATCCTGGCTCCGAGGGTTTATTGAACGCAAGGTTATCTACTCGACTAGCGATGCAACGCAGCGCACAGCGAGGCCGAGATATTAACCATGCAAAACAGATTTAACTACACATTTTTGGACCATCTTATTTGACAGGCACTATTTTACTTTACCGAGTGTTAACATCCCTAGCGTTTAAGAGTACTCTCCTTTTTGTATTTGATTGCCAACCAACACTGGGTAAAACAACATTGGCATTTTCGTTCTCTTCTAGCATGTGCACCAACAGGTGCACCAACAGGTGTACATGCACTCTCTTTTAGCCCCCCCCCCCTCCCAATATGTTCCATTCATTGGCTACCACATTCAGATAAGCCCCCCCCCTCCTCCCCCCTTAACTTGTGTTTAAGAACTTGTATCTTGGAATCTTTGCCTCACTTGATACAGTAAATCTAGCTGTGACGGTCCCAAATTATGACGGAGACTTGTGTTGCCTCCAAAACGTCGTGATTTATTATTTTATTTCTATTATTACTTTTATTAATTTTAATTTTTACCTACGTGACTTTACCGAAAAAACCTAAGAGTATGAATCCTTGCAGTCACGAAAGCTTCAAATCTAGAATCTCAACACGATCGTCGATAATGCTGCGTGTGTGAGGCCTTAAAAACGAACATAAATATAATTGGTGACATTTCGAGCAACGTACCTTCTTCATTGCACGTAATTATATGAAGTTTCATTTCCCAAAGTGTCACGCATTGTAATCGTTTCCTTTAAAGGCCACACAGTGTTGTTAATGAATGTGTTCGAGTTGTTTTTGTGCTTTGTGCACCACTGCCAACGTAGCAGCATCACCAAAAGATGATGTGCTATATATTAAAACTGGTCGGATTGTGACATCGCAGCACCATGAGAGATGGCTTAAGTCATTCCACCAGTGATGGATCGATAATGGCTGATGACAATGATCCAAACCCATATTTTTTTTATAAATTATCTTTATTGATCCAACCACGGTGGGGAGGGGGGGGGGTATCCAACTTCCGCGACAGGTGAGTGGTGTATAGTGGGACAGGTGGCTCGGACAGACAACCAACGCGGACGTGTAGGACCGTTGCATTATGTAGTACGTACATCATATCCCTTTTCTTCTGGGAAGGAAGGGGGAAGAGGGGATAGAGGGGGGCAGTCCATCAAATTTGAACTTCAATCAAGTAAACTCAGGGTCCCTGGAGTGGAATTCACGAGGGGGGCCCAGATCGGGGTGAACTCCCCTTCCATATTCCTCAGTTTCAGACTCAGGTGTTCTAAAGCTGCTAGGGCGAATAGGGAGTTATTCCAGAGAGTGAATGAGGGGTCCCATGATTCTTCAAAGAGCTCAGGATGGTATTTCTATCCGAAATGTTAAATGCTTAGAGAAGGGTGTGTTGGTAGCTGGTGATACCTTGGGGTTTAAGGACCAGGAGGAAGGATTCAATGCTAGGTAGTATCTCAGTGCCACACATCACGTTGTACAGATCGGTTATTTATCATAGAATGTCCTGATGGTGGGACAGTCCCAGAAGGCATGAATGTACATTTGGATGGTAACCGGGGGGCACCTAGGGCAGTCTGAGGATATGGCCGAGGAGAATTTACACCTGCGTTGGTTAGTGAGATAAGTTCCATGAAGGAACTTAAGTTTAATCATCCTGAGAGGGAGGGATCTTAGACCTTGCCCAGGGGTTGTGCCTAATTATTTTCCAGGACTCTGATAGGATCAGGCGGCCCAGCGCCCCCTCCAAAAGTATTCTGGTCTTTGGTCTCACCTCGGCAGGGCCCAGAAGTAGGATTTGGTATGCCTCAAATATTTTATAGTGAGCTCTCTCCTCCATCAGCCATACCCAGCTCGTGGAGGGGATCATTCGGAGGTCAACATCTCTTGCCTTGTTAATAGAGTCCCTGATCTGGAGAAATTTGAAAAGATCGCTATTAGGGACATCATTTCGCTTTCTACTATTTTGGAGAGTATCCACCCCCACTGAGTTAGATAAAAGATCACCCACTCTCCTGATTCCTCTCTGAGACACACCTATTAGAAGTAACTGTCACAGTCAGAAGAGCATAAAGGAGTCGGCACATTACGATGAACTGGGGGGGGTGGGAGGCTAGCCTCTGCATGGTGCCAAAAGGAATCCCCCACTCTTCCAGATCAAAAGCCTTCTCGTCGAGTGCAATGCGTACGCTTTCGTGCTAGACCTGGAGGCAATATTGACCACAGTTCGGATGTTATCTGAGGAATCCCTGTCTATGACGAACCCCATCTGGGCAGGGCCAATGACCTCTGGAAGGGCATTCTCAGGCACCATGCCAGGGTTGTAGCATACAACTTATAGTCTGCATTCAAGAGAGAGAGAGATGTACCTGTAGCACTTGGTCTGGTCTATGGGGCATCCTTTGTGGTCCATGCAGCAGATCCTGCATCTCCCTGCTACTCATCGCCTCTCTGGGGTTGGTGAAGTCTAGGTGCGGCCACAGACAGTCGCGCAAGTAACTGCGCGACGGCTGCAAGAAGGAGGTCATGGCAGCTCGCCACCTCTCGCCATCCCTCCTCGGCACGTGGCTGCCGTAGACCAGCACCTCTCTCCCCCGACTCCACAGCCGCAGGTCACGTGCCTGCGGGATCTCCGACTGAGATCGTGGATCCCGGGGCTGTCCGAGGGGTCCCGTCAACGTCGTCCTCCTCATCCAAAGATGCTACCAGTGGCTTCGTTTTACGTAGACTCTTAGACATGATGTCTAATCACTTCTAACACCACATGTAATGTAGGACTCCGCAGACAATAACTGTCGAGGCACCTTCTTTTATTTATATTACTCGTACTCACACTGCACGACTCACTGAGCACATAACGTAACGCTGACTGTCAAGCTCGACGGCGCTAACCGACTAAATAGTTGGCTGACTATCCAGCAGTGGCGACGTCAGGCGATGACAAGGACGGCAGCCACAACGGAGACAACGATGACGATTTCCATGGCGAGACGACCCTGATTCCCACAGACAGCCTCGAGCATCCTCTCTCGCTCCCTTTTATGCGTCCAGCAGGGCCCAGCCCTGCCCTGGCCATGCCCCCCTTCTCGAACCTTCAAGCTGGTTCTGGGAGCTCAAAGATGGATCCCTTCCATGACTTTTGGCCCAGTTCTTATCACTTCCATGACCCTTGCCTCAGTTCTTCCCCTTGTGGACTTTCCCGTGTATACTCTCTCCCCTTGGGTGGGTACACCCACAATTGCTATTTCTGGTCGCCAGTCGGCGCTGCTACACTACGTATGTATTCAGGTGTTATCGGTCAATTAATGAGTGCTTAAATGTGGGTGGAAACCAGAGTACCCGGAGAAAACACCATGCCTGCGAGGGGGAAACGCTCTATGCCCGTGTAGTGACATGTTGTGACATCTCAGATGTCACTGTGTGGTGCCGGCCCTAGAGAGGCATGGCATACGATGTACTCACATCACAGACATCACGTATGTAGCGACATCGTGAATGTCGCCACTTCGTTGAGCTGTCATTTGTGGCCAGGTCACGTCTGAAAAATAATTTAATAGCTCAGTGGTCTTTACCTGGTAAGGTTTAGTTTTATACATATATATATTTTAAAGTAATTTGTTTAGGGGCCATCCACTTAGTACGTACGCAAAAATCTGTCAAAACTTGACCCCTCGCTGTACGCAAGCATACTTTTTACACTCCCCCCCCCCACCTGCCTACGTACGCTTGACGCACCCCGCACCCCCGAATCCTATAGAACGGCCGATATTTAATCCACGCAGAAACGATCAAGGATGAATAATAATGTGGTCCCACAGCAACGGAGAAACTCCGCCGGCACTGGTATCCCCTCGCACCCCTCCACACGAACGCACGTACACCCACTAAACACACACATGCACAAACGTAGGGTCTCGTGGGGGGGGTCACCTGGTACCATGGGTTTTTACCCGAGGGCCCCTAGCGGGGATGTCCCACGGTTTCCCAGTGCCAGGAGATTGTCCGACCCCCCCCCCCCCCCAAGGCTGAATTTCATTGCGGCCCCGTAAATTATCTTTAAATTGTATGGGGACGACGAAGCTCACCGAGCGAACCGCAATGAGAACAAGTTTAAAGTTTTATTTATTAGGTATAGCCCTGTGAGCCATGCGGCTCTTAAGTCGGGTGCAACCGCAACAAATATGAACAGAGAACATCTTAAAGCGATGACGCACAACAGAAACATCCCGGATAAACCAGCAAATCTTCAAAAATAAACGTATTACAACGCTGTGTGCAAAAATCCCAGTGTGATGCAAGTCAAACAATAACAACCATAAGACAATTTAGATTAACAATATGTTTTCGAAATCACCAAAATCAAGCTATAAAAACAATGTAACAACAGTAATCATAGGAACTGTGATTGAAATTTAACAATAAACGACAAACATAACATGTACGACCAAACTTGTAGCCATAGCTGGCAGCATGACACTCCTAGTGTATGATGTGTGAGTGAGTCAGTGGTAGTGTGAGTGAGTGTATGATGTGTGAGTGAGTCAGCGTATGATGAGTGAGTGTATGATGAGTGAATTAGTGTATGATGAGTGAATTAGTGTATGAGTGAAATGGGTCAGTGGTTGTGTGAGTGAACACTCACAGCACAGAGAGATAGGGCCCCGGGGGGCCTCGGTGGCAAACACCCAGCGAGCAGCGCATAAGAGTAGGTGGGAAGGAAATTCCTGGACCGACTGAAGCTGTGTATCCGAGGGACGACCACCCCGATCAAACCGGTTGAGTCCGGGGTAGGGAGGACGGGCGCGTAGACAATGGATCAATGCGTAATGGAAAGCAACGCTCCAGGTAGGGGCGGGACATCGGTTTAAAATTAAAAGGTAGGCGCCCGATTGGCCGCGCAGGATAACACCACGTGACCCTGGATTTTTGGATTCCGAGGGCATGAGAGGAGGGAGGAGAAAACGTTGGGCAGTGCTCCTCCAGCCGTTGAGCTGCCTGGTCGGACTCCCAGCCGCTCGGAGCGTCTGAGGGACGCTGGCGAGTACTGCTATGACTCGACCCCAGACAGAGACCTCTCGTACCCTCATTTCTCTGACTCCCACCGCGTCCGTGCAACACCATGAGTATGTCCGTGAGGTGAGAAGTAGAGTACGGATACACCCAGGGATTGAATAGGGATAGGCTAGGCGCTGCTCACTGAGAATTTTGCTCCGGGCCACGCAGGGTTTTTTTTCTTCAAGCGCGCCATTAATAAACTTTAGCACAGAGGATCCATGTGGTGTGGTTTATGTGGGTGTGGGAGAGTGTTGGCGTGGGGCGTAATTCGAGCGGGTTTGTGGGAGGCACGCGGGCAGGAATTCATTAACGGTTCCCGTGTCTGTGCAGCGGCGCCGCGCAAATAATAGGGCGAGGGAGGGGTGAGTTAAAAGTCGTTTGCGTGCGTGTTTACACAGCGCGTGTATTCACGTAGCGACGATAGCATTTAGCAGTAGAGCGGGCGTATATTGCCATCAATACGGCCGTCGTTGTGCCCGTGTGCTTGCGTGCGTGTTTGTACAGCGGATTAAGGCCGACCCACAGGAGGGGGGGAGGGGTGCGTGCACATTCATACGGCTATTTTTAGCGCAAGCCGTGGTGAGCGAAGGTGCGCCTACGCGGGCACGCGCGTGCATGCAGCCACCTCTCCATTAGTGGTTGGTGCACGTGGGGAGTGTGTTGAATAACTCCAGGCGGTGGTGAGACAGACACTTAGCCATGTTCCTCAGGGAGGACGCTAGTGCGGGGGGGGCAGTCACCCGATCGGCGGCAGCCCGGCGAGAAGTGGCCGAGGAGGAGGAGGGAGAGGAGGAGGGGGGCGTCAGCCCCCACAATAACGTGTTTAAACAAACAGATAGTCCACCGCCGGACTACCTAACCCATTTGAAGGCCAATGTTGACAAATTTTTATCGAGGCTTTACCCCCCCCCCCCCCGTTTCCTATGCGTACGTACATTGTCAGTAGACCCCCCATACGCAAGCGTACGCATTTGGGTTAAACCCCCTCTCTCCCCTCCATGCGTACGTTCTAATGGATGGCCCCTTTCAATTTCCTAGACTTTGCACTCCGATCGTGTTTTTGTATTGTGTTGTAATGTTATCTGCCCCCTACTGGACATCTGTGAGAAAGAGCTCTATCGCTCATCAGATTCCTCGAGTAAGAATAAATATTCTAATTCTATACGGGGTCCCTTGCCATGTCCCGACAATCTCCACAACCATCACCATACCACGCACCACTATCACCCCACCATCACCACACCATGCACCTCCGATTAGCACGTTTAGCTACGTACGGTGTTAAATAAATCAACATACATGCACAGGTTTCAAATCGACAACATAACCGTTTTAATATAATATGTGTAATGCGAGCATAAGCGGGGTTTCGCTGCTCGGCTCTGGGCCAATCATACGGCCCAGGGTATTGGGGGCGGGGCCCAGTATGGGGGCGTATGTGAAGGTCCGCCGTTCACCTCGGGTCCAATCGGATGCGAGGAGAGCAGGTGCGGAACCTAAGGGCGGAGCCAGCAAGGCGCTATGCGGAGGTCGGGATCTGGAAGGTTCGGTGAAGGGCGTGGTGAGAGGGAGGAGACAGGATCACGTGGTGAAGGGAATATAGGTGGGATCCAGGAAGGGCTCCAGGTCAGTTGGTGGAGTCACGAAGCTGGACCACGTTGGGTGGCCGGAGGGTACCCGCACAATCAGCCACGTGGCTGGAGGAGCTTCGAGCACACCGTCGGCCAACGGTGTGCGGGAGCGGGGAGCGGTGCGACTGACGGAAGGGCGCGTGCGGGGCGCGCGCGAAGAGCAGCCGGTCCGCTGTCGGGACCAGCGGAGTGCGAGCCTCAACGAGAATAAAGAGATACAGAGACCCAGCAGTGTGTCGGCGAAGTCCTTTATTACATTGGGGTAACCTACGTGTTCAATTGAAAATTGCATTTTGTGTGTGTCAGCTCTCGCTAATGTTACAGCACTTTCACTCATTGAGAAAAAGTACGCACTGATACATTGACTAGGCTCAAGTTTATAATGCCTAGACCTTAAAATTTAAAATGAACAAATAATGTGGCTTATCTTCTTGGTTCTTTCGGTACCAAGAAGATGAATCCCTGCAGTCACGAAAGCTTTAAATCAAATTTAATGTGGCTTAGTTAAAACACATTAAGTGATTAATTCCCGTAAATATTACTGCATTCAGTGACAACTTACTAAAGGTACTCTATGTAATTGGGCCAATGCCTCGTTCCCAAAGCATGATGATTACAGGTCTGGTATTATAATGCCTTTACAATTTCACAAAGTGTCAAGACACAGACATGGGCTTTGGCTAAATATATTATTAGTGGATTTCTCCTCGAAATAGTCTTGAGACCGAGTGAGTGATTCCTGTATAAATTACTTCATCATACGACCACGGAGCTATTGAGAGATCCATAATAGAGGTTTTTTTGGGTTAGATCGCGTAAATATATAAATGTGTCGTTAAAACCCGCCACCACCCGACACAGCAAACTAGTAAGGGTTGTCACGTAAACAGAACATGCCAATTCGTCATTCGTACAAAACACCGGTGTGTTGGAGAGCCAAGCCACAACATTTACAATCTGAGTACGACGTTTCGCCAGTAATTACAACTTGCTTCATCAGGCGACAGCCAGATTTGAAAGATGTTTGTTGTTGCATTTATAGCTCCAGCAGCAAAATACAAGGATGAGCAACACATACAAAGTTAACATCTTCCCTATTTTTGAAGTGCTGGTTTATTTTGTTAAGAGAGCATGCATGACCGGGCCTCGAGAATGGGGAAAACATTGAATGGAGAATGATTACATGTTCGATATACCTATTTGATACACCATTAAATTACAATACTTCTTAAATAACCATTGTATTACTATTTAAATAAGTTATCATCATCTTTCAACAAAGTGACGTATTAAAATATATAAATATTTCTGCCTTTAAACTTAAGAAGCCCCGGTAAAGTGACCACAGTGACTGTTCATTCGTTTCTCAATCCGCTTCTCCTGGCAAGGGTCACAGCGGCAGCATGTTGAGTCCAGACCTCCCTTTCCCTGGCGACAAATTCTTGCTCTTCCTGGGGAATTCCCAGGCGTTCCCAGGCCAGTCGAGCGACATAATCCCGCCAGCATGTCCTCGGCCGGCTGCAGGATCTTCGTCCAGTGGGACGTGCCTGGTAGAGTTCCAGGGGGTAGTCTACCAGGGGAGCATCCTTACCAGATGCCCAAATCAACTCAACAGGTACTCTTGATTCGGCGTAGGAGTGGCTCGACTGAGGCTCTCCTGGATTACCGAGCTCCTCACCCGATCACAGAGAGTGAGCCCAGCAACCATGCAGAGAAACCTCATTTCGAACCCTTGTACCCACGATCTTATCTTTTCGGTCATTACCCAAAGCTCATTACCATAAGTGAGGATGGGAACGTATATCGACTTGTAAACCGAGACCTTTGTTCGAGAACTCAGCTCCTGCTTTACTACCACTGAAGGGTGCAGTGCCAGCAACACTGTGGATGCCACACCGATTCTCTGGCCGATCTCCTGCTCCCACGTACCATGACTCGCGAAAGAAACCCGAAGGTACTTAAACTCTCCACTAAAAGCAGCTGTCCCCCTGTCACCTGGAGAGCACGATCAACCATCTCCCGGGAGTGAACCATGACCTCAGATTTGGAGGTGCTGATGCTCATCCCAGCCGCTTCACACTCAGCATCAAACCATTCAAGTGCACTCTGGAGATCACAGTGTGACACGGCAAAGAGGACGTCACCTCCATGCCCCCGTACTGGATACTCTCCATAGCTTGGATGCGCCTTGATATCCTGTCCATAAAATTCACAAACAGGAGTGGAGACAAAATGCACCCTTGGCGGAGTCCAACATCCACGGTGAACGACTTTGATTTAACACCAAGAATATGGACACAGCTCTCACTCTGGGAATAGACGGACCGGATAGCAAACAAAAGCAGCAGTGGTGCATCATACTACTGCAGCTCCTCCCACAAGACATTGCGGGGAACATTGTAATAAGCCTTCTTCAAGTCTACAAAGCAGCGGTAGACTGGAGAAGCATACTCCCATGACCCCTCAAATATTTGTGAGAGGGAAAAGAGCTGGTCCATTGTTCCACGACCATGATGGAATCTGCATTGTTCCTCCTGAATCTGAGGCTCGACCACCGGGCAGAGCCTCCTCTCCAGTACTCTGACATAGGCTTTACCTTGGATGCTGAGGAGTATAATCCCTCTGTAGTTGAAGCACACCCTCTGGTTCCCTTTCTTAAAAGTGAGAACCATGACCCCAGTTTGCCAATCCAGAGGTACTGTACCCGCCTTTTATGCAACATTGAAGAGGTGTGTTAACCACGACACTCCTACACTGTCCAGCGCTTTGAACAACTCTGGGCGAATCTCGTCCACCCCAGTAGCTTTGCTGCTACGAAAGCCCTCGTCTGCCGCAGCGACTTCAGCAGCTGTTTCTAGGGCTGCCTCCTGAGAAGACGGCATGTCCACCGGGTTAATGAGCTCCTCAAAGTGTTCCTTCCACCTTTCCACTATCTCCTTATTTGAGTTCAATGTTATGCCAACCTTACTGAGAACAGCTTGGGCCACGTCCTGTCGACCCCTCCTAAGGTTTGCCAGAACATCTTTGAGGCTGCCCGGTAGTCCCTTTCTATGGCCTCTCCAAACTCCTCTCATGCCCAGGTTTTCATTGGTACCTCTCAATCGATTCGAGAGACCTTTTTCCGAGCATAGCTTGGAAAGCCTCCTTCTTCAACTTGACAGCTTCCCTCACCCCTGATGTCCACCAGCAGGTCTTAGGGTTGCCGCCATGACAGGCACCAACTGCCTTCAGGCCACAGCTTTTTGCAGCTGCATTGACAATCAAGGTCCTGAACATCGTCCACTCGGACTCAATGTCCATGACCACCCCTGGAGTATAGGATCAATTTTCCCGGAGGTGGAAGTTGAAATCTTTCTGCACTGGGTTTTCCGCCATATATTCTCAAAAAACCTCCATTATTCGTTTGAGCCAACCACGTCTATCTGGTTAATGCCCCTGGACTGTTTAGGAGAAAAATGTCAGGTTGGAAAATTACTCAACCCATACAAATATTCAAAGAGAGTAATTTTCATTCGTTTACAGCAAATAGTTTATTCCAAGTCTTTGTAAAAACGAATGAAGTTCCTCATCAACCATACTCTTATCACACCAAATTGATATTACCGGTGGACCCAATATACAGAAGACTCTTGATTATCTGACGAGGAGGATAGCCGTAGATCTTTCAAAATCGTGGGTAATCCAAAAATATCTATTTTCTGCGGATCTCTGTCAAAACCCACAAATATAGGGATGAATTAAAAACAAACAATAACAATCGAACGCTCAATGCGCATGCTCAATGATAACACTTGCCTGCTCCCGTGCAGAAGACTCCGCCCACTAAGTGGATAACAGAGCCACGCCAATCAACATCAATCAAACTCTGTCCACTGTTGTAATGGTATGCAACTACTGTACTGTAGAACAATAATGTGGATTTCGGATTAACTGGAGCACATTTCTTCGGTTTAAGCACGTGACTTGGAATACAAATTTCCAAGAATAACAATATAAAACTGTTTTTACATTATTGGGCCTAAGGGGAAATCCATGAGTCATTAATTCACGTAAAAATCTCAGGTGCGTGGTTAATCCACAAATCGGACAAACCACACGCGGATAATCGAGAATCTACTGTATATGAATAGCGCTTACCATCAGGGATGGTCAAATGGGCTTAAAAGGCAATGCCAACGAAACTCATAAAAACAAAAAAATATGCAATTGCAAGCACTATGGAAATGCAACCAATACAGGGTCGAAGTTGTAGAGGGAGACCAAGGATGAAATTGAATGATGCGGTGGAATTACATTTGAGGGCAGTTGGATGCTCCTTAAAGAAAGAAGAGGCACATAATAGAAGAAGCTTCTTGAAAAAGAAGGCAGTAAACCATCACAGCTCAGCACTGCGGATCCCAGGCTGCAGGAGCCTGCGACTGAAAATTATGCGGATGGCATTACGGAATGTGCGGTTGAAGCCGCCGTAGAGGAACGGGTTGATGGCCGAGTTGACGTGCCCGATCCAGTTGAGCATCTCCCACACCACGGGCTTGGTCGTGTAGTTCAAGTAAGGGTCGATGACGATGGTGCTAAAGAACGGCGCCCAGCATACCATGAAAATGCCCAAGATGATGGACACGGTCTTGGTGGCATTGTGCTCTCGCTTCATGGCTGCCCACTGCTGCTTGTTGAAGCCCAGCGCGGTCTGGCCCAGCATCCCATGCTGTTGGGCACCAATGGAGCGGGCCTGCTTGCGGGCGATACGGTAGATCTTTGCATACGTAACTGTCATGATGCCCATGGGCAACATGAAGCTGAAGAAGGCCCCGCAGCTCGAGAACACCTTGTTCATAAAGAAGATGCAGTTGTCGGGACAGGTGCGCTCGGCCACCATCTCCTCGATGCCGATGACGATCCAGTCCAGCATGATGGGCACCACGTAGAGCAGTGAGCCAAGCCACGTGGCTGCGAGCGCTATGGCTGCAGTTCTTCTCGTGAAGCGCTCTTGGTAGTGGAAGGGGTCACAGATGGCCAGGTAGCGGTCGTAGCCGATGCAGCAGAGGTGCATGGTGGAGGCAGTGGGCAGGAAGGCGTGTAGAAAGTGGTGCACCTTGCAGAACGCATGGCCGTAGAACCAGCAGTTGTAGACGCACTGGTTCATGTAGAAGGGCATCACCACCACGCCCACAAGGATGTCGGCCACTGACAGTGAGAAGGTGAAGGCGTTTGGTAGCACCTGCAGCTGCTTGAAGTAGAGGATGGCCGTGATGATGAGGGTATTGCCGAAGATGTTCAAAATGATGGAAATGATCATGGCAATGAGGATGACCTCTGCGTATTCAGGGGGGACGGTAGGCTGCCGGCACACCAGGTTGAACTGTGTCAGGACACAGTGCGACTGGAACGTCCCATTCTGAACCGACGAGTTCAAGGCAAGTGCCGGGCTTGCATATTTGCCCATGTACATTTGCTTTAAAATATTTTACCTCTACAGCTGTGATGTCCAACAACTTGAGGCGTGGTCACTCCCTCTGTTGAATACAAATATGACAACGTGTAAAATGCGCAAGACTTAAATGGCTGAAAACTCAGCCCATGGATAGTAAAATGTTCCTCGTGGCACTTGAGATAGCTAAAAAAAAACAGGACAAGAACTATTCCTCTACTTTAGGTATTGCGATTAAATCCCTCTGGATCAGTCACTTCATGAAACTTATCAAACTTCTTGAAGATTACAGAGGTCTAATTGATTTTCGGAGAATAAATCTCCATGTGCATTCCCTTGACAACACGGGTGAAACATGCTATTCCAAAAAAAACAGCACGGGCAAATTGTAAATTCTAAAGGCCTCGGAAAGTGTTATTTTCAGCTTGTTATAGCTTTCTTTGTTGACTGATGATCCAGCGCTTACAATTTTAGTCAAGTAACTCACTTTCCAGCGGTCAGTCGCCTCCTCATCACTCTTCTGTGGCTACTACCATGGTTACCTTAATGGTAAGCTTACCTCATTGATTCTGTCTCGCAGACTTTTTCGTGTCATCCATAGTGTGTCCAGCCACCACATTGGCGGTCACAAGAACTCACTCACACATCCACTAACCCAACCACTCACTCACCCACCCACTCATCGCACTGCAGGTCACAACATTTCCCTGTCTCTTGCCCCGCACTGCTCAAATTTGGAATACCCTCCTCCCATCACTGTCTCCTTTGCAAAGTTCTTACAATAACCTTTTGTCAATTCAATAAACCTATTTCAGATTTAATCGTGCTGTTTGTTACTGGCTACTTGTAAATGACGACACCGTCGATGGATTATATCCATGAAATGTTTCTCAAGGTTATTCATCCAGGGTATGGACTATAACAGTTAATTTACAACCTATATTAGAGCTGATCTATCCAATTGTTTTCGTAACCGAACCTCCGATTGGCACGATTGGCTACGTACGGTGCAAAATAAGTTCAACATATTCCAGGATTGCAGACTCCAGGATTAAATTTTCTACTCATCTAAAAAGCCTAAGCACTATACTCGACCAGAATATGCCATTTGCTCACCATATAGTTAGGTCCTGCAATTTTCATACCAGGGCTCTATAACACATTCGGCCAATACGGTGGCATGTAGCATCGTATTGGTAAGGCTCGATGATTGCAACTTACTACTGTACAGGATGTCTGGAAAAACATTACCAAGTTGCAACGTGCTCAACTAAACGGATAACACAAAACCGAATGAGATGGTTCAAACAAGACAGAACGAGACAGTCAAACAAGGCAAACATCGAATAGGCAGCCCCTAACGAGACGTGGCAACTATTCCCGAACACAACTAGATGAAAGTCAATGCAAACGAGACAGTCCACATGAGAAATAATTGAATGAGACAGTCGTATCTTGTGTCTGGCTCATGCAGTGGTAGGCAATTTCACTGACAAGAATCAAATCAAGATTCCACTGACAAGCCTTGAGGCGCTTCCAATAGCTCTGTGTACCGATTATAGGATTATAGGTAGAGGTGATTTGTGAAGCCGATGAACCGCATATAATGTCTGCAAGAGACACTTACCTGAGCAGCAGAATGGGGTGCCAACCCCAACTGGTGCTCGGCTTAACCTCGC